>NC_142879.1:22275000-22577500 GCF_051225735.1 Oryctolagus cuniculus | reverse complement strand
TTAAAAAATTCTTTGGGAGGCAGAGAGAGAGAGCAAACTAGTGCTACCATCTTCTGACTCACTCTACAATTGCCAGCAACCACAGGGGCTGGGACAAAATGCCAGGAACTGGGAATTCAATTCAGGTTTCCCAAATGAGTGGCAGGGATCCAGTTACTTTAACCGTCATCTACTTCCTGCTAGGGTCTGCATTGGGAGGAAGCTGGAATCTAGAGCAGAGCCTGGACTTGAACTCAGGTACCCCAATATGGGATGCGGGGATCCTAATCCAAGTTTTAATCACTAGGCCAAATACTCACCTGTTAAACCACTTTGAAGTGGACAGTTTGGTGGCATCAACTGCATTCACAATGTTGTGCAATCATCATCACTATTTCCAAAAATTTCACCACCCCAAACAGAAACTGTCTGCACTGAACAATAACTCCCTGCTTTCCATGCCCCTCTGGACTCCGGTCACCTCTCTAGTCCAGTTTCTGATCCAATGAATTTGCGCATGCTAGGGACTTCATACAAGTGGAACTGTATATTTTTCCTTTTGTGTCTGGCTTATTCTACTTAGTATGATGTTTTCAAAATTTATCTATCTTGTACTATGTATCAAAACTTTATTCCTTTGCATAACTGAGTAATTTCCACTCTGTACACACACACACACACACACATTTTGTTTAGGCATTCATCTGTTAGACTTTTGTTTCTGCCTTTAGGCTGTTAATACTCGAGTTTGAATATCTGAGTCCCTGCTTTCCATGCATGGTTTAGAGGTTGGCATTTTGATCTAGGAATCATATTCAAGCAATAGTGCTCCCAACTCACCCTTCATTACAAGAATAGTTGATTATTGATCCAAACTGGGTATCTGTATTTATATGTACCATTCCATTAAAGGGTTCTGGAGGAGTTCCACATGATTTTCCTAGGGGAAAGAAGCAGAATTGGGGACTCGGTGTAGGGTTCAGTTTACCTTTGATTACAAGGTTAAAACTAGACTTCACCATACTGAAAAGTCTGTATTATTCCGACTGTTCCAAAGAATTGACCATCCCAGGAAATCTACGATCTGACTTTGGAATCCAGCAGCTACAGAGCACTACATACAAAGGACTACCGTGCATCTCCCAATCAGAGTAAATAATAGAGCTGTGCTCTCATTCCACCAGCCTAAATCAAAGGCCTCAGAATGTGAAATTTTCCTTTATCTTTAAACAAGCACAGTTCACTGTGACCTACATAAGTTTCCTTTGTTCCCCTGTTTAATTCATTTCATAGTTTAAGTCATCAAACTTTATCTCCAGTGAACGCAGCTTTTCTTTTCAAATCCTTTTATAAGAGCCTTTTCCATGAAATGAATACCTAGTTGAGATTTTAAAACTTCAAGCAGTAAGAAGGGGTGACCCCCAAGACCACCCTCCATCAAAACTCTGAAAAATGTAGCTGCCTTGCCTCTAAAGTTAGAACAAATCAATCAAATCCCACAGATGCTTTTCCTACACGGAACAACTACCAGAGCAGAATTACTCACGTCTGCAGGTGTCCTCTGTGCTTGACCAGACCAAGTTTTCAAGGCAGGTGATGGAGAAGGTGCCCCCCAAGTACCCAGGGCCACATTCATAATTCAAGGATGTCCCAACTGGGAATTCAGACATATCAATTGGAGTTGTAGGACTGGCAAATGGGAACTGCTCTGGGATGCTACAGCGACCTGGAAAAACCCGCAGGGGTATCAGTTAGCAGAGAAACTCCCAGCCTTCTTTCTCCTCTTCTCTAGTCAAGCTGATAAATAGGACCACAGAAACAAAGAGACTTAACATAATGCCAAAATATTTTCTTCCTCTACAAGTCCCCTTAGGATGGTACATTCCAATGACATCTATGCGTTAGGAAAATTTTTCTGTCTAGAAGATCACTCAGTTTCCTGTTCTTTCTGCTCTAGTTTCATATGTCAGGCCTTCTATCTGAGTGACTAGATCCAGAATTAATCCTTCATTGTGCACCAAAAAATAGTTTTCCATCTTTCTCCATCTACTCCTCCCTCAGGATGCCCACCGCAGGTTGCCTCTCAGGCACTGAAGAGCAGTTACCACTTGCCATGGGCTGAATGTTGCATCCATCCAGAATCTCAGAATGGGGACTTATTTGGAATAGTGGCCTTTTAAGATACAATTAAGGATCTCAAGATAAAATCATCCTTCTATCCTTACAAAGAAAAAAAAAAGAGGAGTGTTGAGATATTGTGACATAGAGAAGAAGGCCACTTAAAGATGGAGGCAGGGACTGGAGTGATGCATCTCCAAGCCAAGGAATGGCAGGAAGTCCCAAAGGCTGGAAGAGGCAAGGATCAGGGTGTCCTGAAGGCCCTTAGGAGGGACGGAGCTCTGCCAACATCTTGATTTCAGACTTCAAGCATACAGAACTGTGAGAGAATGCGTTTCCATGGCTTTCAGCCACCTGGTGCATGGTATTTGTTACAGCGGCCACAAGAAACTATTGCACCACTCTTCTGAGGCTAAATCAGTCATTTTAGGAAAAGAACAAGACAGACAAGACCATCAGGCAGCCTCCTCCAAGACCTGTGTCTTCTTTATGAGGTGATATTTTATGTGTGCTATATATACATACACGTGTGTGTGTGTGTGTGTGTGTGTGTACTTATCTGAAGGAAGAGAGAGATCGATTTTCCATCTGCTGGTTCACTCCCCAAATGTCCACAACAGCCAGGACTGGGCCCGGCTGGAGCCAGAGGCCAGGTGCTTTCTCTGGATCTCTCTGCTGGTTTCAGGGGCCCAAGCACTTGGGCCATTCTCTGCGGCTTTTCCATCCACATTAGCAGAGAGCTAGATCTGAAGTGGAGCAGCTGGGACTCAAACTGGCATCCATATGGAATGCTGGCGTTGTAGGTTGTGGCTTACCTGGTTTATACCACAATGCTGGCCCCCTCATCTTTATTTTTTTCTAGGATTTATTTATTTGAAAGGCAGAGTGACAGAGAGAGAGGAAGAGCAGACAATAAGAGAGGGAGGCAGAGAGAGATCTTTCATCTGCTGGTTTACTCCCCAAATAGTCATAACAGTCAGGCCAACGCCAGGAGCCAGGAACTCCATCCCGGTTTCCCTCATGGGTAGCAGGGACCCAAACACTTGGATTGTCTTCTGCTGCCTTCTCTGGAGCATTAACATGAAGCTAGATCGGAATTGGGGCAGCCAGGACTCAAACTGGTGCTCTGATCTGGGATGCCAGAATCAAGTGGTGGCTTAACCCTCTAGGTCACAACATTGGCTCCTGGGGCCCGTCTAGTTTAACTAGTGTATAATGACAATTTTCATTTATGAGAAAGTTAAGCCCATAAGCACACATCCAACTCTAACTATAGAAACATGAGGAACTGGGACCAAATAGCCTGAACCCATTTAATATACAGAAGTCGGTACTGACCAACAGGAATAAGAAGTTCACAATGAGGGGCGGGACCACTCCAAACCCCTTTCCCTTGACTGTCACTCATGCAGCGGATGGTGCTCTTCCCAATGAGGCTGAAGGTCATCCCTCCTTCAGGATGGGAGTCACATGTGTAAGATACTTCTTTTCCATAGGGAATATCTCCCAGAGGAGGTCCTGTGTGTCTCCCATTAAGGATAGCTGGAGGATTTGGACAAAAGATTTCTAGAAAGAAAACAAAAGATGTAAGTTCTTCAAAATTGTAACTGAAGTGATTTTATAATTATCGGATTCTGTGATTGGGTTGCCAATTAAACAATTCCTTTTTGCTTGACAATTGAAACTGGAAAATAAATGTACTAGGCCTGTGCTGAAATGAAATCTAAATTCAAGTTTATTTCGAAAGTCTAAAAGAACTTTAAGTATCTGGAATTATTCAGATAGGATTTCTGAATAAAAATTTAGAGTGTATTCCTTTAAAATAAACAAAAATATTCTTGGTTATACTAAAGTAAAGTCGATCATTAATTCCACAAACATTTTGGAGCACTACTGACTGTCAAGTTATATTTTAAGCACAAAATGAATATTATCCTTGACGTCTTTGACGTTTATATATCTGTGATTTAATTTTTCTTGATGATGCCAGCCTGTAATTTTCAAAATCAAAATGAATGATTAAGCAATGCTGTCACAATGAAATGAAAAGTGCTCTGTGTTCTTGTTTGTGTTTCAAAAGCCCCAAGAATGTCATGCTTTGAGAGAAGAATGTTCTCATTGAAGAAACACAAATTTATTCCTTTGAGTGTTTTTATTTGGAGACACTCCTTCCCCATGCTAACTTTATTTGGATTTGGGAAGGAGATACTAAGAGAATACACTCAAAAGAGTTATGGATAAGCAAAACAAAGGCTTAACCAATGTTTACCCTCTAGTAAGTTATGTTAGGTATATCTTTGGGTTTATAACAGTACCTCTTAATAAGTGTTACAGGAAAGTTAGGATTGTCACATAACTGACTTCTAATTATGAAAGTTGAAATTATCAAGTTTCATCTTATAAATCAGTATAAAATGCAAATAATTTTACATTTAAACTTTAAAATTTTAAAGCAAAGTATTTCTGAGAGCAAAATTCTATTATAAACATATTTTTTATTTTTTTATTTTTTTATTTTTTTTTTATTTTTATATTTTTTGACAGGCAGAGTGGACAGTGAGAGAGAGAGACAGAGAGAAAGGTCTTCCTTTGCCGTTGGTTCACCCTCCAATGGCCGCCGCGGCCAGCGCGCTGCGGCCGGCGCACCGCGCTGATCCGATGGCAGGAGCCAGGAGCCAGGTGCTTTTCCTGGTCTCCCATGGGGTGCAGGGCCCAAGCACCTGGGCCATCCTCCACTGCACTCCCTGGCCACAGCAGAGAGCTGGCCTGGAAGAGGGGCAACCGGCAAAGAATCCGGCGCCCCGACCGGGACTAGAACCCGGTGTGCCGGCGCCGCTAGGCGGAGGATTAGCCTAGTGAGCCGCGGCGCCGGCCAATAAACATATTTTTTTAAATAACTCTGATCAGAGGATAAAACAACACCCTGTTTGAGTTAGTGAAGAAATAGATTGGATATATTAATGTTCTATATTAAAGGTACTACTTTGCTGTCATCTTAAAAGTAAAAAATAATCCACTTGATCCCATTTCCCTCTCCAGCTATAGTCCTATTTATCTACTCCCTCTACAGGAAAACTCTAAGATGTGGCCTGTGATGTGAGAGCTCTTCCCCTGCGTTCTCCCTTGAACTCGTTTCAGTCAGGTGTTGGCTCCATCACTCTCCTGCACCTGCTCTTGTTAGGACACTTATTCCTCCAAGTCACAAAATCTAATGATCAGTTTTCTGCTCTCATCTGACCTCTCTGTAGAATCTGACATAGTTAATTATCCTCCTCTGTTGAGAAGAATGTCTCCTCTTGGCTTCCAGGACACCTCTTTCTCTTGTTTTCTCTCACAATAGTGGCTGCTTCAACTTAATCCCCTTAGACAATTCCTTATCTTATCAGCTTCTTAATGCTGGATTCCTGGGATCCACCCATGTGTCTGTTTTCTAGCCATGCTCACTCCCTACAAGATCTTGCTTAATATCAACTTTAATTATAATAGGTACAACATTGGCTTCTAAATGTCCACAAGTCTGGTGTAGGTCTCTCCAAGATACCTATCTGAATATCTAATAGGAATGGTAAGCTTACATCCCAAGTTCAATATTTTATTTCCTCCCATTGCAAAACTTGCTCTTCACAGTTTTCTCCTCCAATTCAGTTCAGGGAAATTCTACCCTTGCAGTTGCTTGGGCCAAAAACCATGAAATTATCTATAACTCTTCTCTTTCTCTCACACCCTCTGTCTAAACAATCAGCAAATCCTATCTATCATCTCTACCTCCAAGATATATTCAGATTTGACAAATTTTTGCCTCCCCAACTGTTTTCCTGGGCCAAGATGGCTCATGAGATTGTTGCAATAGTCTCCCAATTTGAACTCTCAGCCATATCCACAGATTTATTTGGCTCCACCTGCCTTTTGTGTCCTTTGTTGGTTTCTTGATTGAGAACAATGATTAAAAAAAAAAAAAAAAAGAAAAGAAAATGCCAGGAACATTTCTGCCTTGTGGCCTTGCATCAGAGTCCCATGTACAGTTAAAGTTCATCCCCTATGTATGCACATTGATAGTCAACTAATTTTTATTAATGCCCACACATTTCTTTCTCAGAAAGGACTTCCTTATTTAAAACTGAAACTTTATTCTTTTCCTGGAATTCCTTATCCCCATTCACATAACTATTTTATTGCATTTCCTTGCATTTTTTCTTAATAATACTTGGTGTTATTTGGAATTTTTTGTTGGCTTGCTTGCCTTTATCTGTGCACAAAAATCTAAACAACATGGGAGCAGGGATGTTGTCTGTCTTATTTACAGATGTATTCCTACTGCCTACAGACCGCCTCACACAATAGGTGCTCAAAAACCTTTTTTTTGAACGAGTGAATATGTGACTGGAATGATGATTAACGAAAAGATATAAAAGTTGAACATGATTTTACTTTTGACAGGAAAGAAAAAGGAGAAATGTGGCAAGGCAAATGCCATAAATTTATTTCTATGAAACACAGTCCTTCTCATTTATAGCACATATAAATATTTTATGCTCATAAATATTTTATAGGATGACACCCAAAACATTTGATGCACGGGTTTATTTTCCTCAGAAACATTCCTCATAACTATTCCAACAGAGAACTATTTCTATCAAAAATAGACATAAACAGGGGGCAGAAATATAATTTCATGGGTGAAAATGAGAGAGAAGAAGCAGGAGCAGGAGGAGGAGGAAGAAAGAAGCACGAGTGAGCTCCAGGTCTGAGCAGGTGCTCGCCTACTCACGTTCACACACAGGCACGCTGCTGTTCCAAAGGCTTCTTGTTCCCACCAAGACGCAATGACTAACAGAGCTTCCCTTTAAATGGAACCTGAAGAACAAAACCAGCAGCAGCAGTGAGCACATCATTTCTTTTTTTTTTTTTAGAAGATTTTTGTTTAATGAATACAAATTTCATATGTACAGCTTTTAGGAATATAGTGGTTCTTTCCTCATTCTCACCCTCCCACCCCTACTCCCATCCCACCTCCTACTTCCTCTCCCATTCGATTCTTCATTAAGGTTTGTTTTTAATTGACTTTATATACAGAAGACCAACTCTATACTCAGTAGAGATTTCAACAGTTTGCACCCACACAGACACACAAAGTATAAAGTGCAGTTTGAAAACAAGTTTTACCATTAATTCTCATAGTACACCTCATTAAAGACAGAGGTCCAACATGAACAGTAAGTACACAGTGATTCCTGTTGTTGATTTAACGATTAACACTCTTACTTTTGACATCAGTGACTACCTGAGGCTCTTGACATGAGCTGCCAAGGCTATGGAAGCCTCCTGAGTCCACAAACTCTGTCAGTATTTAGAGAGGGCCATATGCAAAATGGAAGTTCTCTCCTCTCTTCAGAGAAAAGTACATCCTTCTTTGACGGCCCCTTCTTTCCACTGGAATCTCACTCACAGAGATCCTTCATGCAGAACAGTTTTTGCCACTATATCTTGGCTTCCCATGCCTGAAATGCTCTCATGGGATTTTTCAGCCAGATCCGAATGCCTTAGAAGCTGATTCTGAGGCCAGAGGAGCACATCATTTCTCTCTTCTCTTTATTGACAAATCTCAGCTTCCTCCCCAAGAAGACCTAAACTCATTAGCAACTGGGCTCCTAAGCAACTCATTTGTTTCCTCACTGGCACAAGATGGGAAACCAAGTCATTTAGGAGAAAGTGCAGCTTCCAGTGAGGGAGAAATCAACAACTGGTGAAGCTGAGTAACCAGACAGATACCATCACCCCCTCAACCCCCAGCCAGAACAGAAGAAAGAACAGAAAACATGACAAGCGTTTCCCTGTTCTGGCCTGGGCTTCAGGAGGTCACCTTTTCCCTGACTGCCCTCTGAAAGCCCCCTCAGAGGAGACACATTTCTTTTAAAATTTATCATTTATTTTCATTGTATTTGATGAGAGAGAGATAGAATGAATAAATGAATATCTTCCATCTGCTGATTCACTCCCCAAATACCTGCACCAGCCAAGCTAGAGCCAGGAACTCAGTTTGGGTTTTCCATGTGGGTGGCAGGGACGCAAGTACATAAATCATCACCTGCTGCCTACCAGCATGCACATCAGCAGGAATGTGATCAAAGGCAGAGCCAAGACTCAGACTCAGGCACATTCCGTAAGGGACGGGGCCTCCCAAAGGGAGTCCTAACCGCTGCACCAAATAGCCACCCCAGAGCTTTATCTTCTAATGCGAAATGCAGCTTTCCCCCTTTTGAAGACAGCAGATCGGGAAAACAGCCACTGTCTTGGGTTGGCAAATTACTAGGAAAGATATCAGAGGCTATGATTTTTGCCACTGTATCTGGTACAATACTTAAAGTATCCTTGAATTATTGAAAGGCAAAGCAAATTACCCTAGGAAAAAGAGAAAAAGTTGAGAAGGGAGGGCTCTTGGAAAGAAATCATCCCCAAAGGACGGGTTTATTGTCAGATCAATGGCTCCTGAGTTGTCGCCGGGTGTTTATTGAGTGACTGGAGTTTTATGTCAAGGAGTCCTTAAAATAAACTGTTTTTTATCTGCCAGTGGTCCTGGGACATAAAAAAAACCAAGAGCATTTGCTGTTCCATAGACTGAAGATATCCCCTGAGACGTGGACATCAGTCTTCATGCTCCCTCCAACACAAACACTCATTAAATGAAAAATAATTCGATGTTTACAACTTCTACTTACTATTTCATTCCTATCCCAAACTCCACTATTAATCCATTTAAAAGTTTTGTGAAATAAACTTTGTATGATATTTATCTTATATGTAACTTTCTCTTTTACATCAAAGTTTTTTTAACAACCCCCTAGAATATTTATCTCTTTATGCCTAGAATACTGCTTATCCATATACTTAATGTTTCACTATGGATTCAAGATCTGTTGTATTTTTGCTGTTCATTATATTTAAAAAATCTGTTCATGTTCCATGTGATTCTTACCATACTTTCCAATCATTGCTTTAGATATTAGTCTTTTCTATTCTTTTCCACTAGTTCAGTCTCCCTTTGTGGATAAACTCCCATTATCCAGGGTCTCAACATCCAGCACTAAGTCCCTGGTCTCTGTGTTGGGTCACACTCACCCTTCATCACAGACAAAGGACACTTTTGCTCCAAGCTGGAGATTAAGTGGAACTGATATGTGGCCATTAGGGAGTTGTTCCAGGAAATGATCACATGGTTTCACTAGGAGGGAAAAGAAAAACAGGAGTAAGACTGTGGTGTGGAGTGCAAAGAGATCGACCTGGAAACCAAACAACAGTCTAAGCACCTGCACATGTTGGGGCCGGAGGGTTCCAGTCTCCCTGGGGTGTACAGCGTACAGAAGCAGCCCCTGTGAGTTCATAGCCAGGCTCACAGCTGTAGATTACTTCCTGCCCAGGAGAAAAGGCGTCCTTGTGGCTTGGGGTGCGCTCACCATGCAGGATTTCTGGAGGTGGCTGACACACTGGGGAAGTGACAGATTCAGAGTTCTGGTAAATCAAGGGCAAATATCTTCCTAATCTCTATGCTTCCTAGGTTGCCTGAGGATCATACTTAGGGGTTCAGGCATAACACTGGGAGTCAAATGATACTTCACCCTCTCACTTCACTGATTTAAAAATTAATAAGGGGGACATGTAGCCCAAGGTAGAGAAAGAGAACCTAGCTTTCCCCAAAACTAAGTTCCAACTTACTCATCGGTCCCCAAGCACTGAGATTCCTTCTCCTAGCTCTGGCTATCCAGTAGAGTTATGAGTATTGGTGCATTCTTCACCTACATATCTCATTGGAAAACAATCACAATTTTTGGTTTCATTGTTCAGGTAATGACAAAGTTGCCTGGGCCTAAATTTTAGAATGGATTTCCCCTTATCCGTCATTGTACTCCCATGATGAAGGTACAGCTATCTATCCCTCTTTTATCTCTGTATCTTTTTGTTCTCCCAGCTGCTGTCTCAGTACTTGCACAAGGTTGACATGAGTTGGTAGAAGAGTTATAGGCTCTGTCCTTGCGTTCCAGCTACAATGCCTACCAGTCCACTGCTAAGCAAGCAATTTCAGCAAGCTAACAAGGACAAAAGCCACTGAATCAGTCAGCCCTGTACTCAGAGGCCGTAGAGCTTAGAATCTGACTCAAGATCTGCCTTCATTTCTAATCACTGTGGTAGGTGCTTATGGCACCAGAACCCATTTAACAACAACCAAACTTATACTTAATTAGAAATGAACGGAAAATCTGTTGGACTTTGAGCAAGTTACTTTCACTCTTGACTTCAGATTCTTAATGATAAAATGTGGGAGGTGAGAGGCAGGTATTTGGCACAGCAGTTAAAAGTCACCATTTCATGATACCCACATCTCATATCAGAGTGCCTGGTTTGAGTATCAGTCCCTCCGCTTCCAATCCAGTTTCCTACTAATGCTCACCCTGAGAGGCAGCAGTGGGTAGCTCAAATTCTTGTCCCTGCCACCCACATGGGAGACCTGTAACCCCTCCTATGCCCCAGCGAGACTCACCCCTGGAGCAGTGCGGCAGCTTAGGTTCCCATTTGTTTAGAGCTTTGCACCACACTTGGCTGGGTCCTTGCATGACAAAGCCAGGCTGACACTTCAACTCCACGATTTCATATAAGGAAAACAAGTTCTTGTGACCAGTTACCATGACTGCGTTTTCCACGTTTGGAGGTGTACATTTATTAGGTTCAATGCACTGAGGAGGGGGGCCGCTCCAGACGCCAACCTGATCATCATGGCTGGTACAATATATGGAGGGCTCCCCGATGAGGTCAAACAGCTTTCTGCTTCCTACTCCAGCTTTGCAAAAATAGGTCACCACCATTCCATATAGAAATTCTTCCCTGTTGGTACTGTAGAAATCTCCATTGGCGATGGCTGGGGGTGGTGCACAAGGAATACCTGGGAAAAGAACAGCAAGTTAAATAAATTTTGATTCCTTAAAGCTGTATTTAATTATGAAATTTGGTAACTTGTTTATTTTTTTAAAAAAATGAACTCCAATTACCAAAAAGTCAATATTTATAGTATAGCTGTTATCTGATCTTTGCTAATATACACACATGATTTTACATAATTGCAAATTAATTAGGTTACCACAATATTCTGTGTATTGCTCTTTTTGGTTAAAGATATTTCAATAACTATGTCCTTCTATAGTCCACATATTTACTTCTCATTTTAAATGCAAATCTAATTATGTTATTTCACCATTGTTGATTGAATTCTTTCTATATAGAAGGCATTCAGTTTTATTCTCTGTTATGAATATGGTAAAGCATGTGGTATAGCATCTTTATCAAATAAGCGAAAACAAAAACTGTGGCAAAACTAATACAGAAGACTAATCACAAATATGCAATATTACATGTAATAAACATAATAATTATAGATCCAGAAATGCTAAAAAGATCTGAATTCCTGGATTAAAGGCATGTATTCAGTTTAGAGTATTGATAAAGACTGTATGCTGGCCTTTTTACCCTCCCCACAGTGTGTTTCAAAGTTGTTGATTTTCCTACACCATCTCCAAATCCTGGCTTATATCTTTTTACATGCTTTGTCAATTTGCCATTGTTCATTCCTCTATGCTCCTCAGAGTTTAGGAAGTTTCCACACAGCTCACAGGGGACCTGGCACCACTGTTCAGACAATGAACCAGAAGGAAGAGAGAAGTGCTTGCACACATGTATGATGAGATCTGATAGGAAGAGCAGCCTGCACACACGTATCATGCTATCTGGTAGAGCTATCAGGGAGGAAATGGGGTTCCTTTCTCTAAATTTGTTTACTTCATTGAAGAGAATAATCTTCAAATTGGGAAATGTCCAGCCAACAAAAAGAGAAGTTCGGGGCTATTTAAAACAAGCTGGGGGCCAGCACCATGGTACAGTAGGTTAATCCTCCGCCTGCGGTGCTGGCATTCCATATGGGCGCCGGTTCTAATCCCGGCTTCCCCTCTTCCAGTCCAGCTCTCTGCTATGGCCTGGGAAGATGAGCCCAAGTCCTTGGGCCCCTGCACCCACATGGGAGACCTGGAAGAAGCTCCTGGCTCCTGGCTTCGGATCGGTGCAGCTCCAGCCACTGTGGCCATTTAGGGAGTGAACCAACAGAAGGAAGACCTTTCTCTCTGTCTCTCCCTTTAACTGACTGTAACTCTACTTCTCAAATAAAATAAATTTAAAAATCTTTATAAAAAAAACAAGCTCAAGACTATATTTTAAATGCAATTGTACGAAGTGAAGGAAACACCAGATAGATCTAGAAGGTTGGAACACTTTGATCAGTTATAAGAATATAGTTATACTCTTCAAATATTGGAAGGAGATCATCCCCAAGAGGAATGAGATTTAGTCTTTGTGATTCGAGGTGGGATAAATGGTGAAAGAGATTTCAACTCACGTTCACAAATTGGTGGCTCCGCCTCCCATTTGACAGTATTGCCTGAGAGGACACATTCGGCAGATGTTTGACCAAGGATTCGGTACCTAACAGCAAAAAATGGAAAATAATTATTCTGTACACATTCTACCAACTTTCCTATAGCACATACATGTGGCAAATCTTAAACATTAAAAAGTGGGAGAAGGTATAAGGCCTAGCCTAAACTTCACATGTTGTATCCAGCTTTTCTCATTTCTCTCTCACCATTGAAAGTGATGCTGCTTCTCCACTCCAAATGCTAACCAGGCCTGACCCTGGGTCGCTTCCAAGATCAGAAGAAATCAGATGTGTTCAGGGTAGTATGGCCAAGGTCAAGATTTTTTTTCACTAGCTCCTCATGGCCACCTTTGCTTCTTAGTTCCTTGACTACATTGTGGGTTGTACCAGGCACCAAAATAAGACAGTTGTTAAAAATTTATTTGGAAGGCAGAGTGACACAAAAAGAGGGAGAAAATCAGAGAGAAAGAGATCTTCCATTTGCTGGATCACTTCCCAAATGGCTGCAACAGCCAGGCCTGGGTCGGGCTGAGACCAGGAGCCCAGAACTCCATCTGGGTCTCCAACATGGGTGTACTTTGGCTATCTTCTGCTGCCTTCCCAGGCACATTAGCAGGAAGCTGGACTAGAAGTAGACCAGACAGGACTTGAACTGGCACTCTGATACGGATGCTGGTGTCTCAGGCAGCGACTGAATCCACTGTACCACAATGCTGGCCCCGAGTAATTGTCTTCTCAAACTGTTTTTCTCTCAAATGATTGTTGCCATTTTTTGTATGTGCACACACACATACATACAACAAATGAGTAACACTGCTGTGTCATTTCATTTGAGGCATGTGTCTTGTAAAACCACAAGATTCGATGGGTGATGATTCTATTTAAAGACTTTGTCTTTCAGCAGGAAGATTTTACTGAAACAAATGATACACTTGATCTTGCCTCGTCACCGTCCTGTTCACTACCTCCCTCATTTATTTCACAATGTCCAATGATGAGGATGAAGCAATGACTAAGACCAATGTTCCCCAAAAACAAGGGGGCCTATTTCTTAGAAGAGACAGATACACTCCATGCTATTCCTTTTCCTTCTCTCATTTGCTATATGGACAAGATATGTTCAACTCCTCTTGTTGTTTTAATATTTTGGAGTTAATGCCCTATCTTTTTCCATCAGGAAGTTTTTTTCATACATATATGTGTCATATGTGTGTGTGTGTCCACAAAAAGATACATTGAACTTTTGTATCCTGGTCTCTCAATGTGACCTCTGTCTGGAAATAGTCTTTGCAGATGTAATCAAGTTAAGGTTATTAGGGTGGGCCCTAATCCAATATGACTAAGAAGAAAGAACTTTGAACATAAACTTACACACAGAGAATACTATGTGAAAACAGAGACGCACAAGGAAAACGGCCATGTGACAACAGAGTAGAGACTGGAGTGATGCTGCCACCTGCCAAGGATGGCCTGGAGCCACCAGGAGCTGAAAGAGGCAGGGAGGATCCTCTCTAGAGAGCTCAAAAGAAGTATGATCCTGCCAGTACCTTGACTGTGGACATCTAGTCTCCAGAATAAAGCTCTAAAAATGTGCTATTATAAGTAACCAATTCTGTGGTGCTTGGACACAGCAGACCTAGCAAACTCACAGCACTGTAGTCAGGAATATTTGTCTCCTGAATGGCTGCCCTGTGAGCTTCCTTTCTCCCAGCAGGGCCCACTCTGCCTTAGGCCCTTTGTGGGCTTGCACACACCCTCCCCCCACTTCCTCCTCTCCCACCCAGTGAACACCTGACATGTCTGGTATGCACTGCCCTCCCTGACTTTCAGCAAGGATGTAGACTTTTCTCCTGAAGGTATCCTTGTGATACCTTTATTCACTTCAATCAGGAGTTAAACATCTAAGCCTTTTAAGACCAGATGGTAATAGCCTACTTGTCCTCTCTGAGATGTGACTGGAAGGTAATATTTCTGTATTAGGGCTATTCTTCTACCTAGAGCTGTTGCTGCCAACTCACCCTTTATTGCAAGAATAATGAATTCTAGCTCCAAACTTGATATCTGTGGTGACATGTACCATTCCATTCTTAGGATCTGGAGGGTTTTCACATGATTTGCCTACGAGAAAGAAGCAGAATGTTGGAACCAGGTAGAGTAATATGAGGGTTTTATTTGTTTGTTTAGTATAAAATGTCTCCACCTGACTGTCGCCACCTGATTGTCGCTTACTAACAAGCCAGTGCAGTTTTGACAATTTCACAGGTTTTACCACTTTGAGAAAACTTCCCAGACAGCTTTAGGATCAACCACTCCTAAGTACCCCAAACACCTCCCTCCAATTCTGTCTTAGCTCTACCTTTTATACCTTCTCAAATGTGAAGGGCATTTTTGGCTCTGTATACTGCCAGTAGATTTCAATGTTCTCAAAGAATTTCTCCCCACTTAGTTATTCAAACACCATTTGAGTCTTTTTATATAATTTTTTTCCTTGTCTGGAGTGATTCATTATTTACAGAGATTTTTCCTTGCAAAAATTCCTTGAAACATTCTCATGAGATGAACATTTCATCCAATAATCAGGGTTGAGCCACAAGTCCAACATCTACATCTGTCTATCTTAATGTTTTTGGAAAAAGTTTCCTGTGTCCAAAATTTGAAAACAATGAAGACACTACAGGTGCTCTGACAGACATAGGAGAGGTCCAGCACAGACTACTCACGGGCACAGACGTCTTTGGGCCTTGACCAGACCAGATCTTCTAGACACTTAATAGAGAATGGCCTTCCCAAGTACCCAGCACGGCATTCGTACTTCAAAGATGTCCCAATGGGAAACTCAAATTCGTTGGTTTGGGTTTTCAGTTTGGCAAATTGAAAATGTTCCGGGGCTTTACAGTGACCTAGAGATCAAGAAATGAGGACTATGTGAGTGATCCCAAAGTGGCCAATGATTCTCACCCTTGCTGGATTTGAGGCCAGAAGAAAACAATTTTTTTAGTTATGGGCATATAATTTCCTTGTAGTTTTTGGAGGGAAAGTTCCATAAGCACATGGCCCTCAAGAAATATACCACCTGGAAGGCTAGTCTGCTATCTGGTCTTTCTGCTCACATCATTTAGGGCAAAGGTAGCTCCAGTTCAGTTTTTCACCTTTTTAGGGAGCCATGAAGCATGCCCCTTGCCATGTTCCACCATCCCTGTCTTTTTCCCTTGTAACTTCAACACATCAAAACTCTAACAGAGGGCTCAGCGCATAGATGCAAAATTCATTGTTTCTTGGTACAGGGAAGCTGCCACCAATTTTCTAGGTCTGATTCCCAAGCCAGCCCTTTAAACAAAGAGGAAACAAATAGCAACTCCTTAAAACAAAACAAGCAACAAAAACTAGAATCCTCATTATAAGGGAACATTTTGAATTAAATTCTGGCTTTAGATCAGTATCCCCATGGCTCATGAGCTCTAGGCCCAAGGATTAAAAGCTTACTTTGGATTCAAATAACCTGAGGTCAGAAAGGTATACAAGCTTGGAAAATAGGGATAATTTCTACTTGGTTTTAGCAAAACTATCTCTCTTGGCTTCTATTTCGGTGTCTTCCATCTTCCTTCTAATTATCTATTCAAGCAGTAAATGACGTACTAGAACTAATGCTGTGTGTGGACCATTCTCTGTGAGAAAATTTATGAACTTACTTCTCATTTCTTGACTATAACTGAATTTTTCTTATTTCTTATTTTCTTCAGGGAAACTTTATGTATCTGTATTACTCATTCTCTTTACATCTGAGAGCTGGAATGTTAGCTCTACTAGCTTCTGGTGCATGGAGTCCATCTCATGATAAAACCTGGCATCCCAGGGCAACTCACACATGACATCAGTGTGGCAGGTCTCCAGTCCGAAATACAGCTTAATCAAACTGGGGATGCAATCTGAGAATAGGGTTCTGATCCGAAAGTATCTACAACCTGAAGATTGCCTCACTCTGTTGATTCAGCAAAGCAGGCAAGGTGATATGTGTTTGTAAATGTGTACCCCATAAAGAAGCCGTAGTGTTGGAGAGGGATGGTGAGAGCAAAAATGGGTTCTCAGTGACTATTCCTTTTAGAATTGCTCTTCTCTCCCAGATTCCTGCAGTGGTCAGTGTGTTAAACCAGGCCTACGGTCTCTCCTACAATTTACTTCCTCTTTCCTGTCTCCCCTGCCTGAACGTGGGTGTCTTAGTGGGGGTTGGTGTCTTAGTCATCCTTCTCCAGAACTTAGAAAGACCCGATCTCTTTATCTTGCATTTTCCCTTTGCTTTCTCTCTCCACCAAATGGGAAGTCTTCAGAGGCTAAAGCAAATAACCTTCATTTTAATTCAGAATTTAGCTCAAGGAGGCCAAGGGAATCTTTGTGGCTTGTTGACAATGCAGTCCAGTTTTCAAAGAGAATGTACAGTGGTCTCTGGCCAAATATGTTAATACAGAGATTTTGCCTGGTCTGTGCCTCAACTCCAAAACCTGTGAAGATGCTTAACTTATGCTAAGATTCATGGAGACTTGTTTGTAATTCCTATGACTGGCAACAATGTTCTTTCTAACTAAGGACCTTCGCACCATCTGCCATCTTGACCCTTCTAGCATTCCCTCCAGCAGCAAAGGATATCAGAAACTTCTGTGTTGCCTTCTTCTAGAACCATTTATTACTAACTTGGTGTTTGTGTCAAGGGAACACATAACTAAATACCACACTGTAATTATAGGCATGCAGAGGGTCTGGTTTAGATATTCTGAGTCCATTTGGGATGTGTAAAATTGTGCACTAACCTGGACGTCCACAGCGAGGGGCGGGGCCGCTCCAAATCCCATTCCCTTGACCATCGCTCATGCAATGGATGGTGCTCTCCCCCGTGAGGCTGAGGGTCAGCCCTCCGTCGGGGTGGGGGTCACATGTGTAAGTTACTGCTCTTCCAAAGGGAAAGACTTCCAGCGGTTTCCCTGTGTGTCTCCCGTTGAGGATGGCCGGAGGACTCGGACAAAAGATTTCTGGAAAGTAGATGGGTTTCATCAAGAGACTTTACCGGGGGATTCTGCAATCATAGGATGCTACGACTGGTGCCACTTAAACAATGATAAGGAGATAAAAGTACACATGAGGCCTTTAATGAGATGGACTACATAAGATCTCAATCAAAGTTGTTGCAAAAGTACAAAAGAAATGTGCCTATCCTGAATCTTCCAGATCGTTACATTTTTTAAATTGAGTATCAAAACATTTAAAGAAGAAATAGAGTCATTCATTCATTCAGCAACTATTGATTGAGCACTTAATCCGTGTGAGCAATTCAACAGGACCCTGGTGACAAGGCGGAAAAGAGCAAAGACAAGGTCTTTGTCCTTCAGAGAATTTACATTCTTGTACCACTCATCTTAAATAGTTGAAGTCTTTCCTCAACAACTTATTGATATTGATCATCAATCTTGATCTCAATGATGACTACTTTTTTTTTTTTTGACAGGTAGAGTTACAGATAGTGAGAGAGAGAGAGACAGAGAGAAAGGTTTTCCTTCCGTTGGTTCACTCCCCAAATGGCCGCTATGGCCAGTGCCACGCTGATCCGAAGCCAGGAGCCAGGTGCTTCTTCCTGGTCTCCCATGCGGGTGCAGGGGCCCAAGCACTTGGGCCATCCTCCACTGCCCTCCCAGGCCACAGCAGAGAGCTAGACTGGAAGAGGAGCAACCGGGACTAGAACCTGGCGCCCATATGGGGTGCCAGCGCCGGAGGCGGAGGATTAACCAAGTGAGCCACGGCGCCAGCCCCAAATCTCAATGATGACTATTAAAATGAATTGAAATATGCACAGTCATAGTAAAAAAAAAAAAACTAAATGGATTCAGACTGCTTTGCTTTTCAAAATTTCTGGGTCTGTGTAGGATTTATTTTCTCTTACTTTCTGCAAGATTTCAAGTTGTTCTTTCTGTTTTCTGAATATCAGTGTAGAACAGTCCCTTCCTCACTTCTGATTGACATTTATAATTAGGCTTGGAATTTGGAAGAAGCTGCTTAAGCAAGTAAGCATTGTGAAAAGACAGAAAGCGTGGGTAGTACAATCAATAACTGAGCTCTCACGCATGACACTCCAACAGCCACTGTCGTGTTGCTTCAAGGAAGGGAGAAAGGGGAAAGGAAAAGAAAGAGTAAAAGAAAAAATTTGTCAAAGCTTCGCATTTTCTAATCTCTCTTGTCCTGGTGGCAAACCACACAGGCTGTGTCACGTAGAACACATAATTCCAAACAGACTCAGCTGACGGTCCCCAAGCCAGGAGGTGCACACAGTGAATCACAACAAGGTGCTATTAAAATAAGCAATTTCTATCAGCCATTCAGACTAGAAAATAGAAGAAGCAAAACAACAGAGGCCATGGATCAAAATACTAAACTAATCAAGGAGAGGGATGGGCCTGAAATGATATTCCTCTACTCACGCTCACATACAGGAACACTGCTATTCCAATGGCCTTCCATCCCAACCAAGACACAATGACTGGAAGAACTGCCTTTTAATCGGAACCTAAAAAAGAAAATGGCCATGAGTAGGCAAGTTGTTTTGGTCAAAGTGCCATTCAATTTGCAGTCTGAGACTCAGCCAAAAACTCAGGATTTTGAGAATCCGAAACCAGCAGGTGGCAGAGTCCTTTTGGGAAAATCACAGCCTCTGGGAAGGGAACAACACAGAATAGTAAAGCACAGTGACTTGGTCACACGGTTGTCCTGGTTTGGCTGAGGAAGACAGCCACGGTGCAGCTGCCATCTCCCTGACCTTGGACTCAGTGTCACTGCTCATACCATCAGGAATCTGGTAAACTCATTCACTGTCATCGCTGAAGACCTGGGCAATATCCCCCTAATGGGATGTTAGACAAGCAAGGGAAACAGCTCCCAGCTTGGACTGGAAAAGCAGAGAGCAATCGGAAAGAGGACAGAGGTTGTTCTTTAGTCTCTACGTTCGCGTTGGCTGTGAAGAGGGCTCACAACAACAAGGTGGGCTGGTGAAGAGTAAGTGAATATTCTAGGGGAAAAGGGAAAGAAGTAACACAACCACTTTTTATGAAATCATCTAAAATTTGCAATGTACATTGGGCCCTAAATCTTATCAGGTGCTGGTATTTGGTGGCTGCTGAGGATTCCTTGGAACATTCTGAGAGCAGGAGCTTTGTTGCCCATGGTTGATAGTTCCCAGGCAGAGTTACGCACACTGTGAAAAGTGCTAAATTCAAAAAACCAAGGCAATAACCTCTTCTAGAATATTAGCACCAGCCACCATGATCCCATTTCAGAGTCCAAGGCCCATTACTAACCATGTGATATATGATTGGGGTGTTTCGAAGTTTATTCTTGGGGCTGACACTGTGGCATAACAGGTAAAGCTGCCGCCTGCAGTGCCGGCATCCCATATGGGCACCGGTTCAAGTCCCGGCTGCTCTTCTTCTGATCTAGCTCTCTGTTATGGCCTGGGAAAGCAGTAGAAGATGGCCCAAGTCCTTGGGCCCCTGCACCCGCATGGGAGACCTGGAAGAATCTCCAGACTCCTGGCTTTGGATTGGTGTAACTCCAGCTGTTGTAGCCATTTGGGGACTGAACCAGAGGATGGAAGACTCCCCTCCCCCTCCCCCTGCCTCTATCTGCCTCTGCCTCTCTGTAACTCTGTCTTTGAAATAAATAAATAAATAAATAAATAAATAAATAAATAAATCTTTTTTAAAAATAGTTCATTTGTCCCTTACTCTTACTTACTATAAGCCCTTCAAAAAGTTAATCTCCCTGAACATTTAGATTTATTTATTTATCTTTATTTATTTGAATGGCAGGCATGTGCACATGCACATAAACACACACACACACACAGAGGAAGAGGGAGAAGGGGAGGGAGAGAGAGAGAGAGAGTATTGATCTTCCATCTGCTGGTTTACTCCCCAGATGGCTGCAATAGCCTGGCTAAAGCCAGTAACTCCATCAGGGTCTCCCATGTGGGTAGCAGGAACCCAATTACTTGAGCCGTCACCTGCTGCTTCCCAGGGTGCACATTAGCAGGAAGCTGGATTGGAAGAAGAGACGGGACTCAAAGCTAAGCACTCGGATATGGGATTCAAGCATCCCAGGCAGTGGCTTAACCCTGTGTGCTCTGTTTGCCTCTGAGTATTTTTTAAAGCCACATAAAACCTTCCCTTTTTGAAAAACCTCTAACCTTAATATCAATGCCCTGTTAGTCAGGCAAGCCCACACTCACCCTTCCTCACAGACAAAGGACACTTTGGCTCCAAGCTGGAGATTAAGTGGAAATAACACACGGCCATTAGGGAGTTGGTCCAGGAAGTAATCACAAGATTTCACTAGGAGGGAAAGAAAAACAAGGAGAAGTGACAGTGGTACGTGAAGAATAAGGGCACAAGCTGACAACGCCAGGTGAGTGTTCAGGCACCTGCACATGTCGGGGCTGCGGGGCTCCAGGTTCCCTGTGGTGTGCAGCGCAGGGAAGCAGCCCCTCTGAGGTCATAGCCAGGCTCACAGCTGTAGGTCACTTCCTGTCCAGGGGAGAAGACGTCCCTGTTGCTCTGGGTGTGCTCCCCATGCAGGATTTCTGGAGGTGGCTGACACACTGGGGAAAGAGAACCAAAGGACTATTAATTGTGTGAAATTAACTTCTCTTCAAAGAGGATAATTACAGATCTACATGTAAAAGAAAATTTAGTAGACTACCACCCTTATTTTACTGATGACAAAACACACACACACATGCACACACACACACACACACACGGTCTCTTTAAAAGCCACAACAGTGGTACATGTAGAAAACTGACTAGAACCAAGGTATCCTTAGTTCACTGATTTCCATATGAAGAACTCATGTATACAATAGAGTGCATGACAGATGGTTCTCTCTAGAATACTTCCAATTTCTGTTCCCCCAGTAAAAAAAAAAAAAAAAAAGAAAGAAAGAAAAGAAAGAAAATTGTTAGGACTGATGGAGCAATAAGTCTTCATACTTCCTTTTCAGGAAGTATCACCAATGTGCAGTTCCACACCTGAGGAGTGCCCATGCCTGTGTCATTAGTGGATTCCCCATCACCTGCCAAACCCTGAGCACACAGGTTCATGTATCTATTCACACCTCCTTTCAAGTCCTCTCTCAGTGGCCATCTGACTCCAGTTGGTGGGGAATTTGTTTCCTTCCATGCTCTATAGAACCAGGCGCTCCTCAACTACCCACTTCATTGCAGTGAGAAGATGGGCAAGCACTGAACAAGCTCTTCTGAAAACCCCACCATCATCAGCATGAGAATGCACGGCATACGGAATGTTGTTCCTGAGTCTCTTTTAATACAATCGGTTTGAACTCAGAGAACCAGAATGTATTTGGGTCTCAAGAAAATTATATAAAAGCATTGTAAAATAAAAATAAGTCATTTTACTTCGGCTTTGGGCAGGTTAGTTCCCATCTCTGGACTGTTTTCTGCCTAGTGTGAAATGGAGATTGGCCTAGAGTAACTGAGTTCCTAAGGAATTTAAAAATATTCTGAAGCTGTAGAATCCATTTTCAGGGCTCAACACCTCAGCATTTCCCTAGACAAGTAAAATACACTGTGATGTGATATTCAAGTGCTGTACTAGTTGACTGACAGCTGGCCCCCCTGCCTCACACTTCTATATGCTTCTTTGACTGCTAGGGGTGGAAGTATGGAAACTACAGTTGCTTGCCTTTCTTGGCAGCTGGGCTGTGGCTCCTTCTACTAGTTGAAGGCATATATAGCACATTAAAAGGCTGGCAGATGACAGCAACCATTCTGTTATGAGGGGTGGCTTGGGCAGTCGTAGCTGTCAGCTGCAGCAACTTTAATTCTAGCAGTGCCAATGACTTTGGCTTCAGCAACATCAGCTATGTTCTGGCAGCAGCAGCGGTGGCCGGGGCTGGGCCTTTCAGCAGTGAGCACAGGGTGCTGTGCTCCAGGTCTGGAGCAACAGCCGTTCTGGCAACTCTGCCATCCTCCATTTGCTCTTTCTGTCCTTCCAAAGTCTTTCCAGCCTATTACCTGCATGAAATCCCTCATTCCTCAAAGAATCGAGGGTAGCTCAGGTTTCCTGATGGGCCCAAGCTCTGAAGTCAGGCAGATTTGGGTTCCAGTCTTCAGTCTGCAAATTAGTGTTGGTTTCATCCAAGTTATCTAACCTCTCTAAGACTCACTTTCTCTGTAAAACATGAAAAGAATGATAACCGCCTAGTGGTTTGGTTTTAAGGGTAAAATGAACATGTAGTCGGTATTGTAGTTCCTGGTTGGAGGACTCATTCATTGCATATGTGCAATGTATGCAATTATCATGCTCACAGGTAAGACACTGGAGGCTGCAGACAGTGATTTGGGCAGAGACCTGTTTATTGGAATCTCGAGGAAACATCATACTCCTTGCCCACCTTTGGCTTTGCTTCTCAGTTTGAACACATGTGCATACGCACGCACGCACACACACCTTTTCAATTTCATGTTCTCTCCCAAGAAAGTTCACTCATTTGACCTTCTCACCACCCACTTCTCCCATAGAACAAACACTGATCTCACCTGCAACAAGTCGCACCATTTGGAGCCCCTCCAAGGCCCCAGTGAGACTCACCCCTGGAGCAGTGCGGCAGCTCGGGTTCCCATTTGTTTAAGGCTTTGCACCGCACTTGGCTGGGTCCTTGCATGACGAAGCCAGGCTGACACTTCAACTCCACGATTTCAGTTAAGGAAAACAAGTTCTTGAGTTCAGATACAATGACTGCATTTTCCACGTCTGGAGGTGTACATTTATTAGGTTCAACGCACTGAGGAGGGGGGCTGCTCCAGATGCCAACCTGATCATCATTGCTGGTACAATATATGGAGGGCTCCCCAATGAGGTCAAACAGCTTTTTCCGGCTCTTTCCAACATTGCAGGAATAGGTCACTACTGTTCCATATGGAAAATCTTCTTTATCAAAGCTGTGGAAATTTCCATTGGCAATGGCTGGGGGTGGCTTACAAGAAATACCTGGGAAAAGGGAAAAGCAGATTAAATACCAGTGAATTTTAAATAACAAGGAAGAAAAAATCTAAGAAGGCACTAAACTGTTGTTATTTTAAAGTTTATTTATTTTCATTTATTCAAAAGGCAGAGAGAGATCCTCTATCTGCCGGTTCACTCCCCAAATACCCACAATAGCCAGGACTGGGCCAGGCCTAAACCAGAAGCCAGGAATTCTGTGGGTGGCAAGCACCCAAGTACCTGGACCATCATCTGCTGCCTCTCAGGTGTGCATTAGCAGGAAACTGCATGGGATATGGAGGTGGGACTCAGTCCCAGGCATTCTGATATGGGATGCAGACATCCAAGTGGTGGCTTGATCCACTGAACCACAACAGTAATTATTTGATTTTTGCTAACACATAGGTATGTTTTCACAAAGTTGTAACTTAGGTGGTCATGTTAGCATGTGTGTCTTCCTTCCCTATTTATATTATTTCCCACAAACATATGCGTTTATTAACATAATCCACATTCTCTGAATTTTTTAAAAATTAATTTCTTTATTTATTTGAAAGACAGAATTATGGAGAGAGAAGGGGACAGAGAGATAGATCTTCCATCTGCTGTTTTACTCCCCAGATTGCCATAATGACTGTGGCTGGGCCAGGTTGAAGTTAAGAGCCAGGAGCTTCATCTGGGTCTCCCATGTAGGTGCAGGAGCCCTAGCACTTGCACCATCTTCTGCTGCTTTTCTTAGGCCATTAGTAGGGAGCTGGATTGGAAATGGAGCAGCCATATGGGATGCTGGCATTGCAGGCAGCAACTTAACCTGTTACACCAAAATGGTGGCCTCCATTTTTTTATTTTTAAATAGCACTTTGATTAGATTATTCTAGAGTTCACACAGTTTTCCTCTACTCTTTTCTACTTGCTTTTTTTAAATTTTTTTTATTTTTTGACAGGCAGAGTGGACAGTGAAAGAGAGAGAGAGACAGAGAGAAAGGTCTTCTTTGCCGTTGGTTCACCCTCCAATGGCCGCTGTGACCAGCGCACCACGCTGATCCAAAGCCAGGAGCCAGGTGCTTCTCCTGGTCTCCCATGGGGTGCAGGGCCCAAGCACTTGGGCCATCCTCCACTGCACTCCCAGGCCACAGCAGAGAGCTGGCCTGGAAGAGGGGCCACCGGGACAGAATCCGGCGCCCTGACCGGGACTAGAACCCGGCGCCCTGACCAGGACTAGAACCCGGTGTGCCGGCGCCGCAGGCAGAGGATTAGCCTAGTGAGCTGCGGCGCCGGCCTCTACTTGCTGTCTTAATTTTCTTTTGCTGTTATTAACTGAGTATAGGTTTATTTAAAAAAAAAAAGAAGAAACTTCACTAAAAGGTAAATGATAAGGAGAGAAACTACAAATACACAGCAGTGGGAAACAGAATTTGAATATATTTGAACACATGAGAATAGTTATGATACTGAAGATAACTCTAAATAACACAAATGAAAACAAAAATTGGCAATATTCACCTATGACGATGTTGAAAGTTAGTATTGACTAAGAAACTTGTAAGAATGGAAAAAGAACTCATTGATAAGTTCTATCAAACTTTTAAGTAAGATATAACTCCAAATATAATTTCAAGTTTGATATCATAACATGATGGCTATGTAAAAGCAATCACATATTAGTCTACAAAGCCTATAAATAATTTTAAAATGCAGAAGTAGTATATCATTGTTGTTATATTGCTATAAAATAGCAGTGAACAACTTTCCACCAAAATCTCATAATACTTGAAACTAAATAATTAAAATTCTTAAGGAGATCAGCTGCCACACTTCTCTCTCCCCACAGAAAGACTATAAATGCTGGAAAGTTTAAAAATATATATCAGAGATCTAATAAAATAGTTAAGCCAATATGGGCCAAGATGTGGGAGAAGATGAAAATTTAGGCAAGAGTTGGCTGCTTTCCCCTTGGGAATGGGGAGCTGACTGGGAATGGGGAAATGTAATGTGTGTAGACGTTCAAGTCTCACAAGTCAAAGGACAAAAATTGGAGCCCAAGGCCTGCCAATTATGGGAGCTCTGTTAATATCTTCTGATGTTTACAGAGACCACAAGGAGCTCGGTCATGGGAGTCAAATTTAATTGAAAGTAAACTGACTACCTCAACAAGTGGAGCTGTTCTTCAACTATTGTAGATGGTTCAGAAAAATCAGAGCTCTGAGAGTGAATTAAAGCATGCTAGACTGCCAGTGTCCTCTGGTGCCAGACAGAAACAAAGCAAAATCCCTCTGGAAGAAAGGAGGTATCAAGACCTCGAAATTATTTCTCTGGACAAATTTTCAGATAGTGCTCGCATCCTCAGCACATATATTAAAACTGGAATGATACAGAGAAAATTAGCATGACTTCTACGCAAGGATGACATGCAAATTCTTGAAGCATTCCTTATTTTTAAAAAAATTCAAAGATAGTGCCTGATATACAATTAAAGGTAACCAGAGACTTGAAGAGATAGCATGAAAAAAAATCAGCACAATCTTCAGATATTGGAATTTTCACTCACAGATTTAAAATAACCATGTTTACTTGTTCAAGGACGTAATACACAAAACTGAAACTTTAGGTAGGAACTTAGAGACTATTAAAAAGAGCAAAGAAAATTTGGAAAGCAACTAAATATATACTTCAGATTTATAAAATATAATCACTGAAATTAAGAATTTGGATAGGATTAACAGCAGGTTAGACACAGTTGAAGAAAAATCAGTAAACTGAAAGCTAGAACAGGATGAAGTATACAGAAAAATGCACAAAGAGACAAAAGGACCAAAATACTAATAAAGAAACTTATGGGGGAGAAGGATATGTTTAAGTCAAGTCCCACAATGAGAAGACAGAGAGAATGGAGCATAAACAACTTTTTAAAAATAAAAAATTAAGAATTCTCCAAGACTGACGAAACCCATCATCAAATCATAATTCAAGAAACCATATAAATGGAAGTATTTGTGTATAATGCAAATACAAATAAGTCTCTCCCTTGAAACATCATGATATAAAATCAAGTACAGTAATTTTTTTTCAACTTTTATTTAATAGGTATAAATTTCCAAAGTACAACTTTTGGATTATAGTGGCTTTTCCTCCCATAACCTCCCTCCCACCCGCAACCATCCCATCTCCCACTCCCTCTCCCATCCCATTCTTTGTCAAGATTCATTTTCAATTATCTTTATATACAGAAGATCAACTTAGTATATACTAAGTAAAGATTTCAACATACTATACTGTACCCACACAGATACACAAAGTATAGAGGACTGTTTGAGTAGCAGTTTTACCATTAATTCGCATAGTACAACACATTAAGGACAGAGATCCTACGTGGGGAGTAGGTGCAGAGTTGACTCCCGTTGTTGATTTAACAATTGACACTCTTATTTATGACGTCAGTAATCACCCAAGGCTCTTGTCATGAGCTGCTAAGGCTATGGAAGCCTCTTGAGTTCACAAACTCTGATCTTATTTAGGCAAGGCCATAGTCAAAGTGGAAGTTCTCTCCTCCCTTCAGAGAAACATACCTCCTTCTCTGATGGCCCATTCTTTCCACTGGGATCTCACTCACAGAGATCTTTCATTTAGGTCATTTTTTTTTTTTTTTTTGCCACATTGTCTTGGCTTTCTATGCCTGAGAAACTCTCATAGGCTTTTTAGTCGGATCTGAATGCCTTAAGGACTGATTCTGAGACCAGAGTGTTGTTTAGGACTTTTGCCATTCTGTGAGTCTGCTGTGTATCCCACTTCCTATGTTGGATCATTCTCTCCTTTTTAATTCTATCAGTTATTATTAGCAGTCACTAGTCTTGTTTATGTGATCCCTTTGACAATTAATCCTATCATTAGGATCAATTATGAACTTAAACTGATCACTTTGACTAGTGAGATGGCATTGGTACATGCCACCTTGATGGGATTGAATTGGAATCCCCTGGCACGTTTCTAACTCTACCATTAGGGGTAAGTCCGAGTGAGCATATGCCAAACTGTACATCTCCTCCCTCTCTTATTCCCACATATTTAACAAGGATCACTTGTCAATTAAATTTAAATGCCTAAGAATAATTGTGTGTTAATTAAAAGAGTTCAACCAATGGTATTAAATAGAACAAAAAAAAAAAATACTAAAAGGAATAAAGTAGTAAGTTGTTCCTTGACAGTCAGGACAAGGGCTGATCAAGTCATTGTTTCTCATAGTGTCAGTTTCACTTCTACAGGTTTCCTTTTAGGTGCTTGGTTAGTTGTCACAGATCAGAGAGAACATATGATATTTGTCCCTTTGAGACTGGCCTATATCACTCAGCATGATGTTTTCCAGATTCCTCCATTTTGTTGCAAATGACCATATTTTATTTTTTTTTTACTGCTGTATTCTATAGAGTACATATCCCATAATTTCTTTATCTAGTCTTCTGTTGATGGGCATTTAGGTTGATTCCTTGTCTTAGCTATTGTGAATTGAGCTGCAATAAACATTGTGGTGCTCCCTGTTAGGAATTTGGAAAACATTATGCTGAGTGAAATAAGCCAATCCCAACGGGACAAATACCACTTGTTCTCCTCAATAGGACTAAGAACCAAAGGGATCACATACACAAGACTAGTGTCTGCAAATACTAGCTGATAGAATCAAAAAGGGAGAGAACGATCCAACATGGGAAGTGAGATACACAGCAGACCCATAGAATGGCAGATGTCCTAAACAGCACTCTGGCCTCAGAATCAGCCCTTAAGGCATTCGGATCCGGCTGAAAAGCCCGTGAGAGTATTTCAGGCATGGAAAGCCAAGACACTCTGGGGGAAAAAAAAATGAAAGATCTCCGCGAGTGAGATCCCAGTGGAAAGAATGGGTCATCAAAGAAGGAGGTACCTTTCTCTGAAGGGAGGAGAGAACTTCCACTTTGACCATGGCCTTGTCTAAATATGATCAGAGTCGGCGAACTCAGGGGTCTTCTATAGCCTTGGCAGCTCATGACAAGAGCCTAGGGTGATTACTGATGCCATAAACAAGAGTGTCAATTTGTTAAGTCAACAACAGGAGTCACTGTGCACTTACTCCTCATGTAGGATCTCTGTCCTTAGTGTGCTGTACATTGAGATTTAATGCTATAACTAGTACTCAAACAGTATTTTTCACTTTATGTTTCTGTGTGGGAGCAAACTGTTGAAATCTTTGATGTATGCTAAACTGATCTTCTGTATATAAAGAGAAACGAAAATGAATCTTGATGTGAATGGAAGGGGAGAGGGATTGGGAAAGGGGAGGGTTGCGAGTGGGAGGGATGTTATGGGGGGGAGGCCATTGTAATCCATAAGCTGTACTTTGGAAATTTATATTCATTAAATAAAAGTTTAAAAAAAATAAAGTAAAATATCTAAAATATGGAAAAAAATTGAGGTGCAGACAGCTCTTTTATTTGCCAATTTAATTTCCTTTGGGCAAATTCCAAAGAATGGGATGGCTGGGTCATGTGGTAGGGCTATATTCAGGTTTCTGATGAATCTCCAAACTGTCTTCCATAGTGGCTTTATCAGTTAGCATTTCATGTGTCTGTTGGCCATTTGGATTTCCTCTTTTGAAAAATGTCTATTGAGTCCTTGGCCCATCTCTTAAGTGGGCTGTTTGTTTTGTTATTGTGGAGTTTCTTGATCTCTTTGTAGATTCTGGTTAATAATCCTCTATCGGTTGCAAAATTTGCAAATATTTTTCCCACTCTGTTGGTTGTCTCTTCACTTTCCTGATTGTTTCTTTTGCAGTACAGAAACTTCTCAATTTGATGTAATCCCGATTGTTAATTTTGGCTTTGACTGCCTGTGCCTCCGGGGTCTTTTCTAAGAAATCTTTGCCTGTGCCTATATCTTGGCAGGGTTTCTCCAATGTTCTCTAATAATTTGATGGTGTCGGGTCATAGATTTAGATCTTTAATCCATGTTGAGTGGATTTTTGTGTAAGGTATAAGGTAGGGGTCTTGCTTCATGCTTCTGCACGTGGAAATCCAGTTTTCCTAGCACCACTTGTTGAATAGACTGTCCTTGCTCCAGGAATTGGTTTTAGATCCTTGACCAAATATAAGTTGGCTGTAGATGTTTGGGTTGATTTCTGGTGTTTCAATTCTGTTCCATTGGTCTATCCATCTGTTTCTGTACCAGTACCATGCTGTTTTTGAATATAACTGCCCTGTAGTATGTCTTAAAATCTGGTATTGTGATGCCTCCGGCTTTGTTTTTGTTGTACAAGATTGCTTTAGCTATTCGAGGTCTCCTGTGCCTCTATATGAATTTTAGCATCATTTTTTCTAGATCTGAGAAGAATGTCTGGTATTTTGATTGGTATTGCATTGAATCTATAAATTGCTTTTGGGAGAATGGACATTTTGATGATATTGATTCTTCCAATCCATGAGCATGGAAGATTTTTCCATTTTTTGGTATCCTCTTCTATTTATTTAAAGTTTTGTAATTCTCATCGTAGAAATCTTTGACATGGTTGGTTAAGTTTATTCCAAGATATTTGATTGTTTTTGTAGCTATTGTGAATGGGGTTGATCTCAGAAGTTCTTTCTCAGCCGTGGCATTGCCTGTGTATACAAAGGCTGTTGATTTTTGTGCATTGATTTTATATCCTGCTACTTTGCAAAACTCTTCTATGAGTTCCAATAGTCTCTTAGTAGAGTTCTTTGGATCCCCTAAATAAAGAATCATATCATCTGCAAAGAGGGATAGTTTGACTTCCTCCTTCCCAATTTGTATCCATTTAATTTCTTTTTCTTGCCTAATGGCTCCAGCTAAAACTTCCAGTACTATATTGAATAGCAGTGGTGAGAGTGGGCATCCCTGCCTGGTACCAGATCTCAGTGGAAATGCTTCCAACTTTTCCCCATTCAATATGATGCTGGCCATGGGTTTTTCATAAATTGCCTTGATTGTGTTGAGGAATGTTCCTTCTATTCCCAATTTACTTAGAGTTTTCATCATGAAAGGGTGTTGTATTTTATCAAATGCTTTCTCTGCTGGTAGGAGTGGTATAGTAAAGATGGTGCAATATTTCATTGCACTATTCAGGATGGCATGCAATTTAAAACTTATGGATTATTTATGTGTTAACTTTCTCATTTAGTATTTTTCTTCTTTTTAAAATATTATTTAAGGTATAAAAACTTTATGCATTTCATATACACAGATTTAGGAACACAGTGGTTCTTCCCACCCTACTCTCTCACCCATGTTCCCACCCTTCTTCCTCCTCACTCTCCTATTCCCACTCTTGATTTTTACAAAGGTCTATTTTCAGTATATGTTATACTCATAAGATGAACCCTACACTAAGTAAAGAGCTCAAAAAATAGTATGAAGAAAAAGAGCACTGAGCCACAGTTGACTTCAGGTCAACTGACACCATGGACAGCAACATTGAGGCTATGAGGGACACTACTGTGTTTAGGAGGGATGCCAAGGTAATAGAGAGGGGCAAGAATTCCCTACAAGGGAAATATAAATAAATAAATGTTTTTAGGAAAACAACAATAATCTCTTGTGAAATACCAAGTATGTGTAAAAGTATGGCAATAAGAAGGAAAAGGTGGGAAGAAATAAATGTAGTTACACTGGGTTCTTGTGTTCTTAAAAGTATAATTGAAATTAGATTAAAATAAATCAAAGATATATACTGTCATCTTTGATTAACCGTTAAGGAATAAGAAAGTAAAGTATAGGCCGGCACCGTGGCTCAATAGGCCAATCCTCCACCTGCGGCGCCGGCACCCCAGGTTCTAGTCCTGGTCGGGGCGCCGGATTCTGTCCCGGTTGCTCCTCTTCCAGGCCAGCTCTCTGCTGTGGCCCAGGAGTGCAGTGGAGGATGGCCCAGGTTCTTGGGCCCTGCACCCACATGGGAGACCAGGATAAGCACCTGGCTCCTGGCTTCGGATCAGCGCAGTGCACCGGCTGCAGCGCGCTGGCCGCAGCGGCCATTGGAGGGTGAACCAACGGCAAAGGAAGACCTTTCTCTCTGTCTCTCTCTCTCTCTCACTGTCCACTCTGCCTGTCAAAAAATAAATAAATAAAAATAAAAAATAAAAAAAGAAAGTAAAGTATAACTTAAAAACTATTGGGAAGAAAATATGCAATAGTAAAATACTTGATTAATTTAAAATGTGAGAAATGAGGACTGAAAGAACAAAAAATGAGAAAATAGAAAAAAGTAACCAGGTTTTAGGCTTATACCAACTACATCAGTAATCAAATTAAACTTACATGTTCTAAATGCCCCAGTTGAAAACAAAGATTTTTGGACTGAATAAAACAACAGAATCTGACTAGATGATACTTGGAAGAGACAAGCTTTAAATATAAAATGGCCAAAAGCAACAGTGTTGTGTGTGTGTGTGTGTGTGTGTAATATAAAAACAAAGAACAGGGGCCGGCACTGTGGCGAAGCAGGTAAGGCCACCGCCTGCGGTACCAGTATTCCAAATGGGCACCAGTTCGAGACCCGGCTGCTCTACTTCCAATCCAGCTCTCTGCTATGGCCCGGGAAAGCAGTAGAGGATGGCCTTAGTCCTTGGGCTCCTGAACACGCCTTGGGGAACCCAGAGGAAGCTCCTGGCTCCTGGCTTCAGGTTGGCGCAGCTCTGTCCATTGCGGCCATTTCAGGGGGGAAGACTTCTTTCTCTGCCTCTGCCTCAGCCTCACCATGACTCTGCCTTTCAAATAAATAAATAAATCTTTAAAAAATGAAAAATAAAATGATAGAGGAGTTAACTAAAATTAAATAAAAAAAAGAACAGCAACAAAAAAGGAACCTTGGTATAGCTATATTAATAACAATGAAGATTTTTAAGGCAAGTAGTGTGAGAAATAAAGAGAGAATTTCATTATGAAAAAAGAGGCAATTCAGCAGGAAGGTACAATAAACCAAAATTTTATTGCATGTAATAACATAGGTTTAAAATACATGAAGTAAAATTGCTATAACTGAAAAGACAGACAAATCCATAGTCATCATTCAAGTTTGTAGTGGGTTAAATGGTGACTCCTCCCCAACCCAACACATTTGAGGAGGCCAGATAATCTGAATGCCCAAATAGGACAAGGCGATTAAAAGAAAAGCAAATTATAATCCAATATCAACACAATTTTCCAGACAAAATGTTAGGAAATTCAATCCAACTATTTTTGAAGTATGATACCAAGATCAAAGTGGGGCTTGTGTTGGCTCACTTAAAAATTTTAAACAAACCTTGCAACGCTAGAACAAAAGAGATTGGCAAACACACACATACCCCTCACACAGGATAATCATATATAACACATCATGATCATGATGTGTTTCTTCTAGGAATTCAGATTTAGTTTGCCTCTAAAAGATCAAGCAATATATAACCTTAAAAGTAAAGGAGAAACAGGGGCAGCAGTTTGAGTTCCTGCTGCTCCATCAGCTCCCTGCTCATGTGCCTGGGAAAACATCGAAAGATGGCCTGTTTGTGCTCCTGCCACCCATGTGGGAGACCTGGATGGAGTTCATGGCTCCTGGCTTCAACCTGGCACAGCCTTGCCAGTTGCAGTCATTTAGGGAATGAACTAGAATATCTTGATTTCTATCTCTCTCTCCCTCTCTCTAATTGCCTTTCAAATAAATAAATCTTTTTAAAAAAGGAGAAACAGATGATTATATCAATATGTACAGGGATAAATTAGAATATACATTCATAATAAATCATTTAGCAATCTTTTATAAAAGATTTATTTAATTTATTTGAAAGGCAGACTTACAGAGAGAAGGAAGAGACAGAGAAAAAGAGATATTCCATTAGCTGGTTCACTTCCCAGATTGCCGCAATGGTCAAGGCTGGGCCAGACCAAAGCAAGGAGCCAAGAGCTTCATCTAGGTTTCCCATGTGGGTGCAGAAGCCCAAGCACTTGGGCCACCTTCTGCTGCTTCCTCAGGCGCATTAGCAGGGAGCTGGATGGGAAGTAGAGCAGCCAGGAATGGAACCATTACCTGTATGGCTGGCAGGAATTGCAGGTTGTGGCTTAACCTGCTATGCCACAGTGCTGGCTCCTCATTTAGCAAATTAAAAATTAAGGGAAATTTTCTTAATCTGATAAAGGATATCTTACAAAAAACCTGTGCTAAACATCATGTTTTATGATGACAATTAAAAACATAATATCATCTCTTCTATTTGACATTGTATTGGAGGTTTTGGCCAATACAATAAAGCGTAAGAAATAAATAAAAGATCCAAGAAAGGAAAAGATTTTTAAAATTGATATAATTCAAAGATGACTACATAGCAAATTCAAAATAATATGCAGATCAATAATTTAATTTATAAGTAAATTTAGCAAGATTTCTGAGGTCCAAGATCAAACAAGTTCATGTCTAAGGAGTAAACAATTAGAGAAAGAAAATTAAAAAATGATATCTAGTAGCAAATATAATAAAAGATGTAGAAGACATCTATAAGACAGATTAGCAAATATTTCTGAGAGGAGGAATATATCATATTTGTAAATCTAAAATTCAAAAATACAAATCTCTGCAAATTTTTCTACTGAGTTGATGGAAACCCAGTACAAACTCACGTAGGATTCTTTTTGTGGAAATTGACAAGGTGATTCTAAATTTCATATGGAGACACAGCCAAGAATCACCAAGTAAGTCTTGAAAAAACACATAAGTAGAGGTTTTATGCCACCAAATATCAAATCTTGGTATAATGCTATAGTAAGTAAAATAAGGTTGTCATTAGAGCAGTGGAACAGAACTTCTCTGGAATAAGACAAATATATAGCGTCACCTAACTCATGATCACAGTGACATTGCACTACAGTATGAAGGAAATAGTCTTTCAAGTATTTAGTATTAGATCAAATGCCTGCCCTCAGTATAGCACAGTGCTGGGTCCTCCACAGCTTCATGAAACTTGACGCGTATCAGTTTTAAAGGTCTTTACTAGTTTTCCTAGCAGAAAGATTATTATACCAAAGACGGTAGAACCATGTAATTCCAAGTTAACTGATATAAAAAATAAGGGTTAAAGGATCTTATGCATTTAAGAGCCCAGATTTAGAAAAGCTATATTCCAGGATAAGGAAGAACTTAAGGAAACGTTGCCAAGAACACCTCAGGAACATCTGACAGCATGACTGCTGTCTTCAGCTTCCTGGAGGACAGACTCTACAAAAGGAATTCAACAAATATTCCTATAGTTCCTAAGGAAAATTAGACTCTACTAATGAAAAATAATATAAACTTATTTCAGCTCACTCTCACAGATTGGCGTTTCACTGTCCCAGGCAACACCGTCACTTGAGAGGAGGCATTCAGCATAGGGTTGGCCAATGAGCCGATACCTAGACACAAAGAATAAGGCACATTATCATCTAAATACCAGGCAATCTGCCTGCTTCCACTGCTGCTTCCCAGAGATTACAGACTTGGAGATTTCAGAAGGAGATTTTCCACTTTTCATAAACTGCAGATCTTCTTGATTTTCTTCATGCTTTTTCACCTGGATGGGGTTTCTCTTCTGTATTATGACATATTTTTGTATAACCTAAGGGAAATTATAGTTATTTCCTACAAGTCTCACTTTTTAAAAGCTATTCAAGTTTCTTGAGTGCAATCTCTCTCTCTCTCTCTCTCTCTCTCTCTCTCTCTCTCTCACACACACACACACACACACACACATTCATGCACATATTCATACTATAGGTATTTCCTCTGCCTTGTAAGAATTAATGTGTGAATTCATGAGTGAATGTTTTATTAATGACACTCATCAAACTGGAACCAGAGGAAATCCAAGTTGACCAGAGAGTTGAATGTTTATATTTGATCCTTAAAATGTTAAAGTCAACAACTCTCAGTTAGAACACTACAAACTCTTCAAAGTGTGCCATACATTTTAGAAACTTGTAATATTCATTTTACCTGAGATCATGTACATATTTCATTAGATTGAGACCCAAGCTTGTCATTTTTGGAGGGGGCAGTAATATAAATGGTACTGTTTTTACTTTCCAATTCCACTTGCTCCTTGCTGGCATATAGGAAAGAACAGCTATGCAGTTTTATATACGCACAGATTCATGCACCTACCACTACCATAAGAACCAGAGCAACTTTCTGTGAGGATAATGAGTAGTCCTTGTGTGATCACACCCACCTTGTTCCTCTTCATTGCCAGTGCTCCACCCCCATTCTTTATCTCTGACAGCCATAATCTGATCCTCCATTTCTACAATTTTGTCATTTTGAAAATGTTGTATAAATAGAATCATACAGTATGTAACCTTATGGATTAGCTTTTTTTCTTTCAGTGTAATCCCCTGAAGATTCATTTAAGTTATTCTTGTATAAATATTCTTCATCCTTGATGTTGACTTGCATTCCTTGGTATGCATCTACCATAGTTCACTTAACCATTACCTATTGAAGGACACCTGGGGAATTTCCAGTTACTGACTATTATGAATAAAGCTACTATGAAGATTCTACACAGTTATTTTGGCAAACATAAATTTTCATTTCTGTAGGAAATTTCTGGTTCTTTAGTAACTGTATATTTAGTTTTAAAGAAATTATCACAGCGTGAGGTGGTATTTTGCTCTAATATGTATTTCTTTGGTGACTAAGGATAAGTATTTTTCACTGCTTATTGGTCCTTTGTAGTTTTTCTTTGGAGAAATGTCTATTCAAGTCTTTGCCTATTGTTAAATTGGTTCGTCTTTACACTGTGGAGTTGTAAGAACTCCTTCTATATTCTGGATATGAGAACTTTATAAATCTATTATTTGCAAATACTTTCTGTCTTATGGGTTGTCTTTCCACCTTCTTGATCGTGTCCTTTGAAGAACAAAATTTTCGTTACTGTTTTGAAGGGCAATTTACCGATTTCTCCTTTGATGTCTTGTGTGGCAGAACAAATTTAGGCAGTCTCCTCCAACAAGCTTAGCTGATCACATTACGAGTAAGATTGAGGCTCTGCCTCCACTATGTGCTGCCTTAGGACAAGCACTGATGGTAGAGTCATACCCTTTGAGCACTTTGTGCTTAGCAGTTTCACTCTGCTATGGGGCAAATTGGGTCCACAAAAGTATATGTTAAGATGTAACCCTCAGTCCCTGTCCATGTGATCTCATCGGGAAATAGGTCTGACCTGAGGTGTAACTAAAAGGAAATATTTCTGTATTATAGTTGTTTCTGAACCAAGAGGTATTGCTGCCAACTCACCCTTTATTGCAAGAATAATTAATTCTGGACCCAAACTGGATGTTTGAGACTATGTGCACCATGCCATTAATAGGGTCTGGAGGATTTTCACATGATTTGCCTATGGGGAAGAAACAGAACGTTGGAACCAGGTAGAATAATATGATCTTTTTTGTTGTTATTGTTTTAATTTTGATACATAAAGGCCGCACCTGACTGTTGCTTACCGGAAAGCTTATGCAGCTGTGATGATTTCACAGATTTTGCAACCTTGAGGAACTCACCGGACAGTCATAGGGCCAGGTACTAGTTAGCATCCCTTTCCAAAAGATCTTCCCGCCTTCCTGTCTCATCCTTCCACTGCTCAGAAAAATGCTAAATTTCATCTGTCACTGAAGTTTTATGCTTTGTAACTCAGAGTCTGGTTACTCATTTTCAAGTTATTCAACACACGTTTTCTTTCCTTCTGAATCAATTGGTACTTAGTTCTAGTTATGAAAATGGGTTACCCCTAGGAAATGGGGATTTTCCTTCCATCATGCCTTGTGGTAGTCATCTCTCATGAAATTAACTTATAGGAAGGTTCCAGGAACTCAAAGCACAAGCGAGACATGATTATAAGAATAACAAACATTACAATGTTGGGCAAAGTTATTAAGTCATATGTGTCTTACTCGTAAAATTTGAAGAAATTGAATCAGACCTTACAATGCATGACCTGCAGAAAGGAATTTCTAATCCAGGGCTACTCAGCTACTCACGTTTACACTGGTCTTCTACCTCTGTCCAGACCGCGTTTTCTTGGCAGGTGATAGAGAACCGCCTCTTGATGTAACCGGGACGACATTCATACTTCAGAGTTGTCCCAATGGGAAACTCAGACTCCTCCGTTGGATTTGTAGGCTTGGCAAAAGGAAACTGTGGGGCCTTGCATTGACCTTGGGATCAAGACCACAGCAATGTCAAGGTTAACAGAGAAGCTTCTACTGCATTTCCTCTTTCATAATGGTACACTTTCACAATGGTAAAAATGATTGATTCCTTTAGTGGCCACCTTAGAAAAGAGCTTTTTAAAACCCTTTAATCAGTATCCACCTGTTATAAAGTCTCTGCTATTTTGAAGGCAATTAAGGTATATAACAGGGTACTTCAAAAAGTTTGTGGAAAATGCACGTTATGAAAAAATCCAGCATAGATTTCAAACATTTCCCCCCCAAAATAGACTTATCATTGAATTCCATTTTCCCACAGACTTTTGTAAATTGTATACAATCTTCCACTGAAGGGGAAACTCCGGTTCACAGCTTCAAGTTCTAGTCAATCAGAAAGTGCTTGTGCTTGCGCTTCCTCTCTCCCATCCTCATGGACCCTTCTATCCTGCAACAAGACCCACTCATGCATTTCACCACCCATCTTCACTCCTGGTGGCCCACCTACATCCAGAGGGTCTACCATCCGCTTCTCATGCCGTTTGTAGCATTAGCATTGGTGGAGGTCTGTTGCCAAGGGAAAAAGCAGCCCAGACTCAACAACTAATGCTATGCTTCACTTTATGGAAGCATACATTTTCTGATGCACATTTTGAATTAAATAATAGACAGCTACTCGCCTGTTAAGGTCTAGTAGGTTAAAGGAATAAGAAATGTTATTTATGGTTAAATACCTTATAATCAAGAGGTATCTGTTGGGAAAATATCATCATTTTACTTTAGTTTTGGAAATCTCTTCTGTTGTTTTATTTTTGCTTCTATTTCTCCTCACTACCTCTGCTAATTAATTCAAGTTATGAAGGCTACATTGAGATCAGATTGCCTTTTATTATTTTTCAAGGAACCAACTTTCATCTTTGCTGATTCTGTTCTAGTTTTATCTTTACTGCTATTTTATCTGAGTTTATTGTTCTTTGTTTAAAATATTTTTTCCTGAGATGATTACCAAGATTTGAAAACTTTTAAGCCTGTCATCATTTCCAAAATACAAACGTGAAACTATGATTTCTATTCTAAGCATAGATTTGGCTGCAGTCCACAAACTTCAATGTGTCATATTTCTTTTTTCAGTTCAATATGTTTAATAATTGCAGTTGCGATTTCTTCATTGACCTTTGGTTCACTTAGAAGATTTGCATAATTTACAAACATTTGAGGAATTTAGGGTGATAAATATCCATTGTCAATTTTTGAAATTGAGTCTTGATTTATGGTCCCATTTATAGTCAATAGCAGTAACTGTAGCATGTGCACTTGTGGAAAACAGTACAGCAGTAGTGGTGCAGTGATTTGAGAATATCAGAGAGTTCTAATTAGTTAGCCATGTCTGTTCAGATCCTCTAGACAGTGTTTTTTTGGGGGAGTTGCTTATTCTATCAAATACTAAGAGTTGTGTTAAAACATTTGCCCATTTCTCCTTCTAATTCTACCCATTTTATATTACATATTTTGAGTTTATTTTATTAGATCAAAATTTTTAATTACTATGTTTTGCTGTAGATTGACCCTCTATCATAATAAGATATTAGTCTTTAGTAATATATTTTTACCTAAAATTTACCTGTCTACTTTATTTGGAAGATCAATGAAAAACAAGAGAGATGGCACCTTTAATTTTATAATATATCAACAATTATTTTAAATGTAAAACACTGATAAAGTTTCACATAAAATTACTTTAAAGGCAAAGATGTGACATTGTCCCATTTTCTAAAGCAGCTTCGTTTTGGTTTGTTTTTGCATAATATATTTTCCATCTATTTATATTCCTCCATTCTCACTTTGAACATGTGTACTGTCTCTTTTAATGAATCGTATAGTTTTTAAATTATTGAGAGTTTCTCAAACTTAGTCCATAGCACCCTTACAGTTTCAGTCATTTATTCCTAATCTAAAAGAAATACATAACAGTATTATTTATTAAATAAGTTCAAACCTTATAATAAGACTGTCCATCACAATCACATAATAATGGGATGTTGAGTACTACCCAACTTCTCCACTTTGGAATCAGACTGGGAACTGCCACTTCCTTTCCTACTCCACATTCATTTTCATGTAATGCTCTTTTTTTTTTTTTAATCACAACTTGCTGAAAACCTAGCTTTATAAATATACAACATCATCAAGAGGAACCTAGTGTGATCTAGTGTTAAAACCAGGAGTTATTCTGAGCTAGTAATTTGTAATTTACACAGTATCTGAGAAATGACAAGTATGGTCATCTCCACTGAAAATTTAAAGTCTTGATTTGCCACTGTGGGTTTTCCATGGCCCTCAGGGCCCCTATGTCCACAGTTTAGGAAATGTCATCCTGTGACAATCTTTGTCTTTCATTGGAATTGTGTGTCAATATTTAATCAACTATTTGGGCTTATATCTGGCATTTTATTATTATTTATTTGCTTGCCTTTTCCATGTTGTTTATTCTATTTTGCAATTACATTTATTATTTTCTTTTATTAGATTAGTTACATATTCTTTTATTTTTCCTTTAGTGATACCATGATCCTTAAATGTAAAAAAAGATTTATTTTATTTATTTGAAAGGCACAGTGACAGAGAGACAGGGAGAGGCAGAAAGAGAGAGGGAGTTGTGGAAAAAGAGAGAGAGAGAGAGAGAGAGATCTTCCATCAACGGGTTCATTCCCCCAAATGGCTGCTATAGCCATGTCTAGGCCAGGCCAAAGCTAGGAGCCAGGAACTCCCTTCTGATTTCCCATGTGGGTTGGGTCACCATCTTCTACTTCTCCAGGCACATTAACAGGTAGCTGGATGGGAAGCAGAGCCACAATGCTACAAGTGGCAGCTTAACTTGCTGTGCCACAATGCCAGCCCCAATTCTTAATGTATTAACAGCTAATCAGCAATTGTCATTTTACCAACAAGACAAGAACCATAGCAAATGATAACGCCCTTTATTCTTTACTGTCTTTTGTCCTATCATTATTGCTATTTCAGTTCTGGCTGTATTTTAAACCAGCACTTTCCCAGTCAATGTAGATGCTGCAGGCTGTTTGTTGGACTCTACCTATTTGCTTCCAACATCATTAACCCTAATGTTAAGAGACTCTGACACCAGGCTCAGCTAAAATTTTGAAAATCTGTGTAGAAAGGTATAGTGGGCTAAGTAATGACCTCCCAAAGATATACATGCCTTAATCCCTGGAGCCTGAATGTTCCCTTTAAGGTATAAGGACTTTGCAGATGTGATTAGGAATCTTGAGATGGGCAGGTTGTCCTGGATTATCTGGTAGACCCTGATGTAATTGCAAGAGTCCTTATTAGAGGGAGCCAAGAGGGTCAAAGGAGGCAGAAGACGACTATTTGAAGGTGCTACACTGCTGGCTCTGACGGTAGAGGGAGGAAGCTAAGAGCCAATGGCTGTAGGCAGCCTCTGCAAGCAGAAAGAGTAAAGACACCTGTTTTCCCTTGAAGCCTCCATGTGCAATTGAGCCCTGCACATGCATTTTAGACTTTGGTCTCCAGCAGTATAAGAGAACAAATCTTTTTTAAGCCATTAAGTTTTAAGTCATCAAGTTTGGCCGGCGCTGCGGCTCAATAGGCTAATCCTCCGCCTGCGGCGCCGGCACCCCGGGTTCTAGTCCCAGTCGGGGCGCCGGATTCTGTCCCGGTTGCCCCTCTTCCAGGCCAGCTCTCTGCTATGGCCCGGGAGTGCAGTGGAGGATGGCCCAAGTGCTTGGGTCCTGCACCCACAAGGGAGACTGGGAGAAGCTCCTGGTTCCTGGTTTTGGATCAGCGTGGTGCACTGGCCACAGCGGTCATTGGAGGGCGAACCAATGGAAAAGGAAGACCTTTCTCTCTGTCTCTCTCTCTCTCACTGTCCACTCTGCCTGTCAAAAAAAAAGTCATCAAGTTTGTCATTAACATTAGAACATTTGTCATTAGCACTGGAACAATCATGGTGTATAGTGGCAAATACTTTGGATTCATTCAGACCTTTGAACCCAATGTCTTCCAGCGAGGAGGTCTTAGATGAGTTACTTGATGTCTCAAGCCTCATTTGATCTTCACAAAGGGGAAGGTGGATTTACTAGCAGGCTTGCTGGAAAGATCACAGGTAGCATGTGCAAAGCACTTAGTAGCATGTCCTACACAGAAGACACTGGTGAGTTGTTCTTAGCATTATGACTCATTGGAAAGGAAACAAGCTAGCAGATCCAACATTCTGAGAGAGTGGTCATGCTCACTTTTTTCCCCCAGAGTTGGGCAGAAAATGAGCCCATTTGTCAGGAAAGCACTGGAGGAGCTCAGTGATGGGTAACCCCAGAGCTCCTCTGAGTATGGCCCAGATGCAGCCTAGGGCGTATGGTCTATACCTCATGCGCTAGCTGCATGACACAGGATTCCACACTGTTTCCCTCAATAGATATTAGACATGCATTGCATGTTTTTTCCCTCTAAATTTACACCTAGCCGAGGTGTTTAACACTTGCACTCAGTGCTTATTTGTTGCAATGAACAAATAAATAATGAATTGCCCTAAACAACTTAAAGAGTCCAGAAACTACGATTCAGTGGGCCTAGAAATTGTTTTTTTTTTTATAGTCACAGGTTATTTTTTGATAGATCCCAGCACTCCGAGAGCCATTGAGCTAAACAGAAGGAAACCCCACTGGTAAAACACGGGTGCCGTGCGTTCCAATGTGATGACTTGACCTTGTCTCTAGTGATTTGTGGGGTGAATATGACTTGGTATTTGGCTCATCCATGGATGTGGGTAAGGGAAGAGGTTCCAGATGAGGCTTCTGGTGCTCAGAGTTTTGATGGGAAGAGGCTGGACAGAGCTCTAAGCCACAACATGTACCAATATCCTTTCCTTAACTACCTAAAATTCTTCCCTGAATTGTAGCATAGAGATAGTATGTGTAATAGTGAAAATTAAATGTGCTTACAGCCCAAACAAAAAAGGAGTATGCGAGCCTCCAATACAGGAAACTTGATCTAGTTTTGTTCTCTTGCTTTACTTGCCTCAAATTATGGCAAGTTCAGTGATAAATACATTAATTCAAACTGCATAGCTTTTTTAAAAAATGCTTATAGCTTTATAAATGTGATTATTAGAAAATTGGTGAATATCTAAAGTACATAACCTGATGACCTAACACCGACACATACCATGAAGCTGTCACTGAAATCGGGACCATAAATGCTTCTATCACATTCCTCATGGCTCAGGACTCCCTCATGTCCTTTGACAATCCATCCGTCCCTCCGCCCCCTTCTCCAGGCAGTCTCCCTCCCACTCTCCTACTATGATTTACTTGACTCTCCAGAACGTCACATCAACAGAATCACTGAGGTTTGTTGTTGTTATTTTAGCTTTCCTACAGAATAATTATTTCAAAATCCATCCAGGTTGTTGTACATATAAAGAAATCTTTTCTTTTTATTGCTATGTAACATTCAACTGTATAAGTGAACGCATCGTAGATTAGTTTATCTAGCCATTTGCTGAAGGACATTTGCGTTGTTGGTTATTACAAATTAATCTACTACATACAGGTCTTTATGGGGACATATGCTTTCATTTCTCTCAGGTAAAAACCTGGGAGCAAAGTACTAAGGCACATGCTAAGTGTGCGTCTAACTTTTTCAGGAACTGTCAAACTGTTTTCTAAAGTGGTTGTATTATTTTATCTGCTGATGAGCTGTGTTTGGTAATTCCAATTACTCCATTCATGGCCAATGACAGGTATGGTCGATCTTTTTTATTCTTTCTAGTGAGTATATGTTGCTATCTCATTGTGGCCTTTATTCTGGATGACACAGCCCACTTGTAAATACCCCTGACTCAAACCTATCATTCAAGGCAGGTTGATTTGTTCTGTGCTATAAGCACAACTAGCTCATGGTTGCCTCTATAAGTATAAGCTGCCAACCTGGGGTATGCTCTGCTCCTCATGTGACATCTTCTACTCTTGAATGAAGGGAGCTGCAAATACCTTATTTAAGCACCCCTCTCTGTTAAAAGAGAGAGGGGGAAAGGGTACATGTACTTTCAAAAATGTAAACTTATAAGTTATAGATGTACACCAGTATATTGTGATACTTCTGTCTGAAATATCCCAACTGCCTTTCTACCTTGCTTCACACAGCAAGGGCAAGAAAACAAGACAGTCGTGGAGACCAGAGGAGGGCGCCAGAGTCCACCCTTTTTAAAACAATGTTCTGGTGATGCCGAATTACTACTTTGACGGCCCAGGATGTGTTTAATATCGGTGAAGGTTCCCTGTAAGCCTGAGAAGAATGTATTCTGCTGTTGTTGGATGAAGTAGTTCATATGAGCCGATGAGAGCTCACTGATGGCACTGCTGAGTTAAACTGTGTCTTTACTGATTTGCCTGCTGCATCAGCCCATTTCTGATACAAGGGTGCTGCAGTCTCCTGCTGTAATCCTGGGCTCATTTCTTTCTATTTGCTGTTCCATCAGTCTTGCCTCACGTATTTTGATGTTCTTAGATGCATACATGTTGTTACATCTTCCTAAATAAATTATACTTTATAATGCTTCTCTTTATCCCTGGCTACTTCCCTAGCTCTGAGGTCTGCTCTGTCTGAAATTAATAGTTATTCTAGCTTTCTCCCAATTAATATTAGCATGCTATATTTTTATCTATCCACTTACCTTTAATAAACATGGGTGTTTATATTTCAAGTAGTTTACTGTGGACTACAGAGTGGGTTCCTGTTTCTCCAAGCATTCTGACAATCTCTGTCTTTTAATTGGTGCTCTTAGACCATTAAGTGTTCAGAGTGATTACCGACATAGTTGGTTTGCTATCTACCATGTTATGATTTTCTATTTGTTGCCTTGTTCTTTGTTCCTACCTTTGTCTCCCACTCTTTTTCTGCCTTTTGCAGTTTTAATTGAACATGTCATATGGTTCTATTCTTTATTAGCATATCAGTTATAGTTCCATTTTCTTTTTTTTCAGTGATTGCCGGAGCGTTTGCAAGTATTTATAACTAATCCAACTCCATTTTAGAATAACACGTTACAACTTCACAGGTGAGGCAATTATCTTATAATGAGAGAATCTTAATTCCTTTTTTTAATTAGACATAAATACACCCATGGATCATTGTGTTCAACCTGTGTCTGGGCTCACTCTTTAAACACTGCTAAAGCCAGGCTTCCTCCACTGGCTTTTCCCATCACTGGAACCAAGATTTCTTCCTTTTCAGTTATCCTGTAGCCTTCAGGCTCTCTTGCATGACCTCTTAGTCACAGCTTCTCAGATCTGCCTGGGGCTTTTCAGTTACAAAACACTGTCACATAGGCCAACTCATCTGATTTTCACAATCGCCCGCTCCACACAGGGTGCCAATCGTGTGCATTTTCTGCAAATGGACTCTGAAGGTCAGGGCTGCTAGTGGACTTGCAGAGTGGGAGCCCTTTAGCTACTCTCCTTGTTAATAAGTATCAGGAGCTAGAAAAATCAGGATTCTGGCCTCCTAATCAAGTAGACTTCATGAAACTCCACCTCCTACTTCCTTATACTCTAACTTCTTGCAGGCGTCGCTTTCTCTGATATGCCTTTCCAGTTCCCAAGTGTTGTGCTGGAGACATTCCAGTGGCATTTTCTTTACTTAAATTACTTTCCCATCCAAACTACTGGTTTAGTGTAGGCTGTTTTGCACTGGAAGGTTATTATGATAATCTCATTATTATTAGTATTACTACTACTAGAAGTTAATGGTGTCTGGGATTGTTTACAGCCATAACTTAATAAACACCGGCAAACTATCACAAAACGCCAGGAAGAAGGGAGTCAGTACTCCCAAAGACCACAGACATTCCTAAGCAGTGGCAACAGATTGCTTCGCCGCCTGGGCCCTTGTTCCTTCTAAAACGAGGAATGTACCTTCATCACATCACTTCCCTGACAGGTTACTTTCTGACGTCTAAGGAGATCAGATAGACATCATCCCCTCTGTGGAAACTTGTTTTTCCTTAACTCCCTGAGAAGGAACAAGGAAACAATACGTGCAACACGTGTAGTGGGGAAGAAACTGCATTGTTAGGAAAAGCCCGGACACTTCCACGGACACATGCCAGTGAATCGGCAAGCGAACTTGGGAGGAGGCCAGAACGAAGGAAAGCTCAGAATCGAAGGTGTTCACATACTTGAACTTCAGAGGAAGGAAGCGAAGATGTAGACTCAAAATCCCCCTGCTAGTTAATGATCGGTTTTACTTCCTGCTCCACGCGTGCCTAAAATAACTCTGCTGCCCTCTCCCCTGCGGCCAGATCCACCGCACCTTCTGCCGGCTCTCCAAGCCCCAGATTCCTGGCACGGGAACTGTCTGAAAACAGTTCAATTAAGCGCATGTTGTTGTTGGCTGCACTTTGGGGCGGGGAGTGAGTCCAGCGAAGGCGGGGCAGTTTCCAGGTGATAACTGTACTCCTAGGAGTGTTTATCTGGACACCCTTAATCCAAGTGCAAAGGCAATGACGGCGGGCGGGGTAAAAATTAAGTGACCGGCGCTGTGTTAGGCACCTGACACGCCGCTGTATGCCATTTATGTAGCGACATCCTGATGCATGATGCGGAGATACTTCTCCATTTTACGGCTGAGGAAGCAGACAGGTGTAGCAACTTCCCTCCCAGTTAAGTTTCTAGGGTTAAACGCAGGTTCGTCGAATTTCCAACACCACCCCCCCCCCCCCCCGCCTTCGCCTCCGCCACGCTCCGCTGTGACTCCGCAAAGCCACGGATGCACGCGCGGCACCCGCTGAACCTCTGCGCCCCGCTCTGCACCGGGCGCGCACCGAGCCGCTGCAGATGCGAACTTGACCCTCACCCAGCGACCGCAGTCACCGCCGCACAGAGCGAGCTCCGCTCCTTCGGGTTCCCGCACGCTGAGTCCAGCCACAGCAGCGCGGTGCCCCCAGCCCGCCCGGCGCCCCCTGCCCTCCCGCGTCTCACCCCAGGTTGCCGGCAGCGCCAGCAGCAGCACCGCAGCCGCCAGGAGAGCTCCCCCGCAGAGGGACAGGCGAGGTGGAGGCGCTGGGCTCCTCGCGGAAGCGGATCCCATGCTCCCCCAGCGCCTCTAGAAACTCGGCGGTGGGAGGAAGGAGAGCACGCGGCGGAGCGGAGAGGCAGCGGCTGGGCTCCGCGCCTGAGGTCTGGAAAGGGATGCGGAGGTTCCGGGGCAAAAAGCTTCCGACCACAGCTTCCCCTTAATGAGCGCGGGCTTATTTACTCCCCATTTGCATTGTTTCTAAGGAGACTCCCTCCCAGAGAGCGCTTTAGAGACCCAGGTGCAGGCGCAAAATCTGCCGGTGCCTCAGTTCCCAGAGGAGCTCCACTTGGGGGCGTGCGGGTCGGAACAAAGGCGGTGCTGTTGGCGAATGGGGGCTTGCGCCCCGGCAGGAATCCGTGCGGCAGAAGTGCAGCTGGACCGCCTGCCCGGTGTGCGGAGTCCAGGGGGTGCCTCCACGGAGGACCGACTTCTGCTCAGTGCATTGACATATCCGGCCCGTTAAAAGATTTCCGGAGAAGATGTGACCCAGCAGATTTACAGTGTAAAAACATAACCCTCGGTGGAGTCCGCAGACCAGGTTAGAAGAGAGCAGTGGTGGGTGGGGGAGATGGGAAGGAGACTTTGGCATCAACCCAGTGAGATTCGATGGTGGCCTTGTCTCGGTTGATAAAATGGACACTTAACAAAGACATTGGAGATGGAATGGTCGGATTTGCTCATGCGTTGGATTTTGGTTATTTCCATTTGCCATTCAGAAAAAGAAAGGAAGCAAGATTAGCAATGGCCAGAGGCACTATTTATTGAAGTGAGAAATAGCGGAGAGGGAATAATTCCGGACAAGCGGTTAAAAATCCAGGGTTGAGAGAAATGAAGTGTGTAGTAGATTGAATGCCCCCCCCCCCGCAATGTCCACGTTCCAATCCCTGAAAGCTGTGAGTGTTACCTCACCTGGGGAAAGGGGCTTTGCAAATGTGACTAAATCCAGGAGTCGGGAGAGTGCCCTGGATTAACCCAGAGTGATCCTAGAGATCCTTTAAGAGGAGGGCAGGAGCACAGCGTGGGAGGAGCGATGATGAAAGCAGAGATCCCAGTGTTGCTGCCCTACCTGGGAGTGCCTGCGCCTTCAGCTGGAAGAAAGACTCCCTGGGCTTTCAGGAGCACCAGCCTTGCCTGCACCTTTTATTTTCACAAAAGAATAGATCTGTGATCTTGTAAACCACAGGACAATGCATTACAGCAACAGTGGGAAGCTAATGGGAGGAGGAGAGGGATTAGTACCATCAGGGGAGAGCGGCACAGTAAACAGCTGGAACAGACTGAGCATGCGCTCACGGGGTCTAGTCAAAGCCAGGAGACCAGGGAATGTTTAGGAACAGGTTGGGGACATGGGTAATTTGTTGATTGTGAGGCTGAGCTTCCAAAAAGGCCTGACCAGAGGACTTCTGAAAGAGGCATGAGAGCAGATGGTCAGAATCACAGGAACTGATGAGGCTGCAGAGGGAGAGTCTGTACACAAGATGAAGATCAGAATGGAAAGTAAGGAACCAGATCCTGTGTGTCGCATACATCCCTCCCCCACTGGTCAAGCTATGGGTCCCTTCATAGAACTATTTTTAATGTATAAATAGAGTGCACAGAAATGTAAAGATGTTATCTACCAGTGCATCTATCAATCAATCAATCAATCAATCTATCACTAGTTCTAGTCATGGACTTTTGTAGGGCCACGGCCCCTAAGAAAGAATCCCAGATTCACCAATTGGTGGAAGCAAGAGTCAGTTGCTTCTAAGGCTGGAGCTGGAACGAGTTGGTGGAGAGGGGAGTAATTCCAAATACCAAGTGCTATAGAGAGGGGGAGAGATGAGGGTGGAAGAGACACGAGTGTTGTCGCAAGTGTTTTAGTAAATGTGCTCATTCCTTTGTACTCCACGCAGAAGCATGATTTGTGGAGGGTAGATGTTCAAGGCAGAAAAGTTGTATGCACAGTGCATCTTCGCGAATGGAGACCCACACGTACGCAGTGCTGCAAATGGGTGCTGCTAGCGTGACCAGCCTTACTTCACCCAAACATTCTGGAACGCTGCTTTATTGAAGTCTCAGCTCCACCCCTCACTTACTGGGAAAGGGCCATCTTCCAAAGGCCTAGTTTGTTTCCTATTTTTCATTAGTTTCCATTAGCATCTCTCTCAAGACTCAGTTGCAAGAAACATCTACTTTGATTGTATCACTCATGATATTTCCACTTCAGTCCATCTAATACCCTTCCTCAAGGAGCTGATCCATCCTTTTAAGTTGCTCTCTGGGCCATGGGAAAGGGGTGAGAAGAAGGTTCAATTCCCCAGCCTTAGTCACATGCTGTCAGAATGTGCCTCTCCTTAACTCTTCCTTTAGCCCACATCTCTTGTCATGTGCTTTCTCCCATCATTCCTTGAAGCTTTCACTTTGAGCTCCTGGCCATCTTTTCCACTCTTACTCCTGTGGCAGTCTTTGCTGATTTGTATATTCACAGCAATAGTATTTTCACATACTTGGCTTTGGTGCCTTGACATCTGGTGATGATCTTGCCCTCCACTGTATCCTACAAGTTATGCCCATGTCTGTTCCCTGGAACCTGTCAATACAACTGCACTTCCTGTATAATCACAAATACCCCACTCTCCAGCTACAACCCCACACTTGTGATTCAGCCCCTTGTACCCTGAAATTGAATCCAAAAATCTTTGTATCTCTCAGTGCCTGAAACCTGCTGATCCAGCCACCATTTCTCAGCCTCACCTCCTTCATTTATTTAATTTATTATTATTATTCAGGAGGCAGAGAGAGATGGGTAGACAAAATTCTTGCCTGGTGGCCCATTCCTCCAGTGCCTATAAGATCCAGGGCTGGAGCCAGGAGCCAGGAACTCAGTCGAGGTTTCCCCCTCACGGGTCAGTTATCTGACCCATCATCTGCCTTCTCCCAGGGACTGCATTGACAAAAAGCTTGTATCAGGACCTGGAGCCAGGAACTGAATCCAGGCACTGGGGGGACACTCTGATGTGGGAGTCAGGTGAATGACATCTTAACTGCTAGGTCTAAAGGTTCCCCTTCCCCTACTGCTTTGTGCTTCACTTTCACCCTCACCAAGTTAAATGCCATGTTCTTTCATGATAACCACTATTTTGCACACACCCTAAGCCCCCTCACCCTTATCATATTTGTTAGGCAAAACAACAATCTTAGATACACTCAGTTCTCTGTTATGTTGCCTCTGGACCTCTGAAATTGAATGTGCCTGGAGAAAAAAACGTGTCCACGATGACCAGTCTTACTTTAATGACATCTTGGCTCAGATGTACCATTCTCATTCTGCCTGGTGCACCACTATTTGTCTAGTTCATTTACCCTCCCATTCTCCTAAAAGACTGTTGCATATTTTATTTTGACATTGAACCCTGACACTACCTCCATTATTCTTAATTCCTGTTTATAGATTTGTTTTTTTTTCCACTGAGAAAACAGAAGCAATGAAAGAGAACTTCTGCTATCTTCTCTCATCACCCACATGCCTGTATTTGGCCTATGTGGCTGGTTATTCTGTTAGTATGGCAGTGCCCATTTGCACCCTTATCCAAGAGCAACCTGAACTCATGCACTGGATTTGATATGCTCTTACATGCTCAAGGAGATCACTGCAGAAATTCTTCTCCCTCCAGCATCAATGATTCCCCCTGTTCTGCTGGATTCACCATGGAAACAAGCCATTTCTTCAAATACAGCAGGTGCACTTTCTCCTTGGTTCTCTACTCCCCTGCCAACCATTAATATCCCTTTTACCTGGACTGCTGTTTACATGGGTGAATGTCCACATGGCCCTTTCCTCACCTGCATGGGTTCTTTTGCTCAAGTGTTACCTTCTCAATGAAACCTTTTTGGCCACTGTTTAGAATGACACATTCATTCAGAACTAACTTTCCTCTTTTCCCACTGTATAGGCTTATTTTTTCATTTTATTCCCATCATGCTTAGTATTTCAGTCTATTGCCATCTGAGAACATGCCTCCTGTTGGTCTTTTCCCACTGGGCTGAAAGCTGCATGAGGATGCATTGATCTGTCACTGTCACCTCCCATGATCTGACCAGTGCTTAGCATACACAGGGTTTCCCTGATCATTTACTGAATGAATGAATGAATGAATGGGTGCAACGATAGAGACAGCTAAGGTCAACCACTCTCAGAAACTTCAGTGGTGCAGAGATTTAGTTTAAAAGAGAATCATGGATGGCTTGGGGAAGATTTGAGTGGAGGATGGGGTAGGTATCTCTTACTTTAAATGAATCCCTTTCTCTGAAATTTGCCCCCAGATTTTTCCCTTGGGAAGTCCCCTCTTTGCTGTGGTTCAGTGGGGGTCAAGTACACTATGGTTTCTCAGTTTCAATACTTTTCATGTTTTGGAGCAGATAATCATTTGTTGTGGGAATGTCCTGTGAACTGTAACATGTATTGGGGTAACTCTGGCCTCTACCCATGAGGTCCCAGACACTTCTCCTCTGCCAGTTGTAACAACCAAATATGTCTCCAGACAATGCCAGATGTACTCTGGGGAACACAACTGCCCCACTGTAGAATGAGATGGACCAATACCAACCCCAGCTCCAAGGCAATGCAGGCCACTCAGGCTTTGTCATCTGTCTTTATGTCACTGTCATAATAATTGGTTCATTTGGGAGAGCATGACCCTGTTTGGAGAAATGAGCCATTGAGGGGACTTTTGAAGGAGATACTGGACAAGCAAGCTCTTTGTGATGAAATGCTGAGCAGACAGCCAGGGGTTTGACATGGAGAACAGACATTTTACCCATTTTTAGGAAGGGTCTGTCAGACAATGAAGCCATCAATGGAAAGGAGAACTAGAGATAGAATAGATTGAGGACACTGTTTGAATATTTAATTCCTGTTTGACAGACGACAAGTACAGCCTTGGTCTTTTACATACTGTACCATAACATTTGGATCAGGTCTAAGCCAGAATGAGATAGATTTCTGTCACTCCTGGTTTGGGAGGTTTGTGGGTGGGTAGAAGGAGCAATGATGGGACAGGACATCACTGTTGGAGCAGTGTCCAGGGAGAGACAGATTGGGGAAGGAACTAAGAAGGGCATGAATGGAGCAGGCAAGCATGGAGGTCAAGGGAAAGGAGGCTTGGAGAACTGTCCTCAGATGTTCTCACATCTGCTCAGAGAAGGAGAAATGCAGGTAGAGTGGAGTGGATGGGTTGGAGTGAGTGAACAGGTAATGTGAGGGAGTGCAATCAGCGCTGAACAGTGCCCCCTTTGTGGTAAATATCCCAAAGAATCAAAAGTAGTGTCTGAAGAGAGATTTGCAGCACAGATAGCTTCATGGCAGCATTACGCACAGAGCTAAGAGGTGGAAGCAACGCAAAGGTCTTTCCACGGATGAAAGGCTAAACAGGATGTAGTAGCCACAAGCAATGGACTATTATTCAGTCTCAAAGAGCAAGGAGATCCTGTCACATGCCGCAACACGGATGGATCTTGACGACTTTGTACTAAGTGAAATAAACCAGTCAGGAATGAATACTGCATTATCTCACTTACATCAGGTATCTAAAATAGTCAAATTCTTGGAAACAGAAAGAATGGTGGCTACTAGAAGCTGAGGAGATAGGAAGTTGTTATTTGTGTTCCTAGAGTTTCAATGTGACAGTATTAAACTTGCTACAATAGTAAATAGTTTTGGAGATCTGTTGCACAACAATGTGAATATATACTTAACCCTACTGAGCTGTAACACTTTACACTTTAAAATGTAAGATGATAAATTTTATGTATTTTCTATCACATAAAAACAAAAGCAGATGCTGACTGCATACCTAGTCTAGGAGAAGGTGGAGAGGGTGAATTTGTAGTTACCAGTAAGCCAGGTTTTGTTTTCCCAATAGTTTAAATGTTGGAACAGAGGAAGTTACTAGGTGGATGTATAATACAATGGAGGAGGACAAGAGAGCCAAGGGAAGCTGTTGGGTGGGAAAATCCGAGAAAGTCTTGAGGGCAAGGGAATTTAAGTTTTTGGATGAGAGTAGTGTTATAATGACCAAGTTGTGGGATACAGAATAAATAACTATTACATCATGAACTCTAAAAAAAATAGGACTATATCTGTTATTCAAGATTTGCCTCCAGAAAAAAATTATATGTCAATTTAATAGATATAATTTATTAATACATAATTAAATGACATTTTACAAGCAACTGGAGCTTATGACAAAACTGCTAAGGATATATCCAAAGCTTGAGTTGTATACCAAAAATTTAGAATTAAAACTTAACTTCTATAATTTCACAATACTTATGAAAATTGGAATTACTGAGTGAGCATGGAAAGTATGTATTGTGAGAAAACTCGAACCAAGTGGGGATACAAGTGAGATGTTTAATGATGTTGGAGGAGGAAGCTGCTGTTAAAATACAAGCACACTTCCCAATAAGAGTATGGCCATCGTAACCACAGGAAATACCTCCCACTTAACTTAAATAATTACAACCACATTATAACTCAAAGCATATGGTAGCAGTAAGTATGTCTTATGAAAAGAAGATGGGTCTTTATATGAGATCTCTTTTTAGTGCCTGCCTTTAAAAGGTGACACTTTGAGATCCATATAGTTGCTGATAGTTGGCTTCAGGCACATATCCCATCAGTCTTCAGAAACTCCTTGAAGAGCACATGGCAGTGAGACTGGGCTCCTTTCTTTACCATCAAGCCAACGTTCTCTGTTCTGCTTGAGAAAAGGTGCATTTGGAGGTTATATAGCTTATGAATGATTTCATTGACATTGAGACCACAAAGAGAGTTGCTGATATTAGCTGGTTTCTTTCCAACCAGTGTTCAATTGGATTCTAAGCACGGAACACACTGAAATAGATCACTTGTGTTCAGGAGGCGGCATGAATAGCAGCGGTGCAGCTCCAAGTTTAAACAATCAGACAGTTAATGTTCTCTCTATACACTGATTATAGCTGTAATCCAATGAAGCATTGAGTCTATTAGAAGACATTCTTCTACTAGGAGGTCTTCAAATAGTATGATCTGGAACAAATAAGAACTACAATTTATATTAATGAATATTAATAAAACCAAATAAGGAAATGTAAGCAACATTCTCATATTTGTGCATTCATTCAATACCTATTTACCTAACGGCTTGCCTCTGGGCCCGCCCTAATCTTGATTGGAGTTCATTCTGACATGGTCTCCCTTGTTCTCCCCTTTCCTTTTCTACAACTCATCACAGAAAGTAACCTGCTCGTCCTCAGCTGCCACAGAGCTGTGCGAAGCCTCATTTATGGTACTAAGTAAGAGGGGAGAGGTGGTAACTTTCTATTTTATAGATTACATCCATTTGGGATGCCAGCTTTACTTGCTATGCCACAGTGCCAGCCCCATCCTTGACTTCTAATGTAGGAGGATCCAGGGCTCAGTACTCAGACTGTCTCTCCCCTAGCCTCTTTCACCCTCTTAGTGGTCTTGTTCAGTGTTGTCATTAGATACAGCCATGCACTGATGAGGCTCAATTGCGTATCTCCAGCCTGGATCCATTTCCTGATATTCAGACTTGTATATCAGCTACCTTATTGACACTTCTACTTGGATGTCTATTAAACATCTCAAATTAACATCTCCAAAATGGAACTTCTAATTTTTCTCCCTAATCCTGCTCTACACATTCTCAATCATGATATTTCTAGCCTTCCACTTGCTTAGACCAAAACCCCTTGCATTATCAATGACTCCTTTTCTCTTTTACACTGAGATACCGTTGGTAAATCCTATTGTCACTCTTTTGAAAATACATACACAATCTGAACTCTTCTCTCCAACTTGGTGGTAGCCACTCATGATTTCTTGCCTAGATTATTGCAATATACTCTTCACTGATCCCCCATCTTCCATCCTTTGCTTCCTGTAGTCTCTTCTTATCAGTAGCAGTTAACATAATTTGTGTTGCTTCTCTATCAAAACCTTCTAATGTTTCCCATCTTAGGATAAAAACCAAGCTCAACTCAACACACTAACCTAGCATGGTCTGTATGATTTTCTTCTCCCCACTATCCCTTCCTTGTTTCTCTGATTTCCTCTCTACCCGATTCCCCTGTGATCATCCTACTGGAGGTTACCCTGGGCTCATGCTGTGTCTCCAACACAGGAGGTACACCCCGCATTATGCCCTCTGCATCTCCTATTCTTTCTTCCTGGAATGCTGTTCCCCTGCAGCCACTCTACTTCCCTCTGATCTTTGCGCAAATGCCATTTTCTTAGTAAGGACTTCCTGGCAGCCACCTTGTTCTCCCTATCCCCTTTTATTGCCTTATTCTTTTACAGTATTTTGCATCTTCTTACTTGCTTTACTCTTAGTTATTTTGCTATTTAGTTAAATATTTGTTGAATGGATTTAAAGAACTGGAACATTGTTTGGCAATGTGTACTAGATAAATTAACAATTGCTATGCATGTTTGCCAAAAACTTACACAATAGTCAGAACCATATATATTCAGTACTTTGCTAATTGGCAAGGATAAACTGAAGGCAGTTTTGACAAATTAATTAAAACATTTCAATTTCAATAGGTACCAGTTGGTCTTCTGATTAACTTGCTGGGTTGTATGGATCAATAGGATATACTTCTTGTGTTTCTAAATGACCAGCTCCTCCTTTAGGGCTTGTATTTGTATAATAATTCCTGAATTGGAGAAAGGAGAAAAAAAAAATCTTTACTCATTGACCACAATTCCTATAAAGATGTAACAGTTGTTTGCCACTCATAATTCTCAGTATAGAGTAATTTTCATGGATGAGTTCATCTCATTATTTTAAGGATCCCATGAAGTAAACCAGGACACTGTCTGTTTTGGAAAGGCACAGAAAATAACAAAACAATGATGGACTAGACTTGAAATGTCCAAGTCAGAAACAGACACTGGGTGGCTTTACCCCAGATCCCGGACTCTTAATAACTAACAACGATAAATTTTAGGAAAAAATGGAAAAGAAGCTTTTATTTTAGGATGTGATCATAACTTTACCCTTTTGGGACACAGACTTCCAGCCTAACTTAAAAGGAAATTTATATATATATTTAACTCAAAATTCTTACAGTCAGCACTAAAAATTTTAAATGATTTCAAGAGAAAGTTTTCACTTTTACCCTTTGACAGTGTGCCTACATGACTGCTTGTAATGCCACAATGTCAGAATTAGTGAAAGTAATAAAACAATTTATACTATCATGTAGAACTCTAAAGTATTCTAAGATTACTGGGGAGAAAAGATTACTGTTAAGGGGACAAATGGTAAGCCACTAACTATCTTCTCTAAAAGATCAGTTTATTAGAAATATATTAATAACATTATAAAATGGTAATTTTAGGTCAATATGAGATTTAGACTTTGTTAAGATATTTTAGATGATCAGAAAAGAATAGCATAGTTTCTTTCAAATGTTTTGATGATTTTTAAAATATTTAACTTTGTCATTAGACATTCATTTTTAGATGATTTATTACTCATGTCATTTATAAAAATTATTTAAAGCAACTCAAATGCCTATATCAATGAATCAGAAAATAAGTTGGAAGATGGTAATAAAACGAGTGAAACTTAGAAATTTAAGTTAGAATATACCTTTAGTTTGTGTCAATTTAAGCTCTTAAATACCTGATTAGGACAGGATACAATCATATTAACAAACAGTAGCCATACTGAAACATCTGAATTCTTTGAGCTTGTAGGCATTCCCCAAATTTGCAAATTTTCCTGTACATGCAGTGCTGTGATAGCAGACTTAGTGTCATGAAGGGAAGAGATAGATACCACATTTCCTATTTATTTAAATTTCCAATAAGTCTTGGCTAAAATTATCTTCTAACTTCCTTTGAGGAAGGCCATGCAAATGACACACACCCCCTTTTTTTTTCTGAGAACTCTGCTCCCTTGAATTCTGTGAAGTTACTCTCTCCTAGTTTTCCTCCTAGTTCTGACTGTTCCTTCTCCCCCTGCCTCATCCCCATTTTTACCTTTTCTGTGCTTTTTGGTCTCAAGGCACCTGCAGTGATCTAATCATCACCTTCCTGAGTCCAGGCCCCGTCCCGTCCTCTATCGTGGGTGACAGGTCACCCATGTGACAGGTCAGAGCCGAGCTCGTCATCGCCCTGCACAAACCTGCCCTTCTCCTCCCTGGGGGAATCACTGGGTCTACCCACGCACCTCCATGTGAGTCCTTCCATGTGCCCCCTTCTCCCATACTCAGCAAGTCACTAAGTCCTGGAAATCCTCTCTTCTTAGAGCAAAGATACCTCTAGTATCTGTTCCGTCCTCTTGATCCTGATCCCTGCCACTGCCTTTTTTTTTTTTTTTTTTTTTTTTTGACAGGCAGAGTTAGACAGTGAGAGAGAGAGAGAGACAGAGAGAAAAACATCTCCCTTCCGGGCTGGCGCCGTGGCTCAATAGGCTAATCCTCCGCCTTACAGTGCCAGCACACCAGGTTCTAGTCCTGATCGGGGCAACGGTTTCTGTCCTGGTTGCTCCTCTTCCAGGCCAGCTCTCTGCTGTGGCCCGGGAAGGCAGTGGAGGATGGCCCAAGTGCTTGGGCCCTGCACCCCATGGGAGACCAGGATAAGCACCTGGCTCCTGGCTTCGGATCAGTGCGGTGCTCCGGCCGCAGCGCGCGGGCCCTGGCAGCCATTGGAGGGTGAACCAACGGAAAAGGAAGACCTTTCTCTCTGTCTCTCTCTCTCTCACTGTCCACTCTGCCTGTCAAAAAAAAAAAAAAAAGAAAGGAAAACATCTTCCTTCCGTTGGTTCACCCCCCAAGTGGTCACCCCCCAAGTGGCCAGCAGCCAGGTGCTTCCTCCTGGTCTCCCATGCGGGTGCAGGGCCCAAGCACTTGGGCCATCCTCCACTGCCTTCCCGCTGGCCCTGCTTTTGAATATGAAAATCTGAACACTTTATCCCCTTGCTAACTGCACGATAAACTTCAGCTCCTTGTCAGGCATGAAAGTCTTTGGGTGATATCGCATCTGATGACCTTTCTAGATTTCTCCAATGTCTGTTAAATGGACACTTAGTTCCATGTGATACTAAAAGCCTTATGTGAAAAAAAAACTAACAATTCTTTCTCTGGGTGAGAGAGAGGTTGTGGTGTGAACAATTCTATAGCCTATCTGCAAAAACAAATAGAAGAAAATTTCAAAATATTTTAAAGGAAAAGAAAATTGAACTATCAGAAAAATATTGTACTACTACAATTAGTAGAGTAGCTCTGGCTCATAGAGACAAGCAGAGCAGTGGAACACAATCTAACTCCATATCTACGTTAGACCACTTGAACAAATAGAAAGGTGTACCATCTTTCTGAATGAGAAGATGTTATAGGAAAGACCAATTTCGCACAGACTATAGTTTTAAATGCAATCAACATGTGTCTGTTTTTAGGAAATGACAAATGATTCTAAAACTCACCCATAAGAACAAAAGAGAGATGAAATTCCTTAAAATTATAGTGGGGGTTCTTGTCCTACCAGATATTATAGTTGGATAAAACTATACTAATAAATAGAAATTGATTTGTGATGGAGAGGTAAACAGACCAATGAAACAGAAAAAAACTTAAAAAAACTATTTAGAAACATTAAAATTTTATATATGATCAAGTAAAAACAAACTTTCTGAGAGGTCATTGTGTGATACATTAAACATATTAAATACTCATACATTTATCCTTGGTAACTCTAGAAAGTGATTATCCTAAGGAAATAATTAGATACAGGAAAAATTGTATCAAAAGTTTTCCTTTTTTTTTTTTTTTTTTTTTTTTTTTTAAGGCAGAGTGGACAGTGAGAGAGAGAGAGACAGAGAGAAAGGTCTTCCTTTTGCCATTGGTTCCCCCTCCAATGGCCGCTGCGGCCAGCGCGCTGCGGCCAGCACACCGCACTGATCCGATGGCAGGAGCCAGGTGCTTCTCCTTGTCTCCCATGGGGTGCAGGGCCCAAGCACTTGGGTCATCCTCCGCTGCACCCCCTGGCCACAGCAGAGAGCTGGCCTGGAAGAGGGGCAATCGGGGCTAGAACCCGGGGTGCCGGTGCCGCAAGCGGAGGATTAACCTATTGAGCCGCGGTGCTGGCAAGTTTTCCTCATTTTTATCAACAAAATAAATGTGGAAGCAATGTAAAGTTTCTGCACAGAGAAATCCACGTGATGGAATAATATGCTATTAAGTTCCTCACTTTATGATCTTTCTTATGAATCCCACATTACTCTGTTCCTTTTATCACCTCGCATTATTCATTTCATACAACTCATGCTTCTTCCAGGCAAGAAGTCAACATCTTTTGTGCATTTTGGTCAAACTTGCATTTGAACTTACCGTTCTCTGTGTTTTGTTATCATGAATAAGGTGACGCTAACCAAGAAGATAAGAAATACAGAACCTGCAAAAATACCTATTGGAAAAAAAAAAAAGAGCAAATATCAATGGCTAGAAAAATTTGGGCTAAATCATTTTGAAGTAATTGGGGCAAATATTACATGACTTTTATACTTAACTTTTCTTGGTCATAAACACTGAAGTCTTGAGTAATCATATTTGGGCTTAAGTCTATTCTGATTTGATCTGCTTTTTGTTTAACCTAGAGCCCTAAGCATGTGACCACAGGGCTCCAGCCGACTTTCTGTTAGAGCTCTCTATGTCCTCCAATTTTGTTAGTGACATTCTTATCCCTATGATGAAATTAGGAACACAGGACCCCAGGATCCCATCCTTTTGCATAAACACACCTAACTCTCATTTGTGAAACACATTTTCCTGTAGCAGAATAAGCCAGCCTGTTTTGATAGCAAAGTATGCAAAAGACCAAGACTTAGTGAAAACTATTTCAATTGAAAAACTGGGAATAGTTGGTTGTTTTAATCATTTATCTAACTCTAACTAAAAGTGATATTTTTAATGTGAGGTGTACATTAAAATTTCCATAAGACACCAAAAAATATAATTTCCTGGGAGGTGAAGAGAAAACCAATGGGTAGAATATAACACCTTCAGGTGGATTTTTTTTTTTTTTGCTATTTTTTAGTTTTCTGTCTTTTAAAAATTTTTATTAACATAAAGAGAACAGATTTCATGTATTTCATAGATACAACTCTTAGAAGATAATCATATTCCCCTCTCTCCTTCTTTTCCTTCCTCAATTCCCTTCCTTCTTTTTTCTTTAATTTTTGCAAAAACATCATTTCAGTCCACTCTATAATCACAGGCTTAATGCACCACTAACCATAATGTTCAACAAATATTTTTACAAAACATCCGAAGAGCTTCAAATATTCAAGAAAACTTACCACAAAGAAGAGGAGCAAGTGGAGCAGGTGAGCCTAAAGAGAACACGAAATCATTGAAAACATTGGTCTAGCGGCAAGATCCCTGGTGCCCAAAGTCCTGGGCCACGTCCCAGAAGTCAACACTCCCTTGTCTTCTAAGTCCAGGTAAAGACACTGGAAACCTGAGTTATCTGCACGCTTTTCTCGTGTAGGGGCTCACTGGGCTGTTTTCCCTTCACTTTCATTAGGCAGATTAGCGGGTTTTCCAATGAGAAAAAACAACACAATAATCTTCCATGTAACAATCAGCTTCGAAGTCAGTGGTTCCTCAGGTTCTCTTACAAATACTTCCCGAGTTTTGGGAGCTCCCTGTCAAAGTGGTGCACACTTACAAATCAGGACCCAGCTGGCAGGGAAGTCTCTGTAGCAAGTCTTTCCAAAATCAAGGTTGATATTTTTCAGTTTTGCTCCCTTTCCGTTCTTGCTCATATCTCTTTCTTTTTATTTACTTCTCCTGCCCTTAGAAAGTTGTGCTTTTTCTAGACTAGACCACCAATTTTAAGTTCATCTGTTAGTGTACCGCTGGTCATGACGACCTATTTCACTGAAAACTTGGGGGTCACTGTGTTAAGCTCCCTAATTTTCCCCTCTCCAGAGACAATGAGGCCCTTTGCACTTACGGGATCTGCAAACAGCCAGGGGAGGGTTCCACTGGTGGTCGTCTTGGCACTGGCTCTGGGGGCTGCCTTCCAGGATATACCCGTCTTCACACTCCAGAGTTACAATGCTTCCGTACTGGTATGTTTTCCCAGGCTTCACAGCCTTCTGCATTCCAGTCATGGCTTCTGGGTAGCTACAGTTTACCTCTGGAATTAAAGGATCTAATTGAAGTCAAATCACATGTTGTCCTCTCACCAAAAAAGCAGACTGCCCTTAATGGAAAGGTTTAGGAAACCAGTGGATTTCACCCTCAATAAGCAAAGGTTCATCGACATAAAACGATATTCTAGGCACATATTTAGTGGCAGCCACCTTTGTCATTAACCTCTAGGCAATCTATTATTATTCTCTTCCCTTTTGCTTCAGAGTCTAGGCCAACAGTACTGAATAATACGGCTTCCTAGAGAAATGGAGAGGGCTGAACATGTAATGAACTTTCTGAACTATCATCCTGAATTGCTGCTGCTAGTCTTACTCTCTAATCCTTCACACCAATGTATGCATTGCTGTTTCTTCTACATATTTTCAGTGTAGGGGCCAACAGTGTAAGATCTTGGATTTGAGTGGCGACTCTAGTGCTTCCTCGCTGTATGACATTATGTAAGTTACAAGTTTCTCTATGCTACTGCAACCTCATCTGTAAAACAGGGATGATAATGACATCAACCTCCTGTGGATCTCATTAGGATTAAGGAGATAATGCATGTGGTATATTGTGTACCATGGCTGGTATATGTTAAACAGTGCTCCACAAACATCGGGTGCTAATTTACTGCTTCTAGTTCATATGCATTATGATAACAAAAATGGCTCTCTGAAATTTTTTATAAACATATAACAACATCCACACCACAACTCACAAGAAATATAGTCAAAAGTCCTTTGTGCTTTTTATTGGCATTTTTGTCAAATGCATACTAATCATAGCAGTCACCACAGTGTATATACAATCTGTACTTTAGTAGTTTAATTTATAAAAGTACTTCAACATTCTATATGTAAATGATTACATACACAGCCATTCATCAGATAGATGATAGTCTAAGTCATTCTTATTTTGAAATATTTAGATTAATTAATGTTTAATACAGTTAAAACATTTAATAATGTATTGGTTTAACATTAGACTATCAGTGACTCATTCAATGCATTAACAAAGGGAAATTTAGAACCACCTGGTTATGTAGATGCAGGAAAGTGTTTTATAGAATTATATTTGTATTAATTCAGTTAAATGAACTTAATTAAAAGATCCAACTATTGCATTTCTTTGATTGTTTTAAGTTGAAATCACCTATCTGAACTATCGATTTAGGACAAATTTCATTTAATAATAAGATGGAAAAATAGACAATGCACCTTTACAATAAGGGGCAGGTTGGCTCCAGGTTCCTTCATGAGTGCAAAGAAGATGTGCTTCTCCCACCAGCAGGTAGCCTTGGTCACAGCTATACGTGATCGATTTTCCAGGGGGAAATAGAGTTAGATGTCCACCATTATGACTTCCGTTGGGGATTTCAGGTGGAGGCTGGCACCTTAATAAAGCTTAGAGACCAATAAGAAAGGATCTTTAATTCAGCACAGAGGAATACATAGCCAGCACTATTGATAGTGATACAGAAAGGCGACAGGAAACAAGGCTACTAATTGACATCCAGACACATACATGCATCCCATGTAGACCAGGCACTGCTAAACAGAGATGTGCATCTCCCACCTAGCTCATGTATGATCTGAAGGGTCACAAGTAAGATACTGAAACACTGGTGGCCATGGTCCACAACTGGGATCTATCAGCCAGCAACATACTCTCCTTTTCCCTTTGAACAGCAGACAGGCTGCAGTCTAAGGATCATACATTCAAATGCCTCTCAGAGCTAGCAAGGGAAGTTTCCACATAAGACAAATCAGAGAGCCCCTATCCTTCTATGGCAGCCACTGCTCACTCACATTGCCAGGGCCTTGCAGGGAAGCAAAGCGGGCTCTCCTTGTTTGCAGGTTTATTAACTAGTCTGGGCTATTTACTTTCACTTAAATGAAGACCACTATGCTGGCCAAAGAAATCTGTTCTGGGGAGTGAAGATCAGCTCTCAGGCCGCCCGATGGCAGCCTGAGCTATAGATGGCCACTGACAGGCATAAGGCTGCAAACTGATAACTAAATGACAGGGAAAATGATTCAGTGGGTTTGATGGCTGGCCTCAGCCACCAGAACACCCAAAGCTCTCTTTCTGGCTGATAGCACAGCCCTCCAGAAGGCAGAGGTGCTACAAAGCCACATGGCTGCTTTAGACTTTAGGTGCTTTTATGTAGGCAAAATGGCAAGGACGTACTCAAAGCTCCTTTTTCTTTATTTTGTACAACATCCCACCTTTCATCCCTGAAAATCTCTTACCCTTCTTAATACAAGCTGGTACACCTGGAATCCACGTGTTATCCGTATGACACCTAATCAAGGGACTGCCAATCAGCAGGAAGCCAGGATTGCAGGCAATGTTCACTGTGTCACCGTGGGAATATTCAGAGGCAGTTTTATTGAGCTTGTGGCCATTTCTGACGTCTGGGTCAGGACACTGAGTTGCAGGAGGAGAGTGCAAGCACTGTGGGGGAGGGCCACTCCAAGACCCACGTCCTTTGGAATCACTTCTGCACTGCAAAGTTTTCTTGCCCAGAAGGTAGAATCCTTGGTCACACTGATAAGAGACTTCACTGGCATAACGAAACTGTTGTGTCATCCCGCTGGTGTGCCTCCCGTTTTCAATCACTGGTGGAGGTTGACAGTGAATAACTGTGAAAGAGATACAGGGAATTCTAGTTTGGCTAGTACATCCAAATGGACAGTCTTAACTCAGGTACAAAGACACAACACTACTGTATATACTTCACATAGCTAGAAAGTTATTTGAATTTTGGAACCTAGATTGTGCTTTTAAAAAAATAGTTCTATTAAATGTAGTTATACGCACAATAGACACTCATCCCAAAGAAATCTAAAAATACAGTAAAATATTAATGAAAGAAAAAAATGTAGCTATGTTACCATGACTTAGAAATCTGGAGTTTGCTTTTTATCTCTAGCAAAATTAGCAGACAAGTGGCCAATACCCAGTTCCTACTTGACAGCATTGTTTGCCAGTGCTGACTCAACACTGAAAGATTTCCCCATCTTACTTACACAGTGGGAGACACATGGATTTGAAATAGTTGTGGTCAGCTTTTCAGAGGCTGATGTCTGACCCCCTACTGCCACTGTCAGTGTTTTTTCTAACCTACCTTCACAAACTGGAGTCTTTTGGAGCCAGATTCCTTTCTCGACATCCTGACACTTGTGATAAGCATATTCAGCCAAATGGTACCTAGACAGACAGATTATGATACATTTTCTTTCCAATACCATGTCTTTACAACCTAGCCTCTTCAAACCACAAATATATGAAAATTCTCAGTCCTCCAAATAAGAAAACTACATTAGACTTAGAGTCACTGGCAGGACAGTGCTTTCCATGTCAAAAAAAAAAAAAAAAAAAAAAAAGAACTGAAAAGTTAGGGATGCTGGTTAGGGACATTGGAATTTCCCGTTCTCTGTGGGTGTAGTAGTGAAGACCCTCCAAAGGGAGTCACCCAGGCATGGAGTTAATGCACAACCCAACGGGAGGATCTTTCTTTCTCAGAATGGATCAGCTTAGACTCACCCATCTTGACAGGTCGCATTAACTAACTCCACACGTAAATCAGCCAAAAGTTCTTGAGGATCTCTCACAGGCTGGCATGCCTCTGGAGGGGCAAGGTTGGAATTAGTTCCAGCTGCTTCATACCCAAGGGAAAGACAACTCTAGGACTGAAAGTACCTTCACACCATGGGGCAGAAGGACTCCCCGCTTCCCAAAGGCACACAGTGAATGGGTTTGTTTCACACAAGCAAGTACTCAGGGTCACAAGCATAGTCTACACTCATCCCAGAGACAAAAAGGACCATACTTGCACCCGTATGCTGACCGTGTGGGAGCCTGGAAGGTGGCTGGCAGCCTGAAGACCCCCCACATAAATACTAGCACAGAGAGATTTCTACTCACACTAAGCATACAACACTTAACAGACCATCTGCAGCTGTGAAACTAATTCATCACTGAGTTTTTTTCTGTTCTTTTAAAGAAAGTAGGTCTCTTTACAAAGACCCTTTCATTATCTACTCTGAATATGTCCCAGATCCAAGTCACCACTTACATAAAGAACACACTCAACACATCCAGAGCATTCTACTACAGGGTGGAAGAAATGCAAAAAGTAATCTGAGACCCTTGTCTTTGTCCATGACTTTGGGTGGGAGATACGAAACAAGAAGAGGTAGCACCTTTCTACTCCCCACCCCAGTGAGTTTTTACCTTTTTCACAAACTGGTATTTCAGGATCCCAGACGTTATTGGCCTTGCAGCGAATCTGTCTACTGCCCTTCAAGGTAAATCCAGGGTTACACTCGAATGTCACACTGTCGTTGTAGAAATACGGGGCTTCCTTGCCAGCTATCCTGTGTGCATTTGCAACGTGGACGTGTGAGCACTGGACATCAGGGGTGGAGAGAGAGCAGAGGGGAGCAGGGCCACTCCAGATGCCCCTCTTTTGATCATCACTTGTGCAGCGAATGGTGGGCTCCCCAATGAGGCTGAATTGCACTCCTGTCTCAGGCCCAGGATTGCATGTGTAAGTGATGGTGGTTCCATATGGAATATCTCCTGAGGGACTCCCTGTGTGTGTCCCATTGTAGATGGTGGGGGGTGAAGAGCAGGTGATCTCTGGAGAGAGAAAAAGATACTACAGAATTCTACTGCAGCTTTAGACACCAAAGAAGATAAACAAAGCTGGCTATGCCCCTGTTGTTTTCTGGAGGGTATGGGTGAGTTTACTTGGTGTGAGTTATATCAAAGCTCATTATGTATGTAGAATTCTATTTAAACCGATTTCACAGGAATGAAATATCTATTAAAAGTGAACCTGCTGGGGCCAGCATTGTGGTGTAGAGGGTAAAACTGCTGCCTATCCCAGATGGACATCAGTTCGTGTCCCTGCGGCTCCACTTCTCAGCCAGCTTCCTGTTAATGGCCTAGAAAAAGCAGCGGAAGATGGCCCAAGTGTTTGGGTCCTTGCCACCTATGTGAGAGACCCAGAAGAAGCCGCTGGCTCCTGGCTTCAGCCTGGCCCAGCCCTGGCCACTGTGGCCATTTGGGGAGTGAACCAGTGAATGGAAGATACCTCTCTTTGTCTCTCCCTCTCTATATATAACTCTGGCTTTCAACAAATATTTAAAAAGACATCTCTCTTCTCTCTCTCTCTCTCTCTCTCTCTCTCTCTCCTCTCCTCTCCTCTCCTCTCCTCTCCTCTCCCCTTCCCTTCCCTTCCCTTCCCTTCCCTTCCCTTCCCTTCCCTTTCAAGTAAATAAATAAATGTTTAAAGGAATTTTTAAAAAGTGAACACGTTAACATGCTAATCCACATCATATAAGGCAGTAAGGCCCAGCAGTCAGTTGCTAATTTAAAAAAAATTATTTTTAAATACCCAATAGGGAAGTAAAAGGCATAGGGGATAGAATTCCACTTTCTGGGTGCCATCTCTGTGCAAGTGATATGATAGTGTAAGGGTTAACTGAGAATATTTACTGTTGATTAGGCCTGCCTTGGGCCAGGCAGTTTTGTCATCCAAAACGGATGTTGTCTTGTGCAAATTTAGACTGTAGTTCCGTGCCAGCTTAACAAATGAGTGACTAGTGCTCAAAGAAGTTCTATCAACTGCCCAGCATCATACAGCTATTAAGCAATAGAAACAGAATCTGAGTTCCAACCTGACACCAATCCCCTAAACCACCATAAACCCCCAAATGAAGGGTAGTATCTCATATACTTATTACTATCATTACTATTGTAACTGTAAATAAAAAAAAAGAGAATCAGTCTTTAAATACATTTAACTTAACAAACTGAAGTAGGAAAAGGTGACAACAGGAAGACGTGGCGAAACTATGCCCCTCTGTCAACAAAGTTAATAGAATCTAAGGCTCTACTTCCCATAGCATCACCTAAAACAGAAATCTCCCAGGATATGCACAGATCTCACATTATTTTAGCTCCTCTGTCATTTTTGCTACTCACCTTTACAAAGACGAATCTCCATATACCAAGGAACTGTACCTTGACATAGCTGATAGACGCTCTCACTTAGCCGGTACCTAGAGAGTAAAGAGTCATTTGGCCATCTGGTGACCACTAGACCAAGCAAGAGCTTTTGACTCCAAAGCAGACTCACCACTTTCAGGACAGAAAGCAATAGCAACAAAAGTATAGTCAGCCTCAGCACCACCCATCTATTGCACAGGCATAGTTTCCATGCACAGAGGTGTAGGATGACTGACACTTCAAAGATCACGTGACAGGAAGACCTTTGGCATAAACTCTTCCATAGAGCTCACGGTGTGCCTGATAAGCCAGACACAGTTCAGGCAGCAACAGCCTTCACTCACCCTTCATCACAAGAAGAGCTAACATCTGGTCTAACAAATCCATCCTGGGGTTTTTTAAAGAGTTGATTTCCTATGGGATCACACTCCGCCACTAAAAAAAAAAAAACGAGAGACAAGGATAAGAAATCAACTCAAGGCAAGCTTAAAATCAGCAAAACATCTACATTTGAAGCTTGGTACCTTTGCATTGTGGGGCAGTGGGTGTCCACTCCCCATCAGAGGTGCACTGTATGGATTCTTTTCCCACGAGCACATAGCCAGGGTCACACCTATATTTTACAGATGTTCCAGGGTCAAAGTGGGTCAAGTGCGTATCTTCCTTATGCCCATGGAGGATTTTAGGAGGGGCCTGGCATTCTAAGAGAAAGGAAAATCAAAACAAAACAAAACACTTGTAAAGGAAACAATAACAGAAAGAAACAGACACAGAAATTGCCAACAATGTTGCAAGTCCACTCTGGTTGCAGTCATATAATACAGGGGGCATCTTACAGCTCCGTTTTTGAATAATTTTAGATGAGTTTTTCTCAGTCTTTTGTCCTTTCCTGCACATGGGCCACTGCAGGTCCCCTTCTGTTTCCACTTGGTGCTGTGACTCCTGTCCTGCCTCTCCCCACCTTAAGGAACCATCATGTGTGTTTGTATGGGAGAGTCTGATGTACTGCTGGAAAGAGAGCTTTTACAATTCACCATTCAGACCAACAAGCATTTTTCTACCAGTTTTTTTTCCTTCCAAAGAAATAGGCAACTTAATGATCCCTAATATTTTTCCCCAAGCATATTCCCACAAAATGAAACAGTGCTGTGTGTGTGTGTGTGTGTGTGGCGGGGGTGGGGGTGGGGGTGGAGGGGATTGTGCTGACAGATCCCCTACACAGAGCTCACAGTATCTGGTATACATGAGGGCAGCAGCAATTAGAAAAGGCCCTCCTGAGGCCCACAGCCTCTTCCTCTACCTTGTCAAGAAGGAGCATCAGTAGCACCATTTTGAGTACTGGGACACCTACCCTTTTCTTTTTTAAAAAGATTATATTGAGTTATTAATTAAGAGGCAGAGTTACAGACAGAGGGAGGGAGGGAGGGAGAGAGAGAGAGAGAGAGAGAGAGAGGTCTTCCATTTGCTGGTTCACTCCCCAGGTGGCAGATCCGAGGCCAGGAGCCAGGAGGTTCCTTGCAGGGGCGCAAGGGCTTGGGCCATCTTCTACTGCTTTTCCAGGCCACAGCAGAGAGCTGGATCAGAAGTGGAGCAGCCAGGACATGAACCTGTGTCCATATGGGATGTGGCAGTGCTGCAGGGTGAGGCTTAGCCTCCTATGCCACAGAGCAGCCCCAACACCTACCCTTTTCACAGATTGGTTCCCGCGGCTCCCACGTGCCCTGGGCACTGCATCGGATTCGCTGGCTGCCCTTCAAGGTGAAGTCAGACATGCAAACAAATACCACGGTGTCATTATAGGAATATCGGGCTTTCTGCCCAGTTAATATTCGTCCTCTTCGGACCTGAGGATGTGGACACTGAATGGTAGCAGTATCAAGTTCACAGCGTGGGGCGGGGCCACTCCAGATCCCGGCCTCATGGCTGTCAGTTGTGCAACGGATAGTGGGCTCCCCAGTAAGGATGAAGTTCACGCCTCTCTCTGGACCTGGGTCACAAATGTAAGTGACTATGCTTCCATACGGAACGTTGGCTAAAGAGCTGCCTATGTGTCTTCCATTGGGAATAGGAGGCGGCCGTGGGCAAAAAATTCCTAGAGAAATCACAGAGAGAAATAACAAGATCACAGGTATGCTGCAAACAAAGGAAGTATTAGATTTGCTTAACACCACCCTCCCCACCCAAGTCCAAATTCAGAGAGATCTGAATCTGTAATGAATCAATTGAGGCAGCTAATGCAATTTAAACTAAAAGTATGACATAAAAACTTCATTCCTGAGTAAATCTACTGTGCTGATCCTTGTGGTTTTTTTTTTTTTTTAACAGGCAGAGTGGACAGTGAGAGAGAGAGACAGAGAGAAAGGTCTTCCTTTTTGCCATTGGTTCACCCTCCAATGGCTGCTGCGGCCGGCGCACCGCACTGATCTAATGGCAGGAGCCAGGTACTTCTCCTGGTCTCCCATGGGGTGCAGGGCCCAAGCACTTGGGCCATCCTCCACTGCACTCCCGGGCCACAGCAGAGAGCTGGCCTGGAAGAGGGGCAACCGGGACAGAATCTGGCACCCCGACCGGGACTAGAACCCGGTGTGCCGGTGCCGCAAGGTGGAGGATTAGCCTAGTGAGCCGCGGTGCCGGCCTGATCCTTGGTTTCTTTTACCAAATCCACAACCCCCTTCATGTATATGGCTGATGTAGATGACTTAAAAAGTTTGCATTCCTGGGATTGGCCTATTTCACTAAGCATAATGATCTCCAGTTCCATCCATTTTGCTGCAAATGTTGGGAAACTAATAAATAAAGTATAAAAACTATGTGGATGTTGTACCAATTTAGCTATAAATCTTGCTTCACTGAACATACCACTTAAATGACAATATACTCTTCTATCCCCATGCTATGATAACTGTCTTGAATCCCTCTGTGATATTAATATCTCTGATTTCAAGGAAAAATGGTTTATATGAGTATGTATGTCATGTCTACATTTGAAGTGAATGGGGAAAATGTTGAAAAATTGTAAAATGAAGAAAAAACAGAAAGTCTGCTTTGCTTTCAGAGAAGGGAAAGTCTAGAAACCTGCTTGACCTGAGGAAGCAGAGCGTAAGTGGGTGACTGAAGGGCGCGTCAGTGAAGACTCGAGCCTCTCTAGCAGTTCTTTGCTCTCTAAGAGTTGCTACAATAGCATTGGCACCAGAAGCTTCTAGTAGAGTTGAGAACACAGGGTGCTGTTGAACCTCTGACCAACCCACAGAGGCCTTACTTACTCTCACATACAGGCATCTTGGTCCAAACAGCTTGCTGTCCAAAAATCACACACTGACTAGTCGGCTGGCCTTTTAATCGATACCTAGAGACAGAGGGTTGCCATTCAGGACTGCTTGGCAGCTGGTGCTGAAGAGCAGCAGCCTCTACTGAAACACCCAAGCAAGTGTACTTAATGTGTGTGTGCCTGCTCCTTCTGTCAGCACAACCTCTCACAACCTCACACCAGGCTGTCCTTAGATCTGTACGGAAGAGTCTCCGGCAGTTTCACAGTCCGTGCCATGCAAACACAAGCCAAGTGAATTAACTCTCAGACCTTCTGGATACTCACCCTTCATTGCAAGAAATGTTCACAACTGCACCAGGCCAAAGACTTGGAGGCTGTTTGATCTTCCCGTTGGGCAACTGTCTTGGAGGTTCACATTGTGCCTCTACATAAACAACCACTGGTGAGCAAAGCATGGCAAACAACAGGACATCCCAAATCCTTACAAGAGATGGACAGTTTAGGATACCTTTACATGTGGGAGTGTCAGCACTCCAGTCTCCTGAAGACAAACACTTAATAGTCTCTTCCCCAACAAGCAAGTAGCCAGGGTCACAGCTGTAAGTCACAGACAATCCTGGGACAATGGCGCCAATATCCCCCGCTGTGTGATGTCCATGGGGGATCTGGTGAGGTGGTGGGCACTCTAGAGGGAAATCTTTATACAGGAAAAATGTCATCAGATGATACATCCTTGACAATCTGGGTGCTGATTTAGGACAGAGCTCCAGATACATGACAGCTGATCAGTGCAGCTGATCAGTGGTCACCAGTCACCAGTAGCTGTCAACTTAGCCTTTTAGAGATCAAACAGATGTTGTTTAGTGGCCTCTATTCTCTGCCATGACCAGCACATTTTTTCTCATTTTTAGTTACACCATATGAATTACATTACCAAAAAAAGTCCATTTTCACACTCTATTATTAAATATTTTCTCTGCTCCAAAATTAGATTGTTATCATTTACAGGGTTATCCTTCCAGTCACCACCAACCAAGTGTTTTGGGACTCCATGTGTGATCAACACACACACACATACATTGTGGGTACCTGAGATACACCCTTCTATGCCTTTCTTCCTTTCCTTATATAGTGTGTATGTCCACAATGTCTTTCCATGCCAATGTAGATAGGTCTACCTACATCTTTGTAAAAATGTAATTGTTTTCCATAGCCACTCCATTTGTTACTACCTTAGAATCTCCTACCTCCAAGACTATCTATATATCAATTAATATATATATATATATTATATATATTTTATAGAATTACATTTCAAAGACAAAAGTTTCTCAGCTCTTTAATCCACTTAAAATGGATCAATATTATTGATAATAATTGATCAATTATTCTTTATTAATAAAATATATGCCTAATTTTGATGGTATAACTTTTGTCTAGTATCAGCAAGCCTTATATTTATATCCTTGAAATAGCCACACCATAAACCAAATCAAGTGAGGAAATGAGTAATTTGCAGGAGTCCTGGCTTTCAGTCATTTGATTCGGAATGTGATGGCTCAGGAGGTGGTGTGGGGAAGAAGCAGATCACTTCAGAACGCATTGACGGAGGCCCCAGGGAGCAGAGCTTCCCTCATCACCAACAGCTGGTGATTAGCAGTTTTTCAGCTCCTTGGGTGTAGGTTTTCTATTAGATAGCACATTTCTCATTTTACATAACTCACATATACAATGTAAAACCACACAGTTCCCACAGCTGGCCTTGACCTTGTAGAGCTCATTCCATTCAGTGATTGAGTACGTTCAATTCCATTTTCCCCTTATACTCCACTGATGCTCTTTGAGTGAAGTTTTATTCCTCCACAACTCAGAAAAACCCAGAAACCACAATTTCCACCTCTTCCCTTATTTCCTCCCTCCACCCCGTTGCTCACACAGCCATACTGTTCTTGCTCAGGAGGGTATAACACGACGCACAGAGAAGCCATACTCACTACTCTCGCAGGTTGGCAGTTCCGACGGCCCCCAGGTCTTGTTTGCTTGACACCAGACGGATTTGTTTCCTTTCATGGTGAAGTTGGCTTTACAGGCAAATACCAGAAGATCACCATGTATGTACGGTGACTTGGTCCCTTTCACTTTGTATCCCCCAGGCACTATGGGCTCGGGGCAAATCGAGTTTTTATTGTAATATTCACATACGGGAGCATCTCTATCCCAGACTGCCTTCACTTGGTCTTTAGTTATGCAAAAAAGCGTTTTTTCTCCAATGAGACGGTAAGTGGTGGGGCAAGAGTACCTCACAACAGTGCCCACGTGTATAGGGCCAGGATGGTAACTGACTCGGCCATCCGCAATAGGAGGAGGAGGGTCACAAAAAATCCCTGCAAAGCAGAAAAGAAGCTTTGTGGGCAAACTGATCGTGACAATAAAAAGAGTCAAATTTAGATAAAAGGCACAAATATAGGTTATATCACTTCTTCAGAAGCAGGCCTAGAGATCTGTACATTTCTGATTCTTAGCCCCAAATCCCCTATTCCCAAGAGCCTAAGTTCTTACCTCTTGTGCCTCAGTAAATAGACCAATATGAAACTTCTTGATTACACAATAACCACAAAACAGAATTTATTCAATTGTTCTGAGTCCAGTTGATTTTAACAATGAAAAACAAGCACAGATAGCACATGAAAATGACATATTAATGACATGCCAATTATGTGTGGACTAACAATTACCATGGACTAATGAAATTTGGGCTCAGGAGAACTGGTTTCAGCTCCCAGTGTTATCCAGTATCTGTGTGATGTTAGCCAAGTTTTAACCTCTATAAGCCTTGGTTTCCAAGTCCACAGTATAAATCAAGCTACTTTATAATATGAAAATCCAGAGAGATAAAGAAACATGAAAGGAGTTAGTACAATATTTGGAGCCTATGATTAATCAAGTCTGTATTTTAAAATTAAAATTGAAAGGCACAGAGAGAGAGAGAGAAAGGGAGAGATGACAGATATCTCTTCCACTGCTTCCTTCTCCACATGTCTGTAACAGCTAATGCCATACCAAAGCCAGGAGCCCGGAGCTCAGTCCAGGTGCCCTACATGGGTGAAAAGGACTCAGATATTTGATCCATCTGCCAACTCTCAGGGTATGCATGAGTAAGAAGCTGGAATCTGGAGCACAGCTGGGATTGTAACTCAGGCACTCTGAGATGGGATGCAGGGGGCCAAAGTGGTGCCTCAACCACTGTGCCAGACGCCCACCCCTCCATAGCTGTTTTAGACACACAACTGGAGCCACAGGTGGTGTGAACACATTCAATCCTGCTACTAAAGATGCTACAGCTTCACTACAGACCATTTGGCATCCCTGGTGCAGGACTCCTTTGAAAAGCCACAGGACGTGAACAGAAACGATCACCTCATATCTTGCATTGTCTTTGGGCTAGTGGGCATGAAGAATATTCATAGTTTATACATATACACACGTTTTCTGGGTGAGGCTCAGGATAAAGGGAAAATTGCCATCCTTCAGATTTCAGTTAATTTGCATTTTGCTCCAAGAAGACCTCTTGGGTAGAAGAATTGGCATGGGAAGACCCAACCAAACCTTCTAGCACATCACTGCTATATTTGGTTTCAGTAGGGACACTTTCAAAAGCCTTTATGTTAATACATGCAGAATCTACAATATAACGTATAGTCAACTAAACAAATGTCAATACTTCCGGTCTGCAGTCTAGAACATAAAGGAGAGGCATATATGTGTTGAAAGCACACACAAGGATCGATAGTGTAAATGTATGGAAACACACCAGAGATCAAGAGGCAAGATTTGTACTTCATTGCTTTGGTTTTTTATTCATAGTCAGAGCCAGGAAACAGTAGTCCCAAGGACTGCCCTTCCTTCTGGGATACACTGACTAAAAGGTTTGCCTGTTTACCACGAACCTTAAACCTCAAACAAGAGAGTAGAATATGTTCCCTGGAACAGTTCAATTCTCAGCTGCGTGGAATTAATCACTTCTCTAAAATTCATAGTTTTAGTGGGGTCAGTGTTTTTAAGCATTTCTGGCTTAAGGAAAAAGCCAAAGGTTGTTTGTGACTCAGCTCATCTGCATGATGACTTCAGCCTTAGCAAGTGAATTCTTTTTTTGAATTCTCCCTTTCTCTTTAGCATCCAAATGCAAAGACTATCATGATCTTCTTTAGGAAATAAACCTCAGTTCCCAGAGAAGAAAACTTCATTCCCTAAGTTCACCCCAAGTCCCTCTTCCCAAATCCTAAATCATTCCTTCTCCATAATAGAAGCCTTATGGACCAAACCTTTTTTTTTTTTCTTTTTTCCAATGATGGAACAACAATTCTGAGCTGCCTGCGCCACTGGAACAAGATCTTTATCCATCTGTTATAATTAGCAGGGTGGATACAGGGAGGTAATACACTCCCTGAGAAAAGAACAGGGCCAGTTTTTGTGTAAAACAAGAACTTTCTTCTCAGCAACTTCCGGTCTGGTTGGGGTTGGTAGAGGTGGGATGAAGGAGCTCACGTCAGCTCCTCTAAGGGAAAGCGGAGGCTCCTTGGGGTGCGGTGGGATGGGACAACATGCATTGCATTTCTTCAGGAACTATGAACCACGCAACTGCTTTTTCTGCCTTGATCTTTGCCAGGACACATTATTCTTGCTGGTTAGTTTCCTCTTCTCCTCTCCTCTCCTCTCCTCTCCTCTCCTCTCCTCTCCTCTCCTCTCCTCTCCCTCTCCCTCTCCCTCTCCCTCTCCCTCTCCTCTTCCTCTCCTTTCCTCTCCTCTTCCTCTCCTCTCCTCTCCTCTCCTCTCCTCTCCTCTTCCTCTCCTTTCCTCTCCTCTTCCTCTCCTCTCCTCTCCTCTCCTCTCCTCTCCTCCCCCCCTTCTCTCTTCTTCTTACCTGTTAAGATTTATTTATTTGAGAGACAGAGTTACAGGGAGAGGGAGATACAGAGAGAAAGCTCTTCCATCCGCTGGTTCACTCTCTAATTAGCCACAACAGTCAGAGCTGGGCCAAAACAAAGGCAGGAGCCAGGAGCTTCCTTTGGGGCTGCCATGCGGGTGCAGGGTCCCAAGCACTTGGGCATCTTTCACTGCTTTCCCAGGTGCATTAGCAGGGAGCTGGATCGGAAGAGGAGCAGCTAGTACTCAAATGGGTGCCCATATGGGCTGCGGCACCACAAGCGGTGCCAGTGTCAGGCCCATTGCTCATTATTTTTCATTTCATTCAATGGAAAGAGTCTGAGATATCCTCTCACCAATAGCATAACCATAGAAACTTAAAACAATTTATTTGCTTATTTGAAAGTTAGAGTTACCAAAAGACAAAGAGGGAGAGATAGAGATATATTCTATTTGCTGATTCACTCCCTATATGGCTGCAATGGCCAGGGCTGGGCCAGGCCACAGCCAAGAGCCAACAGCTTCTTTTGAGTATCCCCCATGGGTGACAGGGGCCCAAACACTCTGGCCATCTATCACTGCTTTTCCAGCCCACCAGTAGGGAGCTAGATCAGAAGTGGAGCAGCTGGGGCCTAACCTGCACCTATAAGGGATGCTAGTATTGCAGGCGACGATGTACCCGCTATGCTACAACACTGGCCCTGAAACTTTTGTTATAGGTTTTCACCACTCAAATCTACCTCTTCTCTCCAGTCCCCAAAACAAGATGGCTGAGATACCTAAGTTTTATGAAGGGGCTCCCAAGACTGCTAGATTTGTAGGAAGTCAGACACTTCTCAATAAGAGTAAGGGAGAAGAGGGGATGGAGGTTAGAAACCCAACCTGGGCCGGCGCCGCAGCTCACTAGGCTAATCCTCCGCCTTGCGGCGCTGGCACACCGGGTTCTAGCCCCGGTCGGGGCGCCGGATTCTGTCCCGGTTGCCCCTCTTCCAGGCCAGCTCTCTGCTGTGGCCCGGGAGTGCAGTGGAGGATGGCCCAAGTGCTTGGGCCCTGCACTCCATGGGAGACCAGGAAAAGCACCTGGCTCCTGCCATCGGATCAGCGCGGTGCGCCGGCCGCAGCGCGCCGGCCGCGGCGGCCATTGGAGGGTGAACCAACGGCAAAAAGGAAGACCTTTCTTTCTGTCTCTCTCTCTCACTGTCCACTCTACCTGTAAAAAAAAAAAAAAAATCTGACTTTAAGTTTCTTCCACAAAGATAATGGTTTTCAATATGACAATGCATAATATCTATATGGTATTTTGAATCAAATTCCAGCCTAAGAAATTTCTACCAATAGCATGGCCAAAGAATGTAATAATCCATTGTATCCTCATTTACATAAAATCTGACATGTATATTAATATCTTTATGTTTTCATAAGAGGTACTGAATCATACACACACACACACACACACACACACAAGTGCAACGGAGAGGGGGAGATAGGATGAGCTCCCCTACAAATTCCCAGTCAGGCCTGGACCAGGTCTGCATTAGTAGGAAGCTGGAGTTAGGTGTTGAAGCCAAGAATTGAACCCAGATACTCTGATGTGGGACACAGGTGAATTAATCAGTATCTTAACTGCTAGGCTAAATACCTGCCCCTTGTCTTTTTCATGAAAAGCATCTTCTAACTCCCCCTCCATTAGCAGAGATATAGCACCACCCTATACTAAATTTCCTATATCTTTAACATTTAGATATTACCTTCAGAGTTTATTTTTAAATTCTTTGACAAGGAAAACCAACCACATATACTATCTTCCTTCAACTCTTCCAATAGGCACCATCATCTATTCCTCCAAAATGCTAATTTTATATCTAGGTAACCAGTTTCAAGTCTACACACCTCCAACGCCACTTGGCATTGGAGGATTCCATTTGCTGTTCGACTGGTGCCATACCACTTTGTTGCCTTTCGTAATAAAACCAGGCTTACATTAAAACAACATTGTATCACTTAAGAAAGACCAACATCCAATCCAGATTTTGTAATTTCATTCCCAAATTCTGGAATTGGCTTTGACTAGATAATTCACTGAGGAGAAGGATCCTCCAGATTGAACTTGATTGTTCTTGCTGGTGTGACATGTTGACTTCTTACCACAAGATTAAACAGCTCTTCCCTGTTCTGCACAATTTGCCACTGTTAAGTGATGGCCATTCTCCAGTAAGAGCTCTCTGTCCTGCTGCTATTAAAGTCTCCATTGGAGATGGCTGGGGGCCACTCACAAGAAGCAGTGTTTTTTGTTGTTGTTGTGGGGAGGGTAGGTGGGAAAAGAGAGAAGGCATTTAAATGCTGTATGAGGGTACTTCAAAAAGTTCATGATAAATATGTATTATGAAAAAACTTGCATGGATTTCAATTTTTTGGCAATAAAATAAACTTATATTGTAATTCCATTTTCCATGAACCCCAATTAGTTCTGAGAATTTTTCTTCACTCAGCCTACATTTTACCATATTATTGAAATTCTACATCCTGACCTCAAAGATGTTTCCAAACAGGGAATAGTCATGTGGGAAGATACACGGAACTGGCTGATGAAAACGTAAAACTTTATGAGTTGGTTGCTAGTCCCCACCCCAAAGTACAGATAAACAGTTATGAGAGGCACCTAGAGTGGCTTACTTTTTGCATGGAATAAAATTGACAGGGTATATAATCTCATAGTAGATTTGGGATTTAACCACTTATTCACCATGAAATAATTCACATCAAAGCATAATAATGAAAGGAAAGTGGTGATACTGGGGCCACAGAGGTAGATACATAAATCACAGCTCTGGGGGCCAGAACTACCCGAACCCAATTAGCCCAGCATGGTCCTTATTTTGATGTATAGATACCTGCTTTCCCTATAGAAGGAGGCACAAGAATTAAATAGGATCAAATAACAGATTGTGTCACTCATAGCCATGAAAAGGCATGTCCTCATCCCAGGTTAGAATGTCATCTGAGATAATCCATGTAGTACATGGGTCACCAATGAGCTGAGATCTAAAGACAGAGAGATGATTCCTCCTCTGCCAGCTTACTACATGTTAGAAAAGCCCCATCAAGAATGGCAAGGAACAGAATATCACGTGTGACAAGGAATGGGGAAAGATTAAGGTCTTAAAGGATTCGACAGTCTAAAGGCAAATGAAATCTGACCCCTAGTCAGCAGAGTGGAGATTTAGAGCTGGAACTTCTTTCTCTACCAGGGGTTCTCTCTCATGAGCAATCCTAATGAGTTGTCTCTGGAACAGACCAAGATGAATCCTTCGTGCTTATACATTTTAAAGGGTAGATGGCAATCACTCAGACTGCCTTTGGAAAACTGATGGCTTCAGGCTGGAACTACTGTTCTAGTATCACTTCCCCTGCAGATGCCTCTACACAACCCACCCTCTATTACAAAAAAATATGTAACTGTTGACCCAAACACCATGCCCAGAGATGGAAGCATGGAAGCATAAGGAGTTCTCTTGGACTCATATGATTTACCTATGAGGAAAAACAAAACCAAAGAAAACCGAACATGGAGGGCTTTTTTATATTAAATCCTATCATTGGACTTGCTGATGAGCCCATTTACATTTACTCAAAGAGACTTTTGACATCTACAAAGTGCGTACCTTCCAAAGGGTCAGTCAACTCTAGAACACTATTTGCTTAAAGTTCACCATCTGTATTTCTGAGAATGGATGCAATGTGGTCAATTATAATTGATCATTTCCATTTCCCCTTTTATGTTCTGTCAGTTGATGGCATCATCTACCAAGTCTCTTGGTTTAAAAAAATTTTAAAAAGCCCATAGGCATCATTTTGTTTCTGTAACTCATTCTCTACCCAGCTCCCTCTGGAAATCTCCCCAAACCAACCCTTTGGTCACTTCTGTAATCTCTCATTGGATTTTTTTAAAAAGATTTTATTTATTGTATTTGAGAGTTAGAGTTACAGACAGTGAGAGTGACAGTGAGACAGAGAAAAAGGTCTTCCTTCCGTTGGTTCACTCCCCAAATGGCCGCAACAGCTGGAGCTGTGCCGATCTGAAGCCAGGAGCCAGGAGCTTCTTTGGGGTTTCCTACGTGCGTGCAGGAGCTCAAGAACTTGGGCCATTGTCTACTGCTTTCCCATGCCACAGCAGAGAGCTGGACTGGAAGTGGAGCAGCCAGGACTAGAAACGGCACCCATATGGAATGCTGGCACTGCAGGCAGAGGATTAACCCACTGCACCACAATGCCAGCCCCCTCTCATCAGATTATTGAGTGACGTGATATCCTTTTCTATCTCTGACCTTCTTGGGCCTAGTACAGCTTCTGTATTGCTGTAGAGATTATGCTTCTAAGGCACAAATGTGGTCATGGCACTCAGCATTTAACGACACACAACAGTTTACCTTCATTTATAAGGGAAAAAAAATGAATAGCCTTTGGCAATTAGGCTGCAGTCCACTTACTCCATTACTGTTTCTCACCATATGCACCACACTCCAACCACACTGATTTTTTTCCGAATACGTGATTTTGTTTATACCTCAGTGCTTTTGTATTTGCACAAGCATCCTCTGTAATTCTCCGAAATAGCATTTATTATTTTCTTCTCTGTGATCTCCTACCCCTTTATCTCGATCCATAAAATAAATAACATAGTTCACATTTAAGGTTCAGTCTTTATTTCTAGCTTGGAAATTCATTCTTCAAAGGCAGAAAAAGATTGTTTTTTACATCCCTCCCAAGACTCACTGTGTAGTCTCATGCTTCATATCTACTACTTAACTGAGAAATATTTCTTGAATCAAGTACAGAGGAGGTAAAACTAATGTTCCTTGTTTACTCACTTCTATCGTCATTCTAAATCAGTAGAGGATCCATAGAAGCAAGTCACAGAGGTACAGAATAAATAGGGATGGCCAGTTGTAAGGACTTAACATCCCAATCCCAAGCCTTCAGGAGTAAAAGAAAACATGGAGAACCCACACGCCTCCTTCAGTTTTGACATCATACTAATTCACTGGTCTTTCAACTGGAAAATAACAGGTTACCCCATGCAGAAATCCCAGAGGGCCAAAGACGCTGACAGGATTCCTCACATCCACAGAACTGTCGGTTGTCTGACTGCATACAGGTCTCTAAGCAGGTGATCAAGAATGACCCCGTCAAGTGCACACAGAGACACCTTTATTTCTGACATGTCCCAAGCAAATGCAGGCTGATCACTCTGAATTTTAGGCTTAGCAAAAGGGTACCTTATTAGGAACATAAATTGACTTAGAGACAAAAAAAAATGAACATCAAACTATAAGAAGCTAAAACTTCTCTGCTTCTATCACCAACGATTCTGACAGCTTTCGACTTTAGAAAGTAAATATGCACTGGGCAACATTTTCTGGAACAATGAATACATGTTTTCATAGTATGGATGAATGTGCAGGGACATTAGCTTCAGGGTTTAAAGAATTGTTAGGATAGACTCTAGAGGAAGAACTGGAGAGAATCATTTGTCATAAAATTCCAGAGAGACCCTGAGGTTGGTCCATCTTCTTCAAACCTGAGAAGCAGAAACAAGTGGAGGATTTTTGTTTGTTTCACAGCTAGGTCAGAGCCTGGAGGAAACAGCAAGGGCATTAGTTTTGATTTGGTTTTTTGCTTTTTGTGCTTTATATTTTTTGGGGGGGTTAAAGAAAAAACATTGTTATCTCAGCTTTCTTGAGGTATAATGGGTGTGCAAAACACTGCACAAAATACACACTCTCTAGTGAATTTGAAGCAAAAATATTAGTTTTTCATAAGTAAAGACTAAAAACTTATAAATAAAAATATTATAAATAAAATTTTTTCTGGGATTGCACAGAGATAGATTTTGTAGAGAGCTCAGTTCATGTGTGGCCCCTTAAAACTGCTTTAATGAAGAGCCAGCGATGTGGTGAAGCACCACCTGCAGTGCTGGCATCCCATATGGGTGCCGGTTCAAGTCCCAGCTGCTCCACTTCCGAGCCAGTTCTCTGCCTCAGCCTGGGAGAGCAGTGGGGGATGGCCCAAATCCGTGGGCCCCTGCACCCACGTGGGAGACCCAGAAGAAGCCCTAGCTCCTGGCTTCAGATTGGCACAGCTCAAGCCAATGCGGCCATCTGGGGAGTGAACCAGTGGATGGAAGACCTCTTTCTCTCTGCCTTTCCTTTTTTTTTTTTTTTTTTTTTTTTTTTGACAGGCAGAGTGGACAGTGAGAGAGAGAGAGACAGAGAGAAAGGTCTTCCTTTGCTGTTGGTTCACCCTCCAATGGCCACCGCGGCCGGCGCGCTGCGGCCGGCGCACCGCACTGATCTGATGGCAGGAGCCAGGTACTTCTCCTGGTTTCCCATGGGGTGCAGGGCCCAAGCACTTGGGCCATCCTCCACTGCACTCCCTGGCCACAGCAGAGAGCTGGCCTGGAAGAGGGGCAACGGGGACAGAATCCGGCACCCCGACCGGGACTAGAACCCGGTGTGCCAGTGCCACAAGGCGTAGGATTAGCCTAGTGAGCCACGGCGCTGGCCCTCTCTCTGCCTTTCCTTCTCTCTCTGCGTAACTTTGAATTTCAAATAAATAAATAAATCTTTTTAAAAAACTGCTTTAATGAACTTGCATAACTATCTTGAGCACCATACCTTCAGGGCCTAGAGAGAAAAAAAGTTTATTATTTTTCATAATTTTTTCCATCAACCTAGTAGAGTAATATGTCCCCAAGGAGAGTGTAGTAAATACTTTCTGTTGAGAGTAAGGTAAAAGGAAGTAATCATTTCAAGATTGTTTTCGGGTGGCTCACTTGGTTAATCCTCTGCCTGCAGCGCCAGCATCCCATATGGGTGCCGGGTTCTAGTCCCGGCTGCTCCTCTTCCAGTCCAGCTCTCTGCTGTGGCCCGGGAAGGCAGTAGAGGATGGCCCAAGTGCTTGGGCCCCTGCACCCACATGGGAGACCAAGAGGAAGCACCTGGCTCCTGGCTTCAGATCGCTGTAGCACTGGCCGTAGCGGCCATTTGTGGGGGTGAACCAACGGAAGGAAGACCTTTCTCTCTGTCTCTCCCTCTCTCACTGTCTAACTCTGTCAAATAAAAAAAAAAAACTGTTCTCTGTGACTTAATAATAATAGCAACACAATAATAATGAATGTTTTTCTAGAAGATGGAAAAGAAACTGTAGAAACCATATACTTCAGGATGGCCCTGGAGAAGTCATCTTTCTAGATAGGAGAGAGAGTTCGCATTTCAACTCCCTAAATTTATATGCGATTCAGATGCTAGTCCAGGAAGAAAGAGTATCTAGCTGTGAAGTCCTCCAAGAATATCAGTAGGTTCAAATATCGGACTTACAAATTTTCAAAACAAGTCTGAGATGGGTACAGGTGAAAGTCGAGGAATACACATGGACAGACACAGAGGCAAGCACAGAGCTCCCAAGGTCACAGCCAGACTTAGCTTTCCATGGCTCCGCCTGCTACAGGGGAAGCCACACAGACTGGATCTAAGAATTGCCATTGCTGTTGGACCCAGGTCCCACATGGATCCCCTTGTATTTGTGCCTCTTCTCCTTTGGTTCCTTCCATGAGTGCACACAAATGTCTCCAAGTGCACACTCTGGAAAAAATATCAAGATTCTATAGGGAAATTCAAGCTTTGACCTCAACAAACACAAATTTCATGACCTGACACCACTCCTACCAGTCTCTTAATAAGGCGATTTAACCTGTAATTATAAAACGCAAATAAGGACAATACCAAATTGGAAAAACTGTTTAAATTCACAAGACTTAATCAGTAGCAATGACAGACAGAGATGGACCCAAGATGTAGAAGCAGCAAAAGCAGAGAGTGCATCATAACGTGACCTTCCATGGTGAAAGGAGATAAGAGTCACAGTTTCTGGATGAGTAATAATGGAAGAGTGTCATCCCCAGTAACAAGACATGCGGATTCTCTCCCTTGGGGACACTGTTCCTGCTGGCAATGAGGTTGTCGAAATCCCTGCTCAAGGACAGAATTTCCAGAGATCAGTGTCTCTTCCTATTAGCAAAGAGAAGGTCAATCCATGAACCACTAAATGACAGGAATCTTCTTGTGGGTCACTGTGTGCTCTTTATATCTTCCTACAATCTGGAGTAAAAGTCAGAGTGGATCATGACTGGGTTTAAAATAGAAGATGATGGCAAGACAGTCACGTGCACTCCTCAAACCATGTTAAAAACTAACCAGGCGGAGCAGTGTCTGGAGAGGCAGGATGCATGTTAAGTCTTTATTTGGGCCCAAGGGGCTTTATGTGGAATGGCTTAGAGATTCATTTGAAATAAAGAATATATGGTAATAAAAATAAAACCAAAAAGTTGGCCAGGAAGCAGATAGAAGGGGGAATTATTATTGAGGATAATAATCAAACACCGTAATACTGGGTTTCCTGGCTAGCTGATAAACAAATTTTAAATGACGGTTATTCATATTAACCAAGGCATCGTCCCTAGCACAGGAGATGCATCAGTGACCTTCAGAGCCCAGCTTCCTGCCCTTAGAGAATTTAAATTCCATAGAGGAAGACAGGCCATATTTAAATACCAGGAAATAAATTACATGGTGCTGATAACGAAATGAGCAGAGTAATGTGTCAGAATGCAATGTACCTGAAGCAGGAGGAGGCAGGGCAGCAGGCAACTTCAGTTATGACAGTTATGACGTATGCACTGGAGGCATAAGTAGTGACATTGAAGTTGTAACTGAAAGATAAGGAGGAGCCAGCCAGGTGAAGGCTGGATACAACATTTTAGGCAGAGTCCTCCCAGCAGGAATGGATCGGATATGCTGCGTGGATAGATGGAGGGCAAGGATGGCTGGAACACAGTGAGCAAGACTGGGAGGTTCAAGATCGAGTTAGAAAGCTCAGCAAGGGGGATCAAGTAGGGTTCCCTGGACCACAGAAAGATGCTGGATGCTATCCTCAAAGGATAACACTGGAGAGGCCAAACAGGAGAGCCACGTGACCTGATTCACTTTTTTAAAACTATTCTGGCAGCTGCATGGAGAAGGGATTGGCATGAAGTTCAAGGCAAACAAAATGAGGCTTGGACCAAAGAGAGGCAATTAGAGAAATGAATATATTTGGAAAACATTTTAGAAATCAAATTAGCAAGATGTTCTGCTGGATTAGATGTAGGGCTTGGTAAGACTTGCTAGGAGTTTAACTTGAGCTACTTGATTGATGGGAACAGCCTGGACTGGGACGGGAAAGCCTGGAAAAGAAATAAGCTGTACGTACAGGTGCAAGCTGTGGGCAGCAGGAATGTGTAGAGACTCCATTCTACATCAGACTTGATGTATTTCACACACCTACTGAGCATCCAGATGAAGACGCCAAGGAGGTGGTTAGATGCACAAACTGCAGCTCACGAGAGAGGTTAGTACTACAGATAGCAGGTCATCAACATATAATAGTAGATGAAGCATGAGAATGGACGAGATCCCTTAGGAAGGAGATAGGGAGAAGGCAGAGGTCCAGGGATAAACTTCAGGACCTTGGCGTGTGTGTGTGTGTATGTGTATAAAATATTTATTTTAAAGGCAGAATTACAGAGAGGAAGAGGTAGAGTGGGGGGTGGTCTTCCATCCGCTGTTTAACTCCCCAGATGGCCACCAACAGCCAGAGCTGTGCAGTTTTGAAGTCAGGAGCCAGGAGCTTCTTCTGGGTCTCCCAGTCGGGCACAGGGGCCCAAGGACTTGGGCCATCTTCTACAGCTTTCCCAGGCCATAGCAGAGAGCTGAATCGGAAGTGGAGGGAGCATCCAGGACTCAAACCAGTGCCCCTATGGGATGCCGGCACTGCTGTTGGCGGCTTTACCTGCTACGCCACAGCGCCAACCCTAAGGACCCTGATATATTTAAATAAAGGCAAAAGAGACTGAGAGTAACCAGGGAGGTGTAGAAAGAACAAGCATGAAAGTCCTGTTTTGGAAGATAAAATCAAACTGTTTCAAGACAGAGGAAGTAATCACTTTTGCTGAAAGACTGAGACAGAGAAAGACAGAAATGAACATTGGATTTGTCAGCATGAAGGTCAGTACTGACTTAGCCAACAGTAGCTTCGGGGGCATGAAGCTTGTCTGAAGTCGGTCAAGGAGAGTAGGAAATATGAGCAAGCAGAAGAGGGATAGAAAAAATAGCATCCCACTGGGTGACAGAAGCCCTCCCTGTCCCCCACGAAGGAGGTGCTGGGTCATAGTTAAACACTGATGAGGATGACCCAACGGAGGGCAAACGGACAATGAGAAACAGGGGCTACCTGCAGAAGTCAGGTCCTTGCAACAGCAAGAGGGGGCGGGCTCTGACCATGAACACAGCAGAGACATGGGATCATCAAGGCCAAGGATACTGCTTCTACTGCTACAGAAAGGGAGACACTCTTTCAACCAGGAGTTACTGAATTCCTAGTTACAGACCAGTGCTAGGGATTCAGATCAGACAGCAGACCCACAAAGGCCATGCTGTCATTGGAACATGTATTGCAGTGAGAGGACAAGAAATAAATAGGTAAACAAATACATATATGAGACTTTCAGATGGTGATTGACAAAAACAGAACAGGGTGATGTGCTATACAGTGACTTGTGATGCAGACTAGTTGAGATGGAGTCAGAGGAGAGTGACAGTGAACAGCGATGCGAATGTTGAGAAGTGTCGAAAAGGGGCCAGGCAAGGCCCAAGTGCAAGAAGAATGCCTCATCAGGGAGGATGCGTGGTGCAAAGCGTAGGCTCTGCTCAAGCAGTAAAGAGAAGGCCAGGGTAGCTGCAAGCTGGGGAGTGAGGGGACATCGAGAATTCCAGAGAGAGGCAATTGAGGATAGGGCCATGGATTTCACTTTGGCAGGGTGGGAAGACCTTGGCAGGTTTTAAGCAGGGGAGAGAGGGGTCTGATTCCAGATGGAGATAGATTTGTAGACTATCTGATTGGAAAATGAGGGAATTCCTATTTCGTGGTTTCGGTTCTTGGTGTAGGATGAAACCAGGTTGTTAGTGAAGGCTCGGAGAAATCAAAGAGTTCAGGGGGTTTGAATCCATTTATGCAAACCGACAAAAGGAAAAGGTAGGGGAAAAAAACACTGCAAAGGTCCTTTGTCTCCTACTGACTTCGCTCACAGCCATGCACAGTGAAGACACTGGCTTCAGAGTCTTCCAGAGAGCTCGCTGAGTCTGCACTTCCCAGGCCACACTGGTAACCTGTAAACCTCTGGAGGAACCGACCAAGACCTGAGCGATGATCCTGGGAGGGTACAGAGCAGCAGTAAAGGCAAACAGAGTGGGGAGGGCTGGGCGATGCACCAGTAACGGAGTCAGGAGGGCCACAGGGTGAGCAGCGCATGCGCAACAGGGAGCAAGGGGGGTGCTGGGCAGGCTTGCTGAGATCCAGTCACAAAGGGTTTGCAGGCTGAGGGGTGGAGGGTTTTGCTCACAGGCAGCAGGGGTCCAGTTTAGGTTTTTGAACAAGAGAATGGAATAAAGAAAAAATATTTATATGTCTACAAATATATAATATTTTTTCATGATTAGAAAGGTTAGAGAGTGGTAGCGGGTTGCTTAGGGTTGGGGCCCACACTGTGGCACAGCGGGTTAACGCCCTGGCCTGAAGCGCCGGCATCCAATATGGGCGCTGGTTCAAGTCCCAGCTGCTCCACTTCCGATCTAGCTCTCTGCTATGGCCTGGGAAAGCAGTAGAAGATGGCCCAAGTGCTTGGGTCCCTTGCACCCGTGTGGGAAACCCAGAAGAAGCTCCTGGCTCCTGGCTTCAGATCTGCTTAGCTCCGGCCGTTGTGGCCAATTGGGGATTGAACCATCGGATGGAAGACCTCTCTCCTCTCTCTCTCTCTGCCTCTCCTCTCTCTGTGTAACTCTGACTTTCAAATAAATAAATAAATAAATAAATCTTTTTAAAAATGCCTAGGGTTAGAATATTGGCATAAGAAGGAGAGAAGGATCAACTGAGGCACGGCAGTCCAACCAGCTGGTCCTCATGAGTCTGGAGTTAAGAGACCCGGATGGTGTCCCTGCTCTTGTGTGGCACACAGACTTGGAGAGGTCGATGATTGGCTGCGCTGGTGAACCAGTTGGTAACATACTCTCTGAAATTTAGAAACAGGAATGCAACGCTTCGAGAAGTCAGGTGTGGGAGGTGTTACACAAAGCTGTGTATGTGTGTTGATGCTAAGGGGGTCCACCGGTAGCCAAGGGAATGAGAGAAGAGAAAGATGTGGGGAGGTGTTCCGGTAAGTGTGAGAGACAGTTAAATGTTGGGAAAACACACCGTCAAGTCAAGTCGTAGAAGAACCGATACATGCAACATCCCAGACACCTTAGCCAGCTGCGAGATGAGCGCCTGAACGCTGGCTCAGACCTAGGACTGAGCTTAGTAGGAAGTACCCCTAGGTTCCACTGGCAGCTCAGGGAGGGGGCAGGGCAGGTCCCATCAGTTTCATTGCACTGTTGAAGAAATCAAAGACCAGGAGCTAAATGACCTGCCCAGTGTCGCCCAGCTGCTGGTGTCTCCGTGGCCAACGCTTTGTAAACCCAGAATTCACTGTGCCCTGCAAAGTCAGCCCCATCTTTCAGCCCCCGGCAATGCAATCAGAACAAGTTAGAATTCTTCTTTAAAACTGAGGCGGTCTGGGGCGGGGGCCGGGGGCCGGGGGCCGGGGAAAAAGCTAAGATGAACGTTGATGAAACGTCCTGAGCCCCACACCGTTCCACGAGGGAAACCGCACTAAGGAAACTACAGTTTAAATTCACGTCCCGGCTTTTAAAAATTGACTCCAGATGGTTAAGGTTTAAGAACTCTTTAGCAATGATCCCATCACAGTAAATAATAAAATAACAAGAATAAAAAAACTCTAAGAACCTCGCTTGGACACCAGAGCGTGACCATCTTTGGGGAAGGATCTGTGCAGTCTCCGCGTTCGGGCTGCGTGGGCTTCCGTTCCTCCGCGCGCGCCACTCACGCACCTGCTGCAACCCGCGAACCACTCCCGCCCCTCCCACAGGAGAGAGCGGGGACGCCAGCAGCGCAGCTCTGCGCAGCCTCCAGTTCTGATACTGGTCCCACTCCAGGGGCACCAGGAGACCGCTGCGGCTCACCAAAAGTAGCGGGAGACCACCAGGTGTCCGGCACTGCCCCACTAGTTTCTCGCTTCGGGTTCTCTGCACAGAACCCCTCCCTGCCCCCGACGCGTCCCTACCTCGGTCACCGAAGACCCCTGGCGCGAGGACGGCCAAGAAAACCCAGAGCGGACCCGCGGCGCCCATGCCCCGGCTGCAGCCCCGGCGGCGGGGTGCGTTCAGGCACGCGGAGCGGAGCGACAGACAGCTGCCAGACGGGGCAGGCGGGCTCTTAAATAGCGGCAGGCACGTGTGCTCAGTCTGCGCGCACACCTGCATGTGGTCTGGGGGGCGGGCGTCTGGGCCGGCGAGCGTGGCAGCCGCAGGAGGGGCGCCCCCGCGCCGCGGCGGGCCGCAGCTCTGCCCGCCTGGCTCCGGCTCAGCCTCGGTGCGGTGGCTTTCCAACTAGGAGCGCGCCACGCAGCACGCCCACTTTTTTTTTCTTTCTAGAACTGAAACAGAAGTTTCACCGAATGTTCGCTTGCCCCCAGTCTGCTGTGCTCCTCTGCCATGCGATGCTGTCTGGTCCTAGGCTTTGCACAAGTCCTGGTTTGCACAAGTCCTGGTTTGCATCCACTGAACCCATTCCAAGATCCGTTCGTGGAGTCAGCCTCCGGTGTGAGAAAACAGTTGAGGTTTCCTTCGAGCGGAATTTAGGAATTGCTCTTTGAACGCTGAAGTGGCGTCCACAAAAACGTTTCAAGACTAATACAGCAAATTCCCAGACGCTGACATTCCCAGTCTCTGAATGTTAATGTTTTGCATTGTTTTCCTTACCACTCTTTCTAGACAAAGATATGCACGTGTACACATTCAGGCCTCTGTTTATAATTTTGTAATTATTGCTTGGACATTTGTCTCTCCTCCAAGTGTTCAGTGTGTTTTCTAGAAACATGGGAATTCTCATCCATCACTTCAGCGCGGTGGTCAAAACAAGAAATTAGCATCAACGCAGTGCTATTTTATGCACTAGAGGCTTGTTCAAATGTCAGCATCCATCTCGATATTCCTCACTATAGCAAAACTGAAAATCAATATTTTTTTCCTGGTCCACAATCATTCCAGGATCATGCACTGCGTTTGACCATTGTATCTGTTTTTTCTTCTGTAACCTTTGACATTCTGTAGACTGCCATTTAAATCGGGTATTTATCACACAGTAACAAATTGCCTTAAACTGAGGGTCAGGACTGCATTTATCGGCCACCCAGTTTCTGCGGTCAGGACCGTGACAGCAGCTTGGCGAGGCGTAGGACCTGCATGAGGTCACGGTGAAGACCTCCCCCAGAGCTGCGGGCTCTGAGGGGTTCAATGGGCCCCAGGGCCCAGCTCCACCAGGCGACTTCACCAAGTGGCACTTGACCTCAAGCTTGAATGATGGGTTCCCTCCCATCATGGAACAAGAAAGGCAGAGCCCACATGTCCTTGTGATCTAGCTCTCCGGGATACCCCATTGATATACAAAGTGGCCCTTTCTGGTGTGGGAGGGCACCTCTATGCCCCTAGGAGCACTGGGAGGCCAGGGTCACTGGGGACTGGAGACTGTCCTGGAGGTGTGTGTCTAGCGTTTCTGCAGGATTTCAGGATTAGACCCAGGTTACATTTTTTTTTTTTTTTCAGGAGAATCCTAAAGAAAGAATATAGTGTTCTCGATGGGAGCTGCATGTGATGTGTTGGGCCTCTTACTGGCCTGGTGACACCGATGGCCTATTACGTTGGTATCTTCCAGATAGCTCTCTATAAAGTAACTATTTTTCCTTTTGTAATTAATAAGTATTTTTGCAAGGAGGTAATTTAAAACTGTGCCATTTCTGCCTCTTTCATCATATTTTCACCCATTTGTGTTAGCATCCATCGATGATTCTTGCCTGAATCAATTATTCCTATTGATGGCTGACAAGTGGTATTTTAATTCAGTCATTATTACTGTATTCGTCAGCCAGCATTCTCCCATAAAGAATAGCTTTCCCTTCTCCTCTGCTTGCTTATTCGTTCATTTGTCTATATCAGTGTGGATCCAGTGTCTATAACCATGTGAACTTTCTTTCTTTCTTTCTTCAATGGGTCATATTCATTACAATCATTACTTGTTATAGTGCTCAAACGGCCCCTGAGGTGGCCAGTGGAGGCCGGCAGAGGTCCTGTGTCGCTTTGACTTGTTCCCAGCGTCTTTCCTGTTAGAGGCCCCAGGCTCACCTTGCACTTTTCCACATACACAACTGAAACTCGTCCTTCCTCCAGGGACTGCTGGTCTTCCTTGGTAGAGAATGGTATTAGGAACCAAGATCTGGATGCCAGCTGTGTTCATTGTTGCCTATGTATCGCTGCTTCTATACCCTCCGGGCAGGGCAAGGAGATCCACTCTTGTGTCTACTGAAGTCTGTTTCCGCCTGTGTTACAGACTCTCCGATTTCAGTCAATGACCATAGATTTCTTTCCATCCTTGCTCCTTTCTCTTTGTAAGCCCCTCTCCAACAGTGAGACCCCAAATCCGCAGTGTGTTCACTCATTTGGTCAATGCTAGAATATGCAGAAAGCTTGGGCTTGCTAACTCCATGCCACGGTGGAAATCAAACCCACTCATTTTTAAAGTTTCATTTTGTTTATAGCCTGCAAGTATAAAAACATTACTGTGTTCAAAAGTTATTTACTTATCCCTACCTCAGTGCAACCATCTAGTTCATTTGAAACAGTCACATTAATTTGCTTCTCTTTACTTTCCATTTTAGTTCTCCCCAATTCTAATTTTTTGTGTAGATGAATCATTAATACAGCTCTAAAGATCAGACACATATGAGGAGTTATGATCAGAGAAATGACACTTCTCCCCATCACTTCTCTTCTCACCCATCCCCTATTTGCACTTTTAATTTCAGTAGTTTATGGTTTATCTGTCTTTATTTTTGCTTGAATGAGTATTTGCCTTATGTCTTCTTCATTACTGTCTCAATCCGTTTTCTGCTACTGTAACAGAAAACCACAGACCGGGCAATTTATAAAGAAAATACGTTTATTTCTCAGTGTGAGGCTGGGAATTCCAACACCAGGGTGCCAGCATCCGGTGAGGTCATTTTTGCTGCGTGGTCATGTGATAGAGGGTGCTGTCATGGGAGAGCGCGAGAGGGGGGACCCATTGTCGCAACAGCATTGACCCATTCAGAAGGGCGGAGTCTCCGTGACCTTATCACCCCTTAAAGGTTCAGCCTCCCCGCACGCCATCACTGTGGCAGTTACAGTTGAACAGTCTTAGAGGGGACATTCAAAACATTGCAACTCCGTCACAGGAAAGAAAGCATGCTCTAGGTACTCTTGTTCTTGGCTTTCTGCGTTAAACAGATTTGCTGGCATTCACTCCATGTAACTTCAGAAACACTCTTATTTCTTTTGTATAGATACGTGTTACTTCACTGTGTGACTACACCATAGCTTACTATGGGCAGTTTTCAGTGTTATAGGGAATAATCTTGTGCATATTTATTTTTGTATTGTTGTAAGGATGTTCTGGTCAAATTCCTAGCAGTGAGATTGCTGGGTTACATGGTAAACACCTCTGTTGTTTTGTTAGATACTGCCATAAATCCCCTCGGTGAGTTGTGCCAATTTATGTTCCTATCAGGAATATATGAGAGCACCTGTTTCCCCAAACGCTCACTAATCTAATGTGTTGTCATCACAGTTTTAAGCTTTAACTATTCTAAAAATGAGAAATTGCATCTCATGTAATGTGACTCGCATTCCTTTCCTGATGAGTACACGTGGACATGTCTTCATAGGTCTAATAGACATTCTTACTCTTTGTGAATTCTGTGCTCATGCTTTTGTCATTTTTCTGTCGTGTATTTTTGTCTTTCCCTCCCTCAGATTTTCACATTTGTTCATATCTGCAGGATTACTGGTCTTATCTGTGAGGTCACTTGCATTTATTTTCTTCTTGTTTGCCGGTTGTCTTTTGACATCATTGGTGTTGTTTTGCTTTATAAACATTTTCTAATTTTAAGCAGTCAACTTGATCATCTTTTCTTTATTATGTCTGCATTAGAAGCAGCAGTTTAAAGTCCTTTGTCTATTCTTCCTTTATTTTATATATATAAATATATAATAAATATATATAATATATATTCCTATAATTTTTATTTTAGATTCATGAAATGTTTGGTGATTATTCTTGTGTCATGCCTGGATTTCCAATATATATTCTTTTTTTTATTATTTGAAAGATTGATGGGGAGAGAGAGAGAGAGAGAGAGAGAGAGAAATCTTTCATTTGTGTCACTCCCCTATGCCTGCATATGCCAAAGCCAGGAAACTGGGCCTCCATCCTGGTCTGCCATGTGGGTGGCAGGGACTCAGTTACCAGTGTCATCCCCTGCTGCCTCGCAGGGTGCTCATTAGCAAGAAGCTGGATCCAAAGTGGAGCAGGAACTGGAAGCAGGTTCAGGTACGGGATGTGATTGTCCTAACCACCACGCAAATGGCTGCTCAACCCCTCCTCCCCTCAATATATTCTTTTACAAATAAACATTTATCAACACAAAACCCAAGTCCTGTAATTGTGCTGAAAGTCTAGTATTCTGTAACAATCTTGTTTAAACTTCTATCAAAACAAAACAAACCTACTCCTTTCTGTTCCAACCCCCCCAGTAGTTTTTCCTATTTCTTTCAAGTGGAAAAACGAATGCCCTGACTCTGCCCTAATTAGTCCAATGTAACCTGCGTCCCCCTCACCACTCTGAGTCCCTCTTCTGCTGATTTCGCCTTCTTCCCATCGGCCACAGTGGCCTCTTCTGTTCCAGAAAACACTTCTCCTGCTCTAAGGAGGTCCTTTGCCCACAGTGTTCTCCTGAACGTCCCAGAGCCAGCGCCCTCATTTCTTTCCAGTCTTCTCAGGGAGACAGTCCCTAGGTAAGATCTTACATTTTTACCTACCTTCTCCTTCCTGTTGTAGCACTTGGCTCTACTGAACACATTACGTATCTTACGATGATACCGTTTGTGTCTGTCTCTCTATACAATGCAGGATCCACAGAGACAGAAGTTTTTGTCTCTCTGTTTGGTTTTAACTATGTCCAAGTCCCTTAGCTTTAATAATATTACCTAGAACATGCTAGAAACTCAATAGAATGGTTTTGAAGAAATATATTCCATCAGGGTAGTGGATTGGTGGATGGAGATTCTGCAGTTTAACCACTATGTACTACACTTAGTGCATTTAGGTACTAACCAACTTTTTGTCACTAAAATGACAGTTAACTTTACAAAGAGACAAGGTTTATTTAGTTCCTAGTATTTGACGATTCAAAGTCCAAGATCTAGCAGGCCCAGAGGTTTGATCTCTGCTAGGGTAGCTGATGGCAGCACATCATGCTGGAAGTGTGTGTGTGAGGGAACTTACATCACCCAACGGGACTTCAGAGAGAGGGAGACTGGGCCCCCCCAAGCCGGGCAAAGGTATGTCCCCAGTGGCCCAGGATCTCCAACCAGGCCCCATGTCTCAAAGACTCCAGCACCTCCCCGTAGTGCCTCCCTGGGGACCAAGTTTTTAAACTGAACTTTTGGGGGATGCGCAAACCACAGTAGTATGTATTGGAAGGATTTTGTAGTTGTTTACATTAAACAAAATCCAGAATGCATTGGAGTTGGTGCCAGTGAGGACAATAGAAAAGAAAGATACAAATGGAACTGAAATGGAAGTGATTTGTATGTGTTTGCAAAAGTAGCTTGCCCTGGAGCAAATGTCAATGTTTATGACAATAATGAGACTGAGTTTTCGGTGTAGGGATTTTCACAAAGAAGGTGATGTACTTAAATTTCTTGAATTAAGCTGAGGAACCTGGAAGAACCTGGTCCTCGGCTTTTGCCTGAAGGAAACACCTCCTTCCACAGAGGAAGTAGTACTGGGAAAGCTGTAAGGGTTTCACACTTTCAAATTAACCTCAATGGTAAGCCCATAATCAAAGTATTTAATATATTTAGCAGATATTTTAAAAATATTTTTAATTAAATAAAAAATAATAAAGCATTCCATTAGCCTGATGATGGTCTTTACAAAAACCCTCACAACAAATATTCTTCATGGTGACATATTAGAGTCATGCTATTTATTTTTTTTATTTGACAGGCAGAGTTCTAGACAGTGAGAGAGAGAGAGACAGGGACAGAGACAGAGAGAAAGGTCTTCCTTCCACTGGTTCACTCCCCAAATGGCTGCCACGGGCGGCACTGCGCCAATCCGAAGCCAGGAGCCAAGTGCTTCCTTCCAGTTTCCCACACGGGTGCAGGAGCCCAAGCACTTGGGCCATCATCCACTGCCCTCCCAGGCCACAGCAGAGAGCTGGAGTGGAAGAAGAGCAACCGGGACTAGAACCCGGCGCCCATATGGGACCATGCTATTTTAAAATGGATTCATTTTAAAGATAAGATACTTACCAGAAATGAGTATAACAAAATATGTGAAGAATATTTATGCAGGAAATTACAAATTGTTGTTCAGAAAAATTGAATCTGACTTAAATAAATGGAAAAATAAGCATATTCACAGAAAGGGAGACTTGGTAAAAAAATATATCAACTCTACCAACTGGTCTACACATTCAGTGCAATTTTAGTCAAAACTTAACTACATTTGACAAGAGACCAACAGTGTCTAAATACATAAAAGAAGAGGAAAAGAACAGGAGTAGTCCAGGTGACATCTAGTAATATTCCCTTTTTAGGTATGAAGCTATACAGACTCTTTAGGATGATACGGTGTTGGCAAGTGGGTGGACAAATAGATTAACGAGAAAAAGAGAAAAACCTCCTGGGTAGAAATAGACACAAGGCATGGATGGCACAAAAGGTCGCTAATGAAGAAGGAATTGTTCAACAAATGCTTTGGGGACAATTAATTACACAAACAGAGCCATGAAATTCGATCTCTATCTTACTTTAATTCTATTCACAATACTGGTTTAAGTATGAAAGGCAAAATATCAAAACATACAGGAGAAAATACATGTGTAAGTATTTTTATGATCTCGAGGTAAGGCAATATTTCTTTATTTCATCACTTATTTTTTAAACCTTTTTTTGTTATTTAAATATTTTATTGAAATACAGCATAGATACCAAGAAATGCATATAGGTGTACAGACAAATGAGTTTTTGGTATTGTTTGCTTTTTTTTTTTATTTTTGACAGGCAGAGTGGACAGTGAGAGAGAGAGACAGAGAGAAAGGTCTTCCTTTTGCATTGGTTCACCCTCCAATGGCCGCCGCAGCTGGCACACTGCAGCCAGCGCACCGCGCTGATCCGAAGCCAGGAGCCAGGTGCTTATCCTGGTCTCCCATGGGATGCAGGGCCCAAGCACTTGGGCCATCCTCCACTGCACTCCCTGGCCACAGCAGAGAGCTGGCCTGGAAGAGGGGCAACCAGGACAGAATCTGGCGCCCCGACCAGGACTAGAACCCGGTGTGCCGGTGCCGCAGGCAGAGGATTAGCCTATTGAGCCGTGGCGCTGGACAGTTTTTGGTATTCTAAGCATATTAATAACTGATACCCAAATTAAGAACAAAACACTACTAGCAGCCCCAAGAGTCCTCAGTATCCGGCCCCTCCATTTTTTTAAACTGGAGAAAGAAGAGTATATTGTCATTTGGGTGGTATGATTCCGTAAGGCACGATTTGTAACTTAATACCAAATGATACGGCATCCACACAATTCTTACAATAGAAAAATGAAAAAGGTATAGAAAAAGACAAATGAACTTAACTATACAACATCTAAGAACTTTTTTCTTTCTGTTGATTCCCTGTTAAATACATGTAATTGGGGGCTGGCACTGTGGCATAGTGGGTTAGGCCTCCACTTGCGGCGCCAGCATCCCTTGCGGATGCCCGTTCATGCCCTGGCTGCTCCTCTTCTGGTCCAGCTCCCTGTTTATGGCCTGGGAAAGCAGCAGAAGATGGCCCAAGTGCTTACGTCCCTGCACCTGCATAGGGGACCTAGGAAGGCTCCTGGCTCCTGACTTCAAATCGGCTTAGCTCTGGCTGTTGTGGCCAACTGGGGAGTGAACCAGAGGATGGAGGAACTCTGTCTCTCCCTCTCTCTGTCTGTAACCCTGCCTCTCAAATAGATAAACAAATCTCTAAAACAAATACACATAATTGCTCTTTAGATGTCTTTCTCTTCTGAAGCGTCTTTTCCATGACTTTGTTCCACTGGAGTTGTAGCTGCTGGTCCTCTATGTTGCTATTGATTTGAGGACTCTGTTGGATGTACATATTGTAAACGTCTTTCCCCACTTGGCAGCTTGCCTTTTCAATCTCTTTTTTTTTAAAGATTCATTTATTTGTTTACTTATTTGAAAGATACAGAGAGAAATAGACAGAGAGAGAAAGACCTTCCAACCACTGGTTCCTTCCCCTATGGCCAAAACAGCTAGGACTGGGCCAGGCTATGCCTTCTTCAATTGCCTTCCCAGGTGCATTAGCAGAAAGCTGGATTGAACCTACATTCTGATATGAGATGCTGGCCTTGCAAGTGGTGGTTCAACTCAGTGCACCACAGTGCTAGCCCCAACAACTAAGAACTCTGTTCATTAAAAGATACTATTAAAAGAGAAAAATCATATGCATAAATTAAGACATTTGCAATACATATAATTAAAAATATTATTATTCAGAATATATGAATAACAAAAAACCAGAATTCTACTTTTAATAATATTATGAGCTAGGTTAACTGGATAAATCATTCCAATGAAAAGAACTCCAAGTGTTGCAATCTGTATGTGTGCATACATGGATGTGTGTGCACGAACCTATCTCTATCTATCTATCTATCTAGAGATCTCTTTATACATAGTCAGAACAAGTAACTGAAATTATCAAGGCTAAAGGAGAAAACAGTAGTGCATTTTAGATGTGCAGGAGAATCAGGCTTTGATTTTTTACAGACTTTGGAGCCACTGGAAACAGAAAGCAAGTCTCACTAGGATAGCTAGAACGAAAAAGTCAGCAAAAACTTGTTAGGGAGGATGGAGAGAATGGGAACCCTCATACACTGCTAGTGGGAATGTAAAATGCTGCAGGTACTTCAACAGTGTGTTAGCTCTTCAAACAGTTAAACCCAGCAATTTTACACCTAAATGTATATCTGAGAGATGAAAACATAGTTCACACATGAACACACATATACAAAAAATAAACACCTTGTACATGAAAGTTTGTAGCTGCATTATTCACAACAGCCAAAAGGTGTCAAAAATCCAAATGTCAAAAAAGTAATGAATGGTGATACAGAAAGTGGGATCCATCCACACCTTGGAATATTACTCAACCATAAAAAGGCAGGAAGGACTGACACATGCTCCAACATAGGTGAGCCTTGAAAACCTGCTACATGAAAGACACCCGTCACAGAAGACCAGACATTACATGGTCCCATGCATGTGACAGTGCACAGCAGAGCACGGAAAGAAATCGCGTAATCATTGCTTACCAGGGAGGGCAGGATAAAAGGAAGCAACAGGAGGATGATACCGAAGGGAATGGGTGCCTTCTTGGGGTGATGAAAGTGTTTGAAACTGACTCTGATGACAGCTGCACGTGTCTGTGAGCATACTAAAAGTCATTAAATTGTATCTTTTACATGGATGAATTTCATGGGATGTGAATTATAGCTCAATAAAAGTTCAGGGGTCAGCATTTGGTACAGCAATTAAAACGCCATATGGGACACCCATATCCCATATTAAGAGTGCCAGATTTCAAGTCCCAGCTATGCTTCCAATTCCAGCTTCCTACTAATGTCCACCCTGGGATGTGTATATAGTGGCCTAAGTATTTGGATTCCCTGCTACCCACGTGGGAGACCAGGATTGAGTTCCAGGATTCTGGCTTTGGCCTGGCCCATTCCCTGGGTGTTGCAGGAATTTTGGGAAGTGAAATGGTGGACGGAAGATCTCTGTGTGCCTGTCCATCTGTCTACCTGCCTCTGTCTCCCTCTCTCTCTTTCTCTATCTCTCTGCCTTTCAAATAAATAAAAAGCAGATAAATAAAAATTAACTAAAAAAATTCCATGGAAAATAGAATTGAAAAAAAGAGAAAAAATAAATAACTTTTTAAATTTTTTTAAAGATTTATTTATTTATTTGAAAGGCAGAGTTACAGGGAGGCTGAGGCAGAGAGAGAGAGAGAGAGAGAGAGAGAAAGAGAGAGGTCCTTCATCCGCTGGTTCACTCCCCAAGTGACCACAACGGCTGGAGCTGGGCTGATCTGAAGCCCAGAGCCAGGAGCTTCTTCTGATTCTCCCATGTGGACACAGGGGCCCAAGCACTTGGTCCATCTTCCATTGATTTCCCAGGCCATAGCAGAGAGCTGGATAGGAAGTGGAGCAGCTGGAACTCACACCAGCACCCATATAGGATAAATTGAAAATAAATAATAAAAATAAATAAATAAATAAAATGAAAACTCATACCATGTGATTCACATAGGAGAGGTGAGTACCTTGCAGAACACTGTACCTGACAAACATGGCATACTTCTCTTTTCTTCCCCAGGTTCATAGGGAAAAGTCACAAAAAGTGAGTAAATTATGGGTAGGTCTCATAAAGCTTCAAAGATCAAAATCATTCAGGACCTGTTCTCTGACCTCAATACCATTAAGCTAGAAATCAATAAGTAAACAAATACATTTTGAAAAGAAAGATATATCATGTATCTTGGGTCAGAGGAAGCAAATCATAACAAATAACATATATGAGCATGTATTTTAGACTGAACCAGAGAGGAATGTTGCTTATGAAAATGTGTGAGATGTACCTAATGGAAGTTCTAGAAGGAGATTCTCAGGAAGTTAGAGAAAGAAAGTAGAAGGAAGGAGATACTAAAAATAGGGTGAAAATTCACCAAATACAAAACAGACAAGAATCAAATTGGGTTCTTTGAAAAGTCTATTTAATTTTGAAATGATTAGTGGGAGAGTACAAGAGAAAATATAAATATTAAAATAAAAGCAATAAAGAATATTAGAAGTGTACAGTAAGTCATTGCTGCAGATGGACCCAGAAGACTTGGTAAGTTTGCCTGATGAATGAAGCCCAGCCAAAAGCCCTCAGCAAAATGCTTCGCAGTTTGTGATTTATCCAAAGATATTATCTATTACTATGATCTGTTTTGGAACTTCCGAAGTTCTGGTGAATTGTTAAAGAGACTCATATCAAACCACGTGCAACTAGACTTTGCAGTTCCCCTTCCTTACAACAAAATTATCTTCACATCCAGCCGACCCTTAGATCATAGCTTGCGGATGGATTCTCACGCCAGCACCAAGCAGATGCCATTGTACAGATGTGGCTAACACATCTGCGGGTTGTGGTCTTTGGTGCTTCTGGGGTCTGGGGCCTGGAATTCATTGGGGGTATTGCCAAGGACACACACACACATACATGGCATAGTGCACATGGGTCACTCCAAGAGAAGAAAATCATTTTCCATGACAATTTTTCTCACGTCAGATATCTTAAAAATTGATTTCAATGTTTTATAATGAATTAAACTAATGCTACTTGAAACATGGGTATCTTGACTACAATGTAAAAGTCATTAAGTGAAAAAAAAATATTCCTAGAGATTTTTTGGGAAAAAATCTGGTCAGTTAACTTGAAGTGCAGAAGAGGAAGCGCTCCCTTTAGGGGCTTTCCACACTGGGGAGAAGGATGGCGAATGTTGGGTTCTCCACAGTGAGAGAAGTTCATTCAGGAGTCACCGAAAGAGGAATATTCTCTGCAGCATCTGGATAAGCAGCAGCAGGGTCCCGATCCCAGCGAGGGTGGGTGGCTCGTTGGAAAGCAGCGCCCTCCATGGTCAGTTGTCCTGGAATCCTTGTGTCCCTTAAAGTCATCAACAAGCTTCCCCCAGAAATGGTCAACGTCTTGACAACCCAGAGCCTTGAGAGCAGGTGGTGTTGCTGGTCGTGATGTGGAGCGGGGTGGGCCTGGGGACCTCGCCCGGGGCTTTCCAGGCTGCCTCACGCCCTGCAGGCATTTCATCACCTTTTCTGTCTGCACTCCTTCCAAGCCGTGGCAGACGGGGGTCGGGCTGTTTGGGACCTGTTCTGAGGACCACGTTTACTGTATTTAGTCTGCTACAGGTCCTGTGTTTATGGCGTGCTGAAGCACACACTGGCCCACTCAGAGTTCCCGGGGGTGCAGAACATCCGAATGAGGTCACCCTGAGGACATCAGACGGATCATCCCCGGGTCCCATCTCCGCCCCTGCGGTGGCTGCTGGCTGGGCTGAGCAGAGCAGCGAGGGCCCGTGGGCAGTGCAAGGGCTTCCTTCCCCACTCCTTCCAAGCCTCCTCACACTTTCCTAATAGCCCCTTTGTTTCCCTAACTGGAGTTGATCCAAATTTTAATTTAAACAAAGGTCTTTGGCTTCAGGAAGACAAAGTCTTAATCATAACCCCTCTTCTTTATTTCTATTTTACTCTGAAATGTGGAGAAATTCTTCAGTTGATCTTCCTAACCTATGGTTCACTTTAAAAATAATGAATAAACTAAATTACTGCTGACATTAAAGAAAGTCCCAAACACTTTCCACAAAATTGCATTAAGAATTCACTTGCTTTAATTTACCCAGCAGCCAAGTATTTTTCAAGTGTTCTTTGCTGAAAATTTGAATATTGAGGAAAGAAAGTGAAAATTTCTACAGCTTATTGGTAGTTCATTGAGATATATATTCAAGGTTATAAAGAAAGTCAAAGTGGGATTTTAAAAAGGTATTTTTAAAAAATATTTTATTTATTTGAAAGGAAGAGTTAGAGAGAGAGAGAGAGGGAGAAGCAGAGAGAGAGAGAGAGAGAGAGAGAGAGAGAGATCTTCCATCCATTGGTTCACTCCTCCCAGATGACCACAACAGTCAGGGCTAGGCCAGGCCAAAGCCAGGAACCTGGAATTCATCCTGGTCTCCCACATGGATGGCAGGGGCCCAAGCACTTTGGGCCATCTTCCCCTACATTTCCCAGGTACATTAGCAGGCAGCTGGATGGAAGTGGAGCAGCTGGGACTTGAACTGGCACTCATAGGGGATGGAGCATCACAGGTGTGGCCTAACTGGCTGCACCAACCCCTAGAAAGGCATTTTTGAAGACCAAGAACATTTGATATTCTCCTGGGAAGCAAAATGATTTTAATAAATTGGATTTCAGATTGTGTTTTAAGAGAAATTAGAATTATTCTCAATACCGAAAATAAAGAGTAATCAAATGAAATAAGTTTGAATTTCATTAAAATCAATAATCTGGGGCCGGCACTGTGGCATAGTGGGTAAGGCTGCCGCCTGCAGTGTCAGCATCGTATGTGGGTGCTGGTTCAAGTCTTGGCTGCCCCACTTCAGGATCCAGCTCTCAGCTGTGGCCTGGGAAAGCAATGGAGGATGGTCCAGGTCTATTGGCCTCTGCACACATTTCAGGGACCCAGAGGAAGCTCCTGGCTCCTGGCTTCAGATTGGACAGCTCCAGCTGTTGCAGCCATCTGGGGAGTGAACCAGCGATAGAAGGCTTCTCTCTCTCTCTGACTCCGCCTCTCTATAATTCTGCCTTTCAAATAAATAAATACATAGTTTTTAAAAAATCAATAATCTATAAAATTGGTAATTAATATATACATAAGTAACACTGTGAAAACTTAATTTGTTCATTACAGAAATAATACAGGGCCAGCACTGTGGCACAGCATGTGAAGCCGCTGTCTGGAGCAGTGACATCCCATATTGGCAACGGTTCAAGTCCTAGATGCTCCACTTCTGATTCAGCTCCCTGCTAATGTGCCTGGGAAAGCAGCGAAAGATGGTCCAAGTACTTGGGCCGCTGCACCCAAGTGGGAGACCTGGAAGAAGCTCCTGGCTCCTGATTTCAGCCTGGCCTAGCCCCAGCCATTGTGGCCATTTGAAGAGTGAACCAGCAGATTGAAGATTTCTCTCTCTCCCTCCCTCTCTCCCTCTCTCCTTGTAATTCTGACTTACAAATAAATAAGAAATAACATGCATACAAGTATATAGGCCTATATAAACCTATTAAAGCAATCATAATCTATCTGTAAGAGCTACAAATCAGCATGTTCACTTGAGTTAGGATAAGATTAAAATAAAAGCAATTTCTGTAAACTTAAAAATAACAGCAGGGGCCGGCGCCTGGCTCACTTGGTTAATCCTCTGCCTGCGGTGCCAGCATCTCATATAGGTGCCAGGTTCTAGTCCCGGTTGCTCCTCTTCCAGTCCAGCTCTCTGCTGTGGCCCGGGAGGGCAGCAGAGGATGGCCCAAGTGCTTGGGCCCTGCACCCGCGTGGGAGACCAGGAGGAAGCACCTGGCTCCTGGCTTTGGATCGCCACAGTGCGCCGGCCGTAGCGGCCATTTGAGGGGTGAACCAACGGAAGGAAGACCTTTCTCTCTCTCTCTCTCTCACTGTCTATCTCTGTCAAATAAAAAAAAAAAATCCCAGCAAACTAAACCTAATAAAACCTTTATTTTATTTTGTAAATAGTTCCAAAAATCCCTTTCTATGTTGTTTTTTTGAAAATGTATTTTTATTTATATGAAACGCAAAGACATACAAACAGTCAAGTAGGTTTCTCATCTACTGATTCATTCACCAAATGCCTGCAACAGCCAAGGCTGGATCAGACAGAAGCCAGGAGCCGGGAACTCTGTCTGCATCTCCCACATGGGTGGCAGGTACCCAAGTATGTGATCTGTCCTCTGCTGCTTCCCAGGGTGTGCACTAGCAGGGAGTGGACTTGGGAGCAGAGCCAGGAATTCAACTCAGGTGTTCTGATCTGGAGTACAGGCGTCCCCAGCAGCATCTCAATCAGTGTCCCAAACGCCTACCCCACCCTGCCCCCCAAGATCCCTTTTTAAACTTCCCAGATTACTGATGAGCACAAACAATGTGAGAGTACAGATCGTTAAGTAGGACAAGTAGAAGTAGATCAATGATAGCCAACAGCTGAAGGTCAAGGTTCGGAAAGGGTCTGTAGCTTACAGTCACTACGTTAAATAGTACAAGACAAAGAGGGAGCCCCAGTGAGTAAACAGAAACACATTTGCACAGAGTCGATCTCACTTTTAATTCTGGTTAATATTGGAGTAAAGAAATGTAAATCAGCTGTTACAGCAGAAAGGGATGTCAGAGAATCTATCATCCCCCAAACTATAAAATTCCCAGGAAGTCTGTAACTTCTTGCCAGCTAATGTATCATTTTAAGAGGCAAATTAGCAGGTCAGCACTGTGGCATAGTATACTTAGCCTCCACCTGTGGCGCCAGCATCCCAATATGGGTGCCTGCTCCTCTTCCGATCCAGCTCTCTGCTAATAGCCCGGGAAAGCAGTGGAAAATGGCCAAAGTTCTTGGACTCCTGCATCCACATGGGAGACCGAAAAGTTCCTGGCTTCAGATTGGCTCAGCTCTGGCCATTGTGACCATTTGGGGAGTGAACCAGTGGATTTCTCTCTGTCTCTCCCTCTCTCTGTCTGTAAATCTACCTTTCAAAGAAATAAAAATCTTAAAAAAAAAAAAAGAGGCAATTGGCCATTTCAAGTTCCACTGTCAATCTATAGCAAATCAAAGGAAACAAAATTCTTCCTTCAGACATTTTAGGAAAGAGCTCTTGAGTCAAAGTTAAATGAAAATATTAATAAACCACTATTTAAACACATTCACTATTCCTATTAGTACTCATTTATCTTGTAACATCATGGAGGTCTTCAGCCATCATAAGTTATAGGTCATAATTCCCCAGTATTTTGTCCATGATATATCTAACAATTTTACCTCTTCAAAACACTTGGTAGAAGAAGTAGCATATAAGTAGTAAAATGTGGACTTGCTGCAAGTGTCCAGACATGAGGGTTTCCTTCAGGGATCTTTTGTTTGGCAAGCATTGCTACTTGGTTGACAGCAGTCTTGGAACCTCAACAGCAGGCAGGAGGATGTCCTGATGGAGTCTGTGGCTCTTTGCAAAGGTTGTGGAACAGGGCCCCCACCAGGCAGGAAGACCCGTGTGCTGGGAAGCCTGATTTGGGCCAGACTTTGGTCTCTGCTCCAGGAACAGAGCAGCACAAAGCTGCAGTCACACAAAGAGGCTAAGCTTCAGCCCTCCCACCAGGCTCTATCGTGCTGTCTGTTTCTGCCTTCCACTGCATCCATTCTTAATTGTTCTCTCATTGCATCACTCTCTCCTCTGAGCATTGCTGTCGTGCTTCTCCCACCTCCCTGGACCAAAGTCTATCTGGAAAATGAGGACAATTCCCCTGGGTGGGAAGTCACTTTCCAGTCTGAGCATGGAATAATGCATCACACCGCTTCCTCCGAGCCTAACTTCTCTTTCCATGACTAACTTGCAGCCGGCCCTTTTCCTCCTCTCATAAGTCTGTCTACTGTACTTGCTACTCTATTAACTATTTCTGCCAGCAGTAACGTATTACTGAAGGGAAAGTATTTTTATTTTTTTTAAGATTTATTTATTTTACTTGGAAGTCAGAGTTACACAGAGAGAAGAAGGAGAGAGAGAGAGAGAGAGAGAGAGAGAGAGAGGTCTTCCGTCTGCTGGTTCACTCCCCAATTGGCTGCAATGGCTGGAGCTGCACCTATCCAAAGCCAGGAGCCAGGAGCTTCTTCTGGGTTTCCCCTGCATGTGCAGGGGCCCAAGGACTTGGGCCATCTTCTACTGCTTTCCTAGGCCATAGCAGAGAACTAGATTGGAAATGGAGCAGCCGGGACTCAAAACAGCGCCTATATGGGATGCCGGCACTGCAGGCAGCAGCTTTAACCGCTGTGCCACAGTGCTGGCCCCAAGTCTTTTTCTTAAATATTTATTTATTTGAAAGGCAGAGTGATGGAGAGAAAGGGAAAGAGAGAGAGAAAGAGAGAGAGAGAGAGAGAGAGAGAGAGAGAGAGAATCTTGGTTTACTCACCAAATGACCACATTGGCCAGGTCTGGACCAGGCTGAAGCCAGCAGCATGAACACCAACTGGTTGTCTCCCATAGGTGATAAGGGCCCAAGCACATAGGCCATAGTCCGCTGCCTTCCTGGGGGCATCAGTAGGAAGTTGTATGGGAAACAGAGCAAGCAGGACACACAGTGGCACTCTGACATGGGATGCTAGTGTCAGAAGTGGTAGCCGAACCCACTGTACCACAACGCTGGCCCCTGAAGGGGAAGTCTTATGGAATTTGGAGGAACTGAATGTTTTTCTTATCATATTGATGAAGTGGACAGCTAACAATGATATGGACAGGATTTGCCTCTCCAGGGATGCCCCCAGAGGTACAGAATACAATGCCCACTGTCCTGGCTGACTGATTCTTTGAGAAAAAAGCACTTTTGAAAAAAATGTTGGAGGAAAATGGGTATCATAGAATATGCATGAATTGCAAAATGTTTTATATTGTCTTAAATGTAGCTCTAATTTCATTTTCCATCAACTTTTTGGAGTCCTTTCATGGTGATCCCCATTTCTCCATAGCAAGCCTTCCCGAGGGATTTCTAATTTGAGAAAAATCAACCTGGAAATCCCACACTGAAATCAGTAACTCGGTTTGTGTTATGCTTATCTTTGTTTTCCTAACAGTTGAAGAGACTCCTCGGGGTTTTGAAAGCTGAGACTCCGAGGGAACTGGCAAATGAGCTGCTGTTCACTTCTGTTCCATGTAAGAGCCGTGCTCCCATGGGTTCTAACACTGAAATAGGTTTTGTTTTTGGAAAAATCATAAGCAAACAAAATGATATTTGTATGTGTTAGTATTAATTAGTTTTCCCATTTATTGACTCATTCAACAAATGCTTACTTGAACACATGGGGTAGTCCAGATACCATTCTAATTGCTGTACAAAACAGACAAACACTTCATCCTAGTGTAATTAGGCGATCCCAAAGGTTAATTGCAGGTCACAAACTTCTGTGAGTAACAAAATGACTGTGCACATGTTCTAGTTCCCAAAAGATTTCAGTGTCGGTGCGGCCTCATCCTCTTTCCAGGAAGCATCTTTTCTTGTGGAAGGTGATGTTGGGAGTCCCCTTCTCTGTCTGACCATTATGAAATGGAATTTTCTGGTAGGTAAAATATGGGGTCTATAAAAACGATGAAATCCCTTCCCCTCTGCTGTTGGTTAAGACAGAGGAGTGCTTTTCCTTCAATGCTGTCCATTGTTTCATCCCAATCCTCTTCTTTCCCAAACTTTGAATTGCCTACATTTTCTCACTTTTGGCTTTTATGTACCAAGATCCTTTAATATTGTCCTCTGAGAATTCTTTGTAATTTGTAATAATTCATGATCAAATAGGTATCTGATTCTACATTTCCATTGACAAGCACATTTTTGAAATATTCCCTTCTGAAGAATATTTTAAAAACTTATTCTATGCTAAATAATTGTGCTCAGGCTAAAAAAATTCATGATCACTGCTTCCCAGAAAAGGAAGATAGCATAGCCAATAAATGTATAAGAAAATGCTCAACCTCACCAGTAACTGAGGAATTACAACTTAGAAACAGTATTATTTCATGCCTACATGCTGGCCAAAGTTTAAAGTCTGACAGTGCCAAGTGCTGAAGAAGTTGTGACTCAAAGGGAATTTCACATCTGGCTGGTGGGAGAGTAACTTGGAACTGCTCTGGAAAGTAATTTGGGCCATATCTGTTAAAGTCTTTTAAAGATAGAGTTTTCACTTTAAAATTGTATGTGCAATTGACCCAACCATTCCACTTTCAGGTATGTAGTGCACCCAAGAGAAACAAATGGAAGTTGCTTTTATAGGAACTTCTGGAATTGTATACTGGTGACAGTGATTGAATTAAAGCTACATGTATCAGCATGGGAATTCTCAAAAACATAATCAAGCAAAGGTGGCAAGCAACAGGATATGTGTAGGTTGGTATCACTTACCTAAAACTTACCAGTCTGTATCCATTTCTGGTGGAAGGATAAAACATGCATAGAAAGGGTGAATTCCACCTGAGGAAGAGAGGTCACCTCTAAGCAGAGAAAGAAGGAAACTGCATTTGCACAGGGCAGTACAGGAGACCTAAATCCATACCTGTAATTTTATGAAAATATCTGCATATACAAAATAGTAGGATTTGACAAAGCTTGGTCTTTTAGGGGCACGTTCATTAGTCACACTATTTTTCTTGTATGCTTGAAATCTCTTGTAATGAAAAAGAAAGTATATGTCAACAGAACAAAAACCAGAACTCTTGAGGTCAGAGACCAGAAAGTTGCCAGTGTGTACCCATTCTTGTCCAACCCAGCAAATGCTGGATTTGGAGGGACAAGGACATCTACTTACCAGGGAAGCCGTCATCAGGTTACGGCAGGGCCTACATCAGTGGCTGCACATTAGAATTACATGAGAGATTTACAGACACCTAAAGCTTACTCCCAGAGGTTTTGACTTCACTGGTCTCCGAAGGGTACCAGTATTGTTAAAAACAATACTGTGATTCTGTGCAGTCAGAGCTGAGAGCTGCAGGCTTGAGTGAAATCTCTCTCTCCTCCAAGTCCAGCTTAAGAAGCGACCTCTGATGTTCTCCCGTGTAGACCTTGCTCCAGGGCGGGGACAAGTGGCTCCCTACAGGAGATGGGAACACACTGGTCGCTGGAAAATTCACACCCTCTATAAACCCAGTTTCTTGGGGGGTTCTACTACTAGAAAACCATCTGTGGTCCTTACGCTGATGAGAGTCCGACTCTGGAACTGCAACTGTGAAGTCCACGCTGAGGTCTTACACTGACACTGAGAAGTCTTGTCTGAGTGACCAGCCAGCCTGCTTTTCCCATCACCTCACGCTTTGCTACTACCTAATTCTGTTGTTCCACATAAAATCCTTTGAGTTCACACTACGTTCCAGTAAAGCCCAAATACCTCCACACGGCACTTCCAGTAGGGATCCTTCAGCCTCTTGCTCTCGTCCTCCCCTCTGGATGGCTGCACTGCTTCCTAAACACGGAGCGGGCCGCGTCTGGGCTTTCGTCCTGTCCCCTGCTCCCTTGCCTAGGTCGTTCCCCACCTCCTTTTCCACACTGCTGTCACCACCCCTCTTTTAGAACAACGACTCCACCTCTCGGGTGTCAGCTTGTAACGCACATTCGGGGCCGGCGCTGTGATGCAGGAGTTAAGCCTCTGCCTTCAGTGCCGGCATCGCCTATGGGCGCTGGATTGGAAGGAGAGCAGCCTGGACTCCAGCTGACTCTAATGCTAATGGCCTGGGAAAGCAGCAGAAGGTGGCCAAAAGGCCTGGGCCCCTGCATCCGCGTGGGAGACCCAGAAGAAGCTCCCGGCTCCTGGCGTGGCCTGACCCAGGCCTGGCTGTTACAGCCTTCTGGGGAGTGACCCAGCAGGTTGAAGAGCTCTCTCTCGCTCTCTCTCTCTCTCTCTCTCTCTCTGTCTCTCTCAATTTATGTATTTCTGCCTTTCAAAGAAGTGAAATGAGTCTTTAAAAAACCTCACATTCGCTTGGGGCCTTTCTCTGCTCCCCAGGTCTAGATTAGTGCTTCTACCAGTGGCCTGTTCTAAATGGTGCTGGAGCTAGAAGCGGGTGGGGGTGCACTGTGGGTGCTAACAGCTTGCAGTCACATTTCTATGTCTGTGCCAGCTCTCCTCTCTCCACGGTATTCCTCCACAAAGGAGATCCATCTCTCACTTATCCATACAAGGCCACTTACATTTGCCCAAATGCAAAGACCTTCCTTTCAAAACTTGGAGTCTCTGCTCTATTTTTGTTGCTGTTTTCAATGTTTTTTCCTCGTTCTTGTAGTAGACGAACATTAATTGAGAACTTGCTCTATTCTGGGCTCTGTGCTGATCTTGAGAAAATAACCTTGACAAAGATAATCAATTCCTCCTGATCCTTGTAGGTCTCCCTCTGGGCCTTTCTTCTTCCAAGAGGCATCCCTCACACCTCACAACCAAGTCATGAACTCCTCCCTCATCTCCCACAGCACCCAGGACTACCCCCATGTTCCCAGAGCTTCTCGCTCTGGAGTCACCTGTTTATGTGTCTGCATTCCTCTGTTTGCCTTCAGACTTTGAAATCTGTGAAGACAAATATGCTTTATTTACTGGCATATCCCCACTACCTAGGCAATGCCTAGCACCATAGTTGAAGTTCAACAAATATATGTAGAAAGAATAAACATTTTGTATAACAATGAGCAGGAATTTGGAATTTTGAAGGTTGATGATGAGATACCCCAGTGCAGTCATTCTATCAACAGCCCGGGATGTGGAACCAGCACGTGGGGAAGACAGAATGTGAAACATAGATTGAAGTTTTTCGGCACAGGAAGATGAAGTGGTGAGTAGCATGATGACTTCTCTTGGTAACGGCACAGAAACAAAAGAAAAACAGAATCGCAGAGACTGTATTTGGGTGGAAAGCCCCTGTCCTAGACGAAAGAGATTGTAGCAGAAGTGCTGTAGCTATTGGTGCCACCTTGATATTTCAATTAAGGCTCTTGATAGCCCACACTGAGCCCCTCTGTCTCTGGGCTTTTTCTCATCATTGGGGGCATGTTGGGGCCAAACGGGGCAAGTCAGCAGTGATGGAAAATCATGCTCCCATAAGCTGTTCTCAACTAATTTCAGGCAGGAAGTTGGTGGAAAACACCCCACCTTCTCTACCCTTCTCTAGGAATAAATTTGGGATAGGTTCTCCCCTGGTCCTCAGAGCTCCAGTGGGGTCGGGTACCAGTCGTCCTCAGCGGTGCTTGTGTGATGATGCACGCTTGATTGCTGCTCTTCCCTTTCTGGTCTCACTTCCCCATGCCTGACTAGTATTTCCTGGAATCACCTCCTCTATAGACTACTTATGCTCCTATCTGCTTCGGGGGAAACCCAGATCAAAATAGGGCTAATGAGAGAAGCATGTAAAGAATAATTTAAAAACTTGGGACATTAGGATGTCTGGGACTTAGAGAAATGGTTTAAAGGGAAGGAGGTCTTTTGCCGTGTATGCACTGCCTAGAGCGCTCAGGGTGGGGTCCAGACAACTCCAAAACTGCTTTAATGCATTTGTGGGAGAAGCCCAGGAAGATAAACAAGAAAGACTTTGCTTGGCAAGATTGAGAATGTGCACAAACTTCTTAATTTAACTTAATGTATTGATTTGAGAGACAGGGGGACAGAGACAGACAGACATCCACTGCCTCACTCCCCAAGTGCCTACAATGGCCAGGGCTAGGCTGAAGTCAAAGCCAGAATTCAGGAACACAATCCATATCTCCTTTGTGGGAACCCAGTCCCTGAGCCATCACCACTGCCTCCCAGGGTCTGCATTAGCAGGCAACTGGAGTCAGAAGGAAGAGCTGGTCTTGAACCCAGGCACTCTGATATGGTACATGGGCATCTGAACTGGTGTCTTAATCAGTAGGCCAAATGCCAGCCCCAAGAATGCACACAAACATTTTCCTTCTACTGTTAATACCACCTGTTTTGGGAAGTTGCCATTTATTTCACACAAAACTCATATTCTATGGCATGTCATGTTTTACAGCTTTCTCAAACTAATTTGGAGTTTGAGGGTCAACTTCATTAACCCAGCCAAATGCTCTTTGGTTCCCGTTATAATTCTATACTTTAAAGATACTTCACTACAAAAATTCCACATTTCCTTCACTTTTGAAGTGAAGGATCATTATATAATACAGTGCAATTGTGTCCTTATGTTTCCTATTCATGAATCGAGACATTCTTCTAAAGATTCCTAGCTACTATAAAACTATTGTTTAAATCTCTTCTCCCAAAGTTCCATTATTTCTCAGTTCTCACTTTTGACCAAGGAGTCTACTTAACTATTTAAACAAATTTTTAAACAATATTTATTATTTGAACAACTTTATCAAGAATTATCCCATAAGCCATTCTTGTTAGGACAGTAGCTGCATCTATTTTGTGTCCTTAATTTTATCAAAATGCAAAAAATACTTTTTCTACAGTTATAATAATATTGTATATTTTGTCAGATTATTGTTTAAAATTACTTCCACACTAGGCCAGCACTGTGGCTCAATAGGCTAATCCTCCGCCTTGCGGCGCCAGCACACCGGGTTCTAGTCCTGGTCAGGGCACCGGATTCTGTCCCGGTTGCCCCTCTTCCAGGCCAGCTCTCTGCTGTGATCTGGGAGTGCAGTGGAGGATGGCCCAAGTGCTTGGGCCCTGCACCCCATGGGAGACCAGGAGAAGCACCTGGCTCCTGGCTTCGGATCAGCGCGATGCGCCGCCCGCAGCGGCCATTGGAGGGTGAACCAATGGCAAAAGGAAGACCTTTCTCTCTGTCTCTCTCTCTCACACTATCCACTCTGCTTGTCAAAAAAAAAAAAAAAAAAAATTACTTCCACACCAATTATACATTGTTGTGCTTGAGCCAGTACAGAGGAGTCCCACACATTGGTACAATCTGATGGTCCTTTATTGCCAATGGTGGAGAGTGGGCTCATGCCCTAAAGAACTCCCAACCCTGAAGCTCAAAGCAACAGGGTTTATAAAGGAAAAACCACAAAAATGCGAGGGGGAATACATGGTTGCTAGGATTGGGGGGAATACATGGTTACTAGGGTCAAGCTGACCTAAGACCTATGCAAAACTAATATCAATTACAATCTTGACAATAGACAAATTGCAATCTTTGCATTAATCCAGGTGCAGCCTATCTGCTTTATGCTTGAGTGATCATGCTAGGGAGCTTCTATGCTCTGCCAAGTGGGATGCATATGCTGTTGTTGAATGAGAATTGTTGTTGTCTGAGTTTTAGATCATAGTTTCAGACCAGAATCTCATGGTGGGGGGTGTGGTGCTTTCTCAAGATGGAGTCTCTTGGGGCCACCGCCGTGTCATAGAGCATAAAGCTGCCACCTGAAGTGCTAGTATCCCATGAGCACCGGTTTGAGTTCCGGTTTGAGTCCTGGCTGCTCCACTTCCGATCCAGCTCTCTGCTATGGCCTAGGAAAGCAGTAGTAGATGGCCCAAGTCCTTGGGCCCCTGCACCCATGTAGGCGATCTGGAGGGGGCTCTTGGCTCCTGGCTTCAGATCGGAGCAGCTCCAGCCATTGTGGCCATCTGGGGAGTGAACCAGAAGAAGGAGGCTATTTCGTAGGACAACCTCTACAAGAGACTCTACCTGGTTATATAACAGACCAATAGAAGATTGGAGGTGGCTGATGTTTACATATGGGAAGTACTAAGCTCACCCTGAAGCAAGGCTGCTGTGCTGAGAATAGCAATGGCTGCATACTGAACCCATCTAGAATGGGAACTAACAGGAAGGCAGTGTGACGTTGGAGATTGTTTAGGCCAGGGGGGATTACATACTGTAAGCACAGAGCTAAAGAAGGACTTGTACAGTGATATGAAGGCCTGGACCTTTCGGTGCCAGTCAGAATGGAAGGTGCTAAGAGCTTGTTTTCTCTCTGGTGGTCCCAGCCCCATCTGCTGCTCACTTTTGGGTGGAAGATTCAAAGATGTGGTTGAACAGGATGTCATAGTGGGGAGAGGTGGGAGCGGGTCTCATAGCAAAGCTTTCTGTCACAGCTTACAGCCTGTATGCACGAAACATTTTGCTAAACCCTGAGGGGCCCACAGACACTTAGCCCAGCTGGATGGCCTCAGCTCTCCCCCACCTTTAATCCACAGACTACTACTGTAGGGATCTGGGGTGTCGGTTTCATCTTGGCTACTTCCTGCTGACAGGGGGTCTCTGTCCTAGGGGCCCCTTAGGGTGCAGAGTGGAGAATGGCAGTCAAAACAGGGCTCCAACAGCAGGTGGCCTCTCAAGGAGGCTGCAGTGCCAGCTTGCAGAAACTGCTCTCATCCAAGGTTTTATGTGCATGGCCATCTAGAATTTTATTATAAGTCTGGAAAAAAAATGAATCTAACAACCAGATTAAATATACAGGATCCAAAACAAAGCATGGAGTTATTATTAGAGGACCTATGAAAAGTGCTGTCTAAACCAGGAAGCAGTTTTTTCATTTAGTGGCAAACAGAAACTGACAGGAGGGGATTGATAGTAATCATTTGATGTTAAGGCCTGGCCAGGTATGTGAGGCCTAGACCTATCTAGCTCTTTACAATGGAGTACTGGAAGAGACACCATAAGGGAGGTGTGACCCTCCTTAGGGCAGGCACCCTGTTGACTCCCATTTCCCAGCTGGCCTGGAGCAGAGCCGGCCTGAACAGGAGGTCAGTATAGACTAGGCAGAATCTCCAAAAGCAGACCTACAGCTCTGCCTGCAATGTTACTGACCCTAGGCTGTCCCCCTGATGGCGATGGTTACTTTGGAAGCTGGACAGAGTGAAGGACTTTTAGCTTGGAGCCAACAAGGTCTGCAGCTCTGACCGAGGAGTCCTTTGGCTCCAGGGCAGTTCCATTTGCAGTGACACAGCTGTGAGGGGCAGAGCTGCCAGGGCTCTTCAGAGGCCGCCTCCCGTCATGACTGTGTCTGTCCGAAGCCCTGGCTTTTCCCATTAAAACACCAATGCCATTCGGAGTGGACTGGCCTTGTTGGGGCTCTGTGATAGCAGACAACTATCTAAAGCTGTTATTAATCGGCTCTCACCTATCCTTACACTACTCCTGCCGTCTAGCTTGCTCTCCTTGTTCCTGGTCTTTGTAAAGTAGACCACAGAGGAGGCCTTTAGGATGTCGGCTGAGGGAGTGCTCAATCTCATCTCTGATCTTTAGTGGCCTGAGCTAGAAATCTGTGGTCACAGGCATGTTTTGACACTGTTCTTCCTGTGAGATAAGAGGAGGAAAGTTACGATTTTTTTAGGTAAGATCAAACATGAACACCATTATCCAAAGTGTCTATAAATTTTGAGGTAATTAGACTTTTGTATCTCCACTTTGTTTTGGTTTGAAAAGGGAGGTTTTGCGTGTTTACTATGCCCATGACAAAATAAATCTGCCTGTAGAATCATATCATAATGCTTTTATTTAGGCTATGTTATTTGTTTTTCTGCATGTGGCCAGGCTATTTTGCCTTTGATATGTGGCCAAGACTAGTACAGAAAATGTTAGACATCCTTTTTATAAGGTCTAAAGAGCAAACTGCAGATCCTGATGGAGAATTTAGAATAGAAACAGTTTCTCATCTTGAAGAGAATAAAGGCTTCTTAGATTGCTTACTGTCAATAACTTAATATTAAATGAAAACAGAAAGCAATTTTAACTGTCAAATAACAACTCAGGAAACTATCTATCAAAAGGCTTAATGTCATTCATAAATTTTTTAACACAAGTATTACTTGTTTGACCAGCAAACTCAAGTATAAACATGTCAATGACTTAAAAAAAACATTTTTGGTTTCTTTGTACCAGCAAGTTTAAAATATCTGATATAGAGATTTATTTAGGTCATGTGAACCAAAAATGTATTTTGGGTTAACTTAGCAGTTTAAGATTATGACCAATCTTACCTATAAGCCAATTAAGACAGAGTTCTTAATAAATTTTTCCATATAGACATAAAATATGTACACATGTATAACATATAACATACATTATAGGATAGAACAATAAAGTAGTTTTAGTAATAGCTTTTAAAATTCTTTAACTGTTTTTTAAAATAAAATAATTAATTAATTAGAATTACATCCTGCTTTTAGTAACCTGAATTAACCATACTTTTTCTCAGTTGGAACCTGTTAAACTTTGGCTTTATCTAGTTGCAGAGACGTCCCAAAGTACTGAATACAATAAAGGTCAGGAAAAAGAGGACACATTTAAAGACAGAACCAACAATGCTTTAATTTTCATAAGCAGTAAATCTGATTTTTAATGTTTATAGCAAAATACAAAACTGAATGACAAAAGACTTTAAATAGCCATGGTTAAAACTTAATAACCAACGAGAAGAGGCACTTGCTTACTCTACATAGTATTTTAGAAACACCTTAAGATTTTATAAAGCCTTTATCCTTTTTAGTCCTCTGGGCCTTTTTTATTTTATTAAGATAACCATCATGACTGATAACACAACAAAACCATTAGGCTTTTTTAACTTTTGGACATTTGTATCAGTAGCATTTTACATTATGACGACTTAAAATTTAGTACCACTTCACATCTTGACAGTATTTTTTAATAATCTAAATAGCCTAATTAGTTGGTGTTTATAACTTTGAATTTTTGAATGCCTGTCAAAGATGTCAAGAAGGCTTAAAATATAACATAGGCCGGATTTAATCATTGTTATAAAGTGACGAACCAAATGTTTTTGAATGAGTATATATTTAAACAAACCGTAACTCTTTTAATAAAAACTTAGCTGTTTTTAAACAATCAGAACTTAAGAGTGTTTATAACCTGGAACAATTTAAAGAAGTTACAAATAAGGAAGAGAAGAGAATTTACTGGAACTGGCTAGAAAACTGACAGAGTCACCAATCAAACAAAAACTGTTTACACCTGGATGTCTTAACATGCTGCTATTATACCGTACGAACATCTGCATTAAGGTCAAAATTGCGTTTACATGAAATGTTACTCTTTTTATAAAATTCTAGCTGGAAATCAGTGACATAAACCCAAGATTGCAAAATCTACCTTAGGGGACTGTAACAAGAGCTGATTATCTAGTGCTATTTTTTTAAATCTGGATCTATAAAAACCAAGTCACAAAACAAGTATGGCAGGTTACTAGGCAATTTTTTTAGGCAATGATCTTTCTAGATTTAACAGAGAGAAATTCTTGAATGTACACTGAAAAGGTATTGGTTTAGACTGAGCAGAGCCCACGGTCAATGGAACGGACCGAGAGACTCCAGAGACAAAGGGATAAAGGAGACAGGCAGGACAAGGAAAAGAATTCACCTCCTGGGATTATGGATGCAGACAGAACATCAGAAAGTGACCACGAAACAGGAACAGAAACCAGTTATATCCAGCAAAGGTTAATAAGCCTTTTCTTAACTAGGCCAGAATCTCCTGTCTTAATGTTTCAAACAGGAGACAGAGGCAAGAATAACAGTAACGACAAATAGCACAATGACAGAAAAGAAATTGTATCCAGGAAAGGCCTTTCTTTTACCAGACCAGAGTCCCACTTCCTAACGCGGTCGCGCTCAATCGGAAGGGGACTTGTGTTAGTGTCAGACATCCAAACACCCAGAAGGTGCCACCAGAAAGCAGGAGTTGACTTACTGGAGGACCTAAGGCCAACTGGCCGGGGAAGAGGTGGAGCCGAGCCTCCCAGGTTGGTGGATCAGAGCATGGGGCCTTGGGACATCATCGGGGGCGCCTCCCCTGTGGCCAGAGCCCTGACCTGGAAGCATCAGTGTGAGATCTTCCCCCAGGGGTGGTCTCCGAGTCTCTCTGGGGCCTCTAAATGTGGTGCCTGAGCGAGCGCAAATAGAGGAGCCCCTCACATTGGTACAATTGGACGGTCCTTTATTGCCAGTGGTGGAGAGATGGAGTGCCGGCTCATGCCCTACAGAACTCTCGACCCTGAAGCTCAAAGCAACAAGGTTTACAAAGGCAAAAACCACAAAAATGGGAGGGGGAATACATGGTTGCTAGGATTGGGGGGAATACATGGTTGCTAGGATTGGGGGGAATACATGGTTACTAGGGTCAAGCTAACCTAAGACCTATGCAAAACTAATATCAATTACAATCTTGACAATAGACAAATTGCAATCTTTACACTAATCCAGGTGCAGCCTATCTGCTTTACGCTTGAGCGATCATGATAGGGAGCTTCTATGCTCTGCCAAGTGGGATGCATATGCTGTTGTTGAATGAGAATTGTTGTTGTCTGAGTTTTAGATCATAGTTTCAGACCAGAATCTCATGGTGGGGGGTGTGGTGCTTTCTCAAGATGGAGTCTCTGGTGCTCTGAAATGGAGTCCCTACTGCCAAGGTGACACTTCAATGTCACAACAATTCATATGTATCTTTGTTTTTTAAAGACTGATTTATTTTGGGAGTCAGAGTTACAGAGAGACATCTTCATCCAGTGGTTCACTCCCCAGATGGCCGCCACAGCCAGAGCTTGGCCAGGGCTGGGCCAGGCCAAAGCTAGGAGCTTCATTTGTGTCTCCCATGTGGGTAGCAGGGGCCCAATCACTTGGGCCATTCTCTACTGCTTTTCCCAGACTATTAGCTGGGAGCTGGATCAGATATGGAGCAGTCAGGACTCAATCTGTTGCTCTTATAGGATGCTGGCATAGCAGGCAGTGACTTTACCTGCTATGCCACAATACCAGTCCCCATATATACCTTAAAAGAGAAAACTTACTCTGAGTTTTAAATTTTCTTCAACATACACCCAAAATCTCCATATGTAGCACTTTGGTATTCACATAATATCCTACTAAACATATTCCAAAATTTACTTAACCATTTATCCAACTTAACTATAACTTCAGACTCTTATTCAAAAAGGTTGAATGACAACTAGTTAAATTTTTTATTCTTATAGCATTTCTATATGGTCTTATTTTTTGTTTGTTTTGTTTTTCAGTTTGATAGATGGACCAAAATCCTATTTCCTTCTTAGATAATTAGATGTACCATAATATTCTCTCCTTGACATTAGGTTATCTGAGGCCTCTGCAACCTTTATCCTAATTCTAAAATATCTCTGTAACTTTAAATCATTCTAGTGCCTACAGTGGCATAGCACAGTTGTGGTAGTAGGTGAAGGCAATGCATTTTGTCTAGGTGTCAGCCCTTCTCCCACAGCCTCCCAAAAGCTTACAATGTCTTTTGTGCATCTAAATCTCTTTCTTGGCAGTATTGCCTTCTTTGCATATGAAGTTTCTGGTCCCATTTATTATGTTCTATTTATGATGGAAACAATATCTCAATAAATACTCATGCAAAGGATCCTAGATTCAATTCAATAGCCAGAATTTAGGCTCCTGTTCCTTATAGTTGCTCTTGAATGACCACAGTCATGGATTCCTCCCCATGCCCATCCTGCCTGTTTTCTACGCATGGAACATATCACCACTTAGTTCTCATTGTCAGCACAGGCCACGTAACCACCAGCCATGTCTGCCCTCACCACCGCCTACCGCCCTTGAACGGGGCTACTGTTCCTGGGAGTGGAGTGCCTTTTCCTCTACAGCTGAGAAAGCAGGCCCAGCTTCTAGCCCAGACTCGCACTAGGGAAGGACTTCGGTCAATTCCCATTCCTTCTCTGGGCCTTCATTTTCTCACCTGTAAGAGGGGAGTTGCACTCAAAGTCCTTAAATGTGATTTCAGCACCTGTGTTGGATGAGTTTTGAGTCTCTCCCTTAGCACTTTCAGGATGGGTCTGCCGAAAACAGGTCTACAGCCCCACCTGCAGAAACTCCACCTTCGTCCCAGTTTCTCAGGTCAGCAATTCTTGCTCTAAGAACGTGAACTGCCCTCTGAGGCCCTGGTGTCACATGCTCGGTCACACGCGCTGGAGCCGGAATCCAGAAGCAGATAACAGATATCTCAGAAACAGTTCCTGAGCGCTCCTGACGTATGTTCTTGTTGACTAAAGGACATCTGTGCCTTGTGAACATTTTAATAATATTAAGTGATTTTATTTCTAATATGTTTTTGAAATGAGTGCCTATCAGTACAGCTGGATGGTTGGACAAAAGATCCTTTCTCTCTTGGAAAATCCCTCCATCAGACCAAGAAAGACCGGTGCTTTCTGCAGGATAGTACAGGGATATAATATTTGACCCTGGGACTTCTGTGACATCTGAAAAGTATCAATGTTCTTAATCTCCCGAGATAACTACACAATAACAAACTAGTAACTGTTTTTTTTCTAAATGCTTCCAATTTTCTTTCACATCATATTTTAGCATATTCTTATAAGTTAACCAATGTTAAATTAATAAATATAAATTAAATCTTAACCACACTGAATACTGTGGAAGGCTGTGTGGCCAATAGCATCACTAATTGTAAGCATTTGTAATCATAGGCTTCTATTTGAAACAGAATCTTATAAATAATGATTCTGTGATTTCTGAGCATAGTTGGTCATCACAATGGCCCAGAAGCACGTTCAAAAAATACAGGTTCAGGGGCCAGCGCTGTGGTGTAACAGCTAAAGCCGCTGCCTGCAGTGCTGGCAACCCATGTGGCCGCTGGTTCATGCCCTGGCTGCTCCACTTCCAATCTAGCTCTCTGCTGTGGCCTGGGAAAGCAGTAGAAGATGCCTCAAGTCCTTGGGCCCCTGCACCCATATGGGAAGACCTGAAGGAAGCTCCTGGCTCCCGGCTTCAGATTGGCCCAGCTCCAGCCGTTGCGGCCAATTGGGGAGTGAACCAGCAGATGGAAGTGAAAGACTTTCTCTCTCTCTCTCTCTCTCTCTCTCTCTCTGCCTCTCCTTCTCTCTGTGTGTGACTCTGACTTTCAAATAAATAAACAAATCTTTAGAAAAAAATACAGGTTCAGGGCCAGCACTGTGGCATAGGGGGTAAAGCCGCTGCCTACAGGGCTGGCATCCCATATGGGCACCGGTTTGAGTTCCAGCTGCTCCACTTCCAATCCAGCTCTCCGCTGTGGCCTGGGAAAGCAGTGGAAGATGGCCCAAGTGCTTCAGCCCCTGCACCCATGTGGGAGACCCGGAAGAATCTCCAGGCTCCTGGCTTTGGATTGGCCCAGCTCTGGCAGTTGCAGGCATTTTGGGAGTGAACCAGTGGATGAAAGAGCTCTCTCTCTCTCTCTCTCTCTCTCTCTCTGCCTCTGTAACGCTGCCTTTCAAATAAATAAAGCTTTAAAAAAAATACACATCCCTATGCCTTGAACCCATTCCCAATGACTTAAAAGCTCCAGGTAAAGTATCTAGAATTTGTGTTTTTAATGATTTTCCAGGTGATTCTTTTGCTGTAGTCAGCTTGGAACCAATATTTGAAAAATTTTGGGGTGCCATTAACATTTCATTCCTCTCTCTTTAAGGGACTTTGCTTTTAACAGTACTGCAAATAACTATGCCAGTTCTCTCTTGGCTTGAAGTTTGTTGAGGCACTCTCTCCTTTCCTGTTTGGCATGCAGACAAAATTTGTCCACAAATTCTTTTCAACCACTGGTGTTACTGAGTCTTGCCCATTGGAACTACGATAATTAATTTACAGCTACCTCCCATAATTGACACCAGTTATGAAGTCTTTCTCTTACAAAGGCCAAGTATTTTTACTTCCTTAATCATATTATATATGTATATGATCCAGGTTTTTCTGCCATCTCCTTCATTCACTGTTGGATAGAACCCACCTTGCATGTGCACCTTCTAAAATGTGGAGGGCAAAGCTGACTTCAAATCATGCAGCACTGTCAGTGAAAACAGGGATGAGAGTACCACTTCCCACTTCCTGAACTCTGCATGTGTACTAATGCAGTCCAAGAGAACAGAAGTGACTTAGACAGCTTCATCACATCATTGGCTCATATTGCACTAATTGCATGGTGAAGTCGTTTTCACATGTGTCAGTTCCCATACTGAACTTATGCACTTGAACATTTGAAGATTTTTTTTAAATTAGTCACATATCTGTATTTTTAGTTATTTGTAGTAGTTCTTCACGCTGGATTTGATGTAAAGTCAATATCATTTTGGATCCTCGTCCTTTCAACCACCTCCAGCTATTCATCCCTGCTCCATGTCGGTCACAAATCTGATACACGTGCCATTAAAAAGTCTGCCAAGTTACTGCAACAAGTCACAGAATCTCTACTTGGAGTGAATGATTGATTGTTAGGAATAATTATTTCTTAAGGATTAAGATAAAAATAAAATGAATCGAACTTCAGCACAACCCTTAAATCAATCATATGCTTCCCAGTGGTGTTTTGTAGTTGAACTGTATTCTAAACCTGTGGGCTTTAAAGGGGTTTAATGTCTTCTATCTGGAGCTGTAAAAATCTTCTTGCTGTTTTAATCTAGATAGTCTCTGGTTGCCCTGAGTTACATAATTAAATTCACTTCCTCCCTTCCCCCATGGGTTTTGTTTTAAACTCTCATCATATAGGAAATAGGAACCAAGGTACATTGCACTTGCTTTTCAATTCTTCTTTTTCCGATCCTTCCTTGGTTGAAGAGCAACTTTGAAAATTTAGTTTTAAGTCTCTGATTGTTATTTTAGTTAAAAAATAAGCTAATATTAGGAATAAACATACAATCTAAAATAAGAGTGAATATATCATCTTTAAACCAAAATGCAAAAATCTTTCTTCTTTGTGGCATGTGAAGACGATTACTATAATACAAAGTTAGTTGTTGAACTCCTGTAGAAATGTGAAGATACTGTAACTAATCCCAACTCTTTTCTATCCGAGTTTATAAATCACTTGCAATTTGTTCTCTTCATGAATTCCTTTTTCTATTTTTGAAGTTTTTGCCACCATGATCCTTAATCCAAGCTTCTACAATAGCCCCCACGTTAGCTCTCTTTTCTAAAATTTTAAAACTCAGATAAGAGAATATAAGGATTTAAGAAAGTGTTGAAATGGATATCACAAATAGTCATAGCACTTTCCAGTAAAGTCCATAACACAATTATAATCATGTAGCAATAAAATTATTATCTGAATATTGCTCTTATAATAGAGAAATCATCCAATAGGTAGCCTCCTTTTTAAAAGATAACAAGAAGGTAAGATAATTGTCCTAAAATTCTAAACTAATTCAAAATCCTTAATTCATCCCATGAAATGTAAATTTGGCCTCCATTTGCTTGTAGTTCCTGACCCATTCTTCCAGGAGTCAAGCTGACTGGTTTGAGATGTCTAACTGTGGACATTTAGGCCGCAGAACTGGCAAGTCTAGCGGCAGACCGCTGAGAACGCCTTCCCCATCTCCCAGGGCAATGGGTGACATCCTCGAGCAGTTGTCAGACCCACTTGAGGAGCTTTTTGGTTTTGGTTTTTATTATACAAATTCCCACACCCCACGTGAGAACCACTGCACGGGGTGGATGTGGGAAGACTGAGAATTTCCGAATTTAAGAATCTCCCCCAGATGATTCTGATGATCAGCCAAGGTTGTGAACCACAGCCTCAGGAAATTCTGGTAAATGGGTAAGAGAAATTTGAATGCCAACAAGAGGAAGTATGCCACCCTAAATATAAGTTTTTACAGTTGCAACCAGTTAAAACCATGTAAATGAAGTCTTTGAAAATGGATTAAGAGACGGAACACATATTTTCCTATTGGATTTATTTTAAAAATAGTTGAAGTCTCAATGTGAAGGTTAAAATTGTAATCATATTAACTTTGCAGAGTGAATAACGTTCAAATCTAGCATGGTTTCAAGAAGATGCTGGGGGCCAGCGATGTGACGTAGTGGGGTAGGCCGCTTCCTGCAACATCAGCATCCCATGTGGTCACCCATTCAAGTCCTGGCTGCTCCACTTCCAATCCCGCTCCCTGCTAATGAGCCTCGAAAAGCATTGGAGGATGGCCCAAGTGCTTGAGCCCCTGCCCCCATGTGGGGGACCCAGAATAAGGTCCTGGCTCCTGGCTTCGGATCGGCCCTGCTCTGGTTGTTGCAGCCATTTGGGGAGTGAATCAGCAGATAGAAGATCCTCCTCTGTCTCTCCCTCTCTCTCTGTAACTTTGTCTTTCAAACAAATAAATATTAAGAAAAGTAAAATCTTTAAAAGAAGAAGAAGATACTTTCAAAAAACTCCCTTGGTAACACACCAGATTTGTTAGGCTGTAATATTGAACCACTTCCAAAACTGCTAGTGCCAACATCCTGTTCTCTGTATATAACCTCCTCTACATCTGCTTACTCACCCAAGGGTCAAGTCAAATGATTCCAACCTTGTTTGACCTCATTAGGATATTCTGTCCCCTGTCCCCCCATTTTCCTAATCCACCTGCCCACTCTTTCTTCAGCGACCTCCTTCCTCCACCCAGAGACTAACCCACAAGATCAGCACCACGCCTGCCAATCACATCAGCTGCTTGCCTCTCCATTTCCTTATCACAGGTGTTTAGAAAATCCTCGACCTGGACCAATACTGCCACAGGTAGGCACACAGTAGGTTTCGCTAGTGTATAAATTTGGGGTAACAAACAACAAATAGGTCCTCAGCCTTGTATGGCACCCTTATTGCTTCCCTATTATAAATTCCCCTTCTCAACAATACCTTTGTACTTTCTTTGCATGTCCCTCCACATAATCCATTCACATGAGAGTCTCGGATTCTGTTTTCCTGATTTTGCAGAAGTCGTTCATTATGAAACAAATTTCACTCCCTCACCTGTGTAGTCAACTGCTTCCTAACACGGGTCGTTCCTAGTGACATTTAAGAATGCTAAAAATGTTTGAAAATAATTTTGACCCAATTTTTTTCTACTCGGATACCCTTTTTCTTCACTTTTAGGACCAAGTTTCTTAACCTCCAGACAGTCATAAATGGCCTTCCCTTTTCAGCACTGTTATGATCTGGGTATGAATTTGGAGGCTAGATGTCCCCCTAAGGCCTGTGAGTTAAAAGCTTGGTCTCTTGTGTTAATGGTACTAAGAAGATAGAAACTTAATCCAACCATGGTTTTTAGAGGTGAGGCCTTTGGGAAACTGGATTGGGTCCTTAGGGAAGAGCCCATGTGACTAAATCCTAGGTACTTTGTAAGAGACCACATAGACAGTGTGTGTTCCCTGTCTTCTGTCATTTTCAGGTGTCCTATACCATCACAAGACTCTTCCAGCAAGAAAGCCCTCACTAGATGCTGAACCAATGGGACCATCTAATTTTGGACATGAACTTCCAAAATTGGGAGCTAAATAGACCTTTTGTCTTGATAAAGCTAGTTGCCTCATGCATTTCATTGTAGTAGCAAAAAGTTGACTAACACACCTTTTACTAACATTCAACCTACTCTGATTTGGTCTCTGCTTTTCTCATTGCCAAACCCAATGGACATTTTTCAGCTCTTGTTAGAATTCGACACTAACCACTCATTTCTTTTTGAAAGGTTGATCTGCTGGCTTCCATGGATACCTTTATCTACTGGTTTTCTACCTAGCTCTCTGGCCACTCTTCCTTAGGTAATTCTCACTCTCTCCATTTCTTCCTTCCTGCCTGCCTTCCTTTCTTTCTTCTCTCTCTCTCTCTCTCTCCCTTTCAGACTCACCCTTCTCTACATTTAATCTATGGATTCAATGTTAGAGTTTCTTAAGGCTCAATCATGGGAGCTGTTTTGTTTTGTTTTGTTTTGTTTTCTTCACATTCTGTTATATTTCAACAGGCAATTACTTCTGTTATCAATTATGTGACTTGAAAAATTCTAATCTAACTCACACCTCTCTTCTAAGTCTAAAACTCTTCATGTATTATTTTCTTTTTTAAGATTTTATTTGTTTACTTGAAAGTCAGAGTTAGAGAGAGGCAGAGAGAGAGAGAGAGAGAGAGAGGTCTTCCATCCACTGGCTCAATCCCCAGATGGCGGCAACGGGCCAAAGTTGTGCTAACCCAAAGCCAGGAGCCAGGAACTTCGTCCGGGTCTCCCACATGGGTGCAGGGGCCCAAGGACTTGGGCCATCTTCTACTGCTTTCCCAGGCCATAGCAGAGAGCTGGATCAAAAGTGGAGCAGCCAGGACTCGAACGGGGGCCCATATGGAATGCCAGCACTGCAGGCAGTGGCTTTATCCACTACACCACAATGTCGGCCCCTCATGTATTATTTTCCATCTCAGTGTGATTCTTCAATCTCACTACGTCAATGACCAAAACTCTAGCCTTCCCATCAAAATTTGTTTGCTCCCTCTGATATTTCTAATCTTATTAAAGGATCTCACCATGCATCTATTTGCATAATGTACCAATTTCAGATTCAACCTTTATATCATTCTTTTCACATTCTAATATTGTATTCATCTTCTAAAGATCCATATATTTTTATCTTTAATGCATTTTTTACCCATTCACACTTTTCATATCTTCCACGTCCATTTTCCAAGATATAATCATCTCTAACTTAAAATAATATACTAGTCTTTGAATAGATTTCCCTTCAATTTTTGTGTCCCCCATTCTAACCCATTTTTGATACTACACCAAGACTGATCTCTAAAACGCAGTTCTCACTTTGTTCTTCTTGGCTAGAATAAGTTTCTCCCTATTATTGAAATAATGGAGAAAATGTCATCCCCATAATACACCAATCCCTAAAGCTTTACAAATACTTAAAGCTTTCTATCATTATTGAGCTAAAGACCAAAATCCTCCACATTTTTAAAATCCTTGATTACAAGAAGTTCTTGCATTGTTTGGCCCTTGATTATTGTTCTAGCTCACTTTATATCAATAACATCCTAGTTTTTCTCTGTCCTAAATCTTTTTTGAACTAGAGAGGTGATCAAGGTTATTACAGAGTAAATTAAGACAGAGGGCTGGGGAGTTGACATGATTCTAAGTAGAGTAGAAAAGTGGATTGACAGGCTTCCCAAGTGAAGGTCAACTGACTTGGGTGGTTTCCACGAACAAGAAAAAAGAAAAATATTTTTTGGAACATTAGCTGTGTAGCAGGCAGGAGGAGCTGTACTGACTGGCTCTAGCAATTGGAGTTATACTTCAAGTTAATGATAAGCCAATATCATTTCCCTGACCATTTATCTTCTGATTGGGTCACATAAGGTAATTGAATGAAGATGCTGAATGAAGTTCTGAATGTTTCAGGTTTTTTGATGGTTACACTAATCTCTGCAGTTACTCCAGGAAAGTGGTATTGCTTTTCGTTTACTCTTTTGGTAAGTAGAAGCAGGGCTGAGAGTTTCCACTTGGCCTTTCCTACCAGGGAAATACACTGAGTAGGGGGGAAAAAATCAGTGTGTTGATCAGCCCTCAATTCACTGACTTGGAAAACAGTATGTAGAGCTTTCAAACTGTTGAGTATGGACATTCCAACTGTACATTACAGAATTGGAAAATAGCCATGAAATGTGTTCAGGGACCACATCTTCCACCATGATGTGGCCCTGAGTCAAACTCCGCTCATCATTCATCTGAATCAGTCAACCTCAATCAGTTAGTCAATACCAGGGAAATCTGTGGCCAACCATTCTTATTACTGCTTTGAGTGAGGTGTTAATTACAATAACCACATCCATCTGGTCTCTGCTGAATGAATGCTACTACTTGGTCTTTACCACTTCAGGGCCCAATCAGCCCCACTGAATTCAAAGAGGCCTTTTCAATGGCAGAATTTCCCAGTGTCACTTCTGGCTTGCAAAGAAAACCCAAGGCAGAGGACTTAAAGAATGCAGGAAGTCTTCCAAACAAAGTATTTCTCAAGTTTTGGAGAAGTTGTATCCTCAGGATTTCATGGGACATAATTCAGTGGCAAGTGAATTGCTTGCACAAAATCCATTTCAGAATTCCAATCTCTCTTAGTGTTTTCATAATAAGGAAAAAACTTACGTATTTATCCATGCAGTTACCATTTATGGTACTCTCGATTCATTTGTATAGGTCATTATTTCCATCTAGTATTTTCCTTTCTCCTAAAAATTATCCTTTACTACTCTCCCATAATGTAAGTCTGCTGGTGATTAATGCAGTTTTTCTATGCCTGAAAAATTCTTTATTTTGCTTTTGTTTATCAAAACAAAAGATATTTTCACTGCAATTATAGATCACCAGTTTTTTCCTCTAGTATTTTCTAATTGTTGCTGTACTGTATTCTTGTTGGCATTATCTCTAACATAAGTCTGCAGCATATATGGTACATACAGCATGTGTGTGTGTGTGTGTGTGTGTGTATACTGTATCTGTATCTCTCTTCCCCTGAACATAAGTGGCTATCTCTAATTGCTTCTTTTTTTTTTCTTTTTTTTTTTCTTTTTTTTTTTTTTTTTTTTTTTGACAGGGAGAGTGGACGGTGAGAGAGAATGACAGAGAGAAAGGTCTTCCTTTACCATTGGTTCACCCTCCAATGGTTGCCGCGGCCGGCGCGCTATGGCCAGCGCACCGTGCTGATCCAAAGCCAGGTGCTTCCTCTTGGTCTCCCATGTGAGTCCTTGGGCCATCCTCCACTGCACTCTCGGGCCATAGCAGAGAGCTAGCCTGGAAGAGGGGCAACCGGGACAGAATCCGGCGCCCCGACCGAGACTAGAACCTGGTGTGCCGGCGCCTCAGGCAGAGGATTAGCCTATTGAGCCACAGCGACGGCCTCTAATTGCTTTTAAGATTCTCTTTTTAATTAGTATTTTTATTTTGTTAATTAATTTAAAAGGGAGGGGAAAGAGATAGTTCAACTTTTTTTTTCTTTCTGTTTAATTTTGGGTAGTTTCTATACTATGTCTTCATGTTTACTAATCTTTTTTCTACAATGACTCATCTACTGTTAGCCTTTTCTAGCATTTGTTTAATTTGGGACATTGTGGTTTTCACCTCCAAAACTTCAACTTGGGTCTTTTAAAAATTCCTTCCATGCCTATAATTTTATTTTGTAGCATATGAACTCTAACTATGTTTGTTTTGATCTTCTTGTCTACACATTTCAACATCTGTGTCAGTTCCTGGCAGATTTCAATTGATTAATGTTATCTCCTCATTAAGAACAGCATTTTCTCTTATTTTTTTTAAGATTTATTTATTTATTTATTTGAAAGAGTTACACATAGAGAGAGAGAGAGAAAGAGAGAGAGGTCTGGTTCACTCCCTAATTGGCTGCAATGGTCAGAGCCTCGCTGGTCCGAAGCCAGGAGCCAGGAGCTTCTTCCGGGTCTCCCACATGGGTGCAGGGGCCCAAGGACTTGGGCCATCTTCTATTGCTTTCCCAGGCCACAGCAGAGAACTGGAGCAGCCAGGACTCAAACCGGCGCCCACATGGGATGCCTGCACTGCGCCACAGCACCGGCCCCAGGAACAGCATTTTCTTGCTTATTTCCATGACTGGTAAATTTTGATTCAGTGCTAACCATTGTAAATTTTATGTTTTTATATGTTTGATATTCTCATCTTACATAAATTTATTGAGCTCTGTATTTTTGATACAATTGATTTACCTAGTTTACTTAGTTTTACTTTTCTTTTAATTTATTTACTATTTTTGCTTATTTGTTTGTTTTTGCAATAATATCCCTCTTCTATTGCCAGATCTTTATAAAATACTTTTTTTTTCTGAAGAAAAGAAGCCACAATCAACAGCAATGTGGTTTTCATGTTTGGGGAAACAGAAGAGTAGGAGCCACATGATAAGAGAAATGATAGCAGGTGCAGTGTTAGGAATGTAGAGCACACTGGCCAGTAGAACTTTCTGCAATCATGGAATGTTCCAGATCTTCAGTCTCTAATAAGACAGCCACTAGCATCATGTGCCTATTGAATATTTAAATGGTGGCTAGTGAGACTTGGCTTACATTTTCAATTTTGTTTAAATTTAACCAGCTTAAATCTAAATAACTACATGTATGTAGTAGTTATAGTATTGGAGAGCACAGAGCATCCACAGGGGAAAAACAAACAGATAATCATGGGGTGGGTGACAGGTGGAGTAGTGACGATGCCACCTGGTTTGCCCACAGCCCGTATCAGAGTGCCCGAGATTGATTCCCAACTCCACCACTTACTCTCATTTCCTGCTAATGTGCATTCTGGGAGACAGTGGTGATGGCTCAAGTGACACCCACATGGGAAATCCACACTAAGCTCTTGGCTCTTGTCTTTGGCTCGGCCCAGCCTGGGTATTTGGGGAGTGAACCAGAAAATGGAAGATTTTTCTTTTTTATGTCTCTCTTTCTATCTTCCTGCCCTCAAATAAATAAAATAAATGAAAAATTTAAACAACAAATCATCAGAAGTATATAGGCATGTTTTATGTCATTCAGAAAATTCAGAACTAGCAGAGAAGACACTGAACTGCTGGAAATTACATGAAATTTATTTAGTTACCTAAGAAAGGGATACGGAAACATTGACAGGAAAGAAATATAAATGAAAGTAATGTTAAAAACTCATGAAAAGTGTAATTAAATTATAAGCTTATTTTTATGAAAAGGAATCTGAAATCCACATGTATGAGAGGTCTTCAAACAGTATACAGAAAATGCCCATTATGGAAAAATTATTAATGGATTTCAGTTATTTTTACCAAAATAAATATATATTTTAATTCCATTTTTCCATGATCTTTGTGAAATGCTTGTATGAACTTCAAGTTGTAAAGAAATATCTGTCTTAGAGAAAAGACTGAAAGAACATACCTATATATTGAAATGTTGACTTTGGGTAGTGTAATTAGAAATAATTTCTATTTTTCTTTATGCCTTCTGCAGTTCTCAAAATTTCTAAGTGTATAAATTTTTCATTTTTTATTTTTAAAAATTTATTTATTTATTTGGAAGGCAGAACAACAGCGGATGACAGATTTTCCATCCACTGATTCACTCCCACAAATGGTCACAATGGCCAGGGTTGGGCCAGGTTGAAGCCAGGAGCCAAGAACCCATCTGGGTTTCCCACGTGGGTTGCAGGCACTTGGGCGATCATCTACTGCCTTCCCAGGCACATTAGCAGGAAGCTGGATAGAAACAGAGCAGCTGGGACCCAAACTGGAGCTCTAATATGGGATGCTGGCATTGCAAGCAGCAGCTTAACCCGCCGCACCACAGCTGGCCCCTAAAAGTCATTATTTTTCTATTTGTTTTAAGTCTGATTTGACTGGATAATATTTTGAATATTTATGGCCTTCCCTGTTCCCTGACTAGAGCAATTTCTCCATTTCCTCCCCTACGCAACTGATCTGATGCTGACCCTACATCATTGTTCATGGGAGATGCCAGGTTGGCCAGAAAGCAGAAGTTAGCTGGATGACCTCCTGTCTTTTATTTGAGGATGTAACAGTTGGCAAAATGTTTAAGAGAAGTTGCGAGTTTGGAAGAAACAGAAGAGGGACAGTGAAACTTCTTCCAGAGAACAAAGCGATCCCCTGTGTTTAAAAGAGAAGTCTGTGTGTTTCAGAGCACAGTCATCCTCAATATCCCAACGCATTCGTTCTGGGACACCCTTGTGTTGTCAAAACAGAGGATGCTCAAGTCCCTCACATGAAATAAAATGTATAGTATTTGAAATAACCCCTACACATGCTCCAGTACAGGTTAAATCAATTCTAGGCTATTTATAATACCTAATGCAAAGCCAATGCTATGTGAATAGTAGTTATACTCTACTGGTTGGGGAATAATGAAAAGAAAAAAAAAAGTCTGTACAATTTTTTTTCCTGAATCTTTTTGATCCACAGGTAGCTGAGTCCAAGGGTGCTGAACCCAAAGGTAAGGAAAGCCCGCTGTACAGGGGTACAGGGTGGGCGTGTTGGTAGTGTGAGGACTTGAGTGACTGAGGGCAATGGCCGCACGCTACATCTAGGGAGCAGAACTGATAGGCCCTGGGGACCCTGCCTTACAAGAATGCCCCATGTCTCAAGTGCAGTGTGAACGCCACAGAGACTCGTGAGCCCTGAAGGTGTCAGACAGTGGCAAAGAACATTTCACTGACGACCCGTACACATCAAAGGGCCTAGTGGCCAATGCCCTGTGTAAGTCCCTCAGACTGCGCCTCAGCCTTGGCACGAGTGTGGAGGACATTAGAAGAAAGGAAGTAAAATTTTCCACCACTAATTAATATATTTAATTTAAGATTAATATATTAAAAATGGTGCTGAGGAATTGGAACCCTTCTGTATTGCCGGTGGGAATGTAAAATGGTGAGACTACAGGTGGGAGACAGTCTGGCATTTTCTTGAAGTTAAACACAGAATTATTATATAACCCTGCGTTTCCACTTCTAGGTGCAGGACTCAAAAGGATTGATAGTAGGAACTTTAACAGATACCTGTGCACCCACGTTCAGCACAGCAGTGTTCACAACAGCCAAACAAAGCAAATGTCCAGCAACAGAGAGTGGATGTTTAAAAGGTGGTGTATTTGGAAAATGGAATATTCGGCTGTGAAAATGAATGATGTTCTGATACACGCCACAGTGTGAATGAACTCTGGAAGCATGCTTAGTGGAATAAGTTAGACACCAAAAAGCAAATGCTGTGTGATTCCATTTGTATGAGGGACATTGAATAGGCAAATCAGTACGAGTGAAAAGTAGGACAGAGCTTACCAAGGGCTGGAAGAAGGTGGAGAATGGGGAGTTATTGCTTAATGGATAGATTAGAAAGTTCTTGAAATGGATAATGATGATGGTTGTACATCATAGCAAATGTACTTAATGCCACTGAATTGTATGCCTAAAAAGAATTAAAATAATACACTTTTGTTATGCCTATTTTACTGCAAAAAAAAAAGACATAAAATACTGTGTCAGATGTTTTCCTGTTCTTAAGCTGTGTTAAGCAGATTCAGAACAGCCTAGAGCTAACTTCAATGCTAAGGCAATAGCCTTTTGGGTTTCTACCTGCTGCCCCATGAGTTATGAGGCCTTCTCATTCTAGCCAGTGAGAACACAAATTCTCCCCAGCCTCGCTGAGTTTCAAGAACGTTCTGCCTACGTCTTTCTGGTGACCAATTCTCTGGTCTCAGGAAATTGCCTGTGCGTGTGTTGATAGTACCTAGCCAAAGATTTGAGAGCACCTATCTGTAGGTCTCTGCAGAGCCTTCCTCTCTGACACCTGGCCCTGCACATCCCAGCCACCCTGCTCTGTCTCCTGCGCTCAGGGAGACGGGTGGCCTCTGGGCTGTTGCCTGGTAACCATCTCCAGGTTGCAAGCCGGTTGCATGGTGAGGCTCCCCCTGTCTCCAGGATAGCAGCCCTGCGCCGGCTCTTGTACAATGCCTGCGTCACGGCGGCCCTCGGGTCTCTGGAGCTCTTTCTGTCTGTAGCTCTCTCTACGAAGCACTGTGTCTAGATAATGCTGGCCACCTGTGACTCCCTGGCACTTGGTCTCTGTCTCTTCACGTCCAGGAGCCTTCTGCACTCTGCGCGGACTGTCCCTCTCTCCGCTGCGCAGAAAGCAGTGTGGGGCTCCTGGTTCTCCCCTGGCTCAGGTTGGCCTTCTGGAAACCACTGCTCTGCATATTTTATATGGCTCACTCACTGTCGAGGGCAGGGCACCCTCGTACTCGTTCTGCTGTCTGCCTGGAGGAGGAAGTGTGATTACTAACTTTGTAAAGTTCAGAATTTCTGATTGGTCCTCTCCTGGACAGGTTTGATCCCTTTCTTCTTGTATTGGGGTTTCCTCCTTCCTTGCCTTGGAACACTGTGAAGACCTCTAACTTCAGGCATTGCCGTGTTTTTCTGTTCTCTGTGTGTCTTTGGCTGCCATGCCTCAGCTGACTGTTTTCTACTTCTTCATCTCCTCCTGTGGATGATACATTGAATTTCACCAAGGATTCATCTTTTCTGGGAGTGGCTGCCCCCGGAATGAAGCAGGCAGGTCGATGGAGATGTCTCTCTGGGGCCGGAGGGTGTTTGGCTCTGCGAGGGCCCCAGGGGTTTCAGATTATATAAGAACGTAGCAGATGGGGCTTTCCACACGGTCAGATTAATGCAAATTCATACGGCAGCCGCAGCAAGGTTCCCAGGTGAGCTTCCTGCCTCGGTTTCTCCGCAGCCGAGTCCTTGGCCTGCTCTTGCGTGGCCTCACTGCCTTGGTGGAGAGAGTATTCTAGTTTCCTCTTCATAGAATTGCTTTCAGATTTATTAAAGGGCCAATTTCTGGATGCCAGCATTTTCTGAGACTTTAGATTCAAACCCAGAACCCTGGTATGTGCCACGACCAAGGATCCCATCGGGGATTTACCACATTCTGTTTCCTTCATAGGTCACTGGGTTTAGCTCTTGCTCATTACATTGATTTTGAATATTCTATAAATGTCTTCTTCCTGGGGATTTCCTTCTCTAAATTTCAATCAGCTCAAAAAGCTTGTGGGAACAGGCAGTTAGCCTAGCATCCCACATAGGAGCGCCCAGGTTCAGTTCCCGGTTCTGGCTCCTGACTCCAGCTTCCTGCTCATGCAGGCCCTAGGAGGCACTGGTGATGACACAAGTACATGGGTTCCTGCCACCTACAAAGGAGACCCAGATTGCATTCCCAGCTCCCAGGTTTGGCTCAGCCTGGCCGTGGTTGGCATTTGGAGAGTGAACCAGAGGATGGGAGCTCTCTTTCTATCTGCCTTTGAAATAAAGAAATAAAAATTTTATGGAATTAAAAGACAAGTTTATTTCAATGCAAATATTTTTGAAATCCATGCACACTATAAAAATTTAGGTTGTTGCCGGCGCCGCGGCTCACTAGGCTAATCCTCCGCCTAGCGGCGCCGGCACACCGGGTTCTAGTCCCAGTCGGGGCGCCGGATTCTGTCCCGGTGGCCCCTCTTCCAGGCCAGCTCTCTGCTGTGGCCAGGGAGTGCAGTGGAGGATGGCCCAGGTGCTTGGGCCCTGCACCCCATGGGAGACCAGGAAAAGCACCTGGCTCCTGGCTCCTGCCATCGGATCAGCACGGTGCGCTGGCCGCAGCGCGCCGGCTGCGGCGGCCATTGGAGGGTGAACCAACGGCAAAGGAAGACCTTTCTTTTTTTTTTTTTTTTTTTTTTTTTGACAGGCAGAGTGGACAGTGAGAGAGAGAGACAGAGAGAAAGGTCTTCCTTTTGCCGTTGGTTCACCCTCCAATGGCCGCCGCGGCCAGCGCGCTGCGGCTGGTGCACCGCGCTGATCCGATGGCAGGAGCCAGGAGCCAGGTGCTTTTCCTGGTCTCCCATGGGGTGCAGGGCCCAAGCACCTGGGCCATCCTCCACTGCACTCCCTGGCCACAGCAGAGAGCTGGCCTGGAAGAGGGGCAACCGGGACAGAATCCGGCGCCCCGACCGGAACTAGAACCCGGTGTGCCGGCGCCGCTAGGCGGAGGATTAGCCTAGTGAGCCGCGGCGCCGGCCAGGAAGACCTTTCTCTCTGTCTCTCTCTCTCACTGTCCACTCTGCCTGTCAAAAAATAAAAAATAAATATAAAAATAAAAAAATTTAGGTTGTTGTATCCGATTTTTCTAATTATTTTGTGCAGATTAGCAAGCTTCAAAAGTAGGCCTGGTCCGCCTATTTCTCTGATATGTGTCCTGTTAAATTCATCATTCTGCCTCTGAGAATTCTAATTCTGCCTGAGTCATGGATAGCCTTTAACTCTTGATGAATAGATTGTTTATCTCATGCATTAGTCTCCAAAAATGTTACCTGCTAGTATATGCATTTTTATTATCTCCTTATTTCATTGTAAGCCTCTTAATGGCATGGGACTATCTATTTATCTATTTGAAAGGCAGACAGACAGAGACAGAGAGGTCTTCCACCCACTGGTTCACTTCCCAAGTGTCCACTACAGTCAGAGCAGGGCGAGGTGGAAGCCTGGAACCAGGAACTAGATACAGATCTCCCATTTGGTGGCAAGGACCCAAGTACTTGAGCTGTCCCTACTGCCTCCAGGGTGTGCATTAGCAGTAAGCTGGAATTGGAAGCAGGGGTGGGACTGAAACTCAGGCGTTCTGACAGGGGATGCAGACATGCCAAGTGTTGCCTTAACCCCTGCACCAAGCGCCTCTCCCAGAGCCTGTTATTGTAATTTGTACCCTCCAGGACTCCTAATGGAACATGGCCTACCTAATACAATGTTGAACAAGTATCTGCCAAAATGAACAAAAGATATTTTCTAAAATTTGATTAAGAACTTGTATTCATCAAGTCCAATCTCTTTAAAATGAAATTGAAGACACACTTGCCCTTTTTTTTTTGATTCAAGGTAATTTTTAAATATCTCAGTACGTAAGTGATCACTTAATGTGGAATGACTTTTTATTGTCTCCATTAGCCAGATGAGAAAATGTAGCATTAGGGAAAAAAAACTCAATAAGTGGTATCTCCTCAAAGAAGCAATGCTTCCATTAAGCAGAGCTAAAAGTGATCAACTAGACCCAAACCTTTGCATTTACTATAATTAAGTAATTCAGATTCCTAAGGATGTAGAGGGAATGATACAACAAACATCCAGCAACCAGCATGAGCCCTAAAGTCTCAGAAATGGGGGTGGGAGACCATGAGGAGTGCGTGGTGGTCTCAGGAGCTGTCGCTGGGCCACTGGGCAGCAGTGTCAGGATCTGCAGTCAGAGCTAACAGGGATGCAGGGGCAGGAAGTGGGAGCCATGCTGAGCGAAGCCTCTCACACCTGCTTGCAAGGGGCGGGGCGGGGGGGCAGGAGGAGGGCGTGCGCAGCGCAGGCCCTGAGTGCAGGCTTTAGGAGCAGCTGGTAGCACTCCCCGCCCTCCCAATCTGAGAACCCCCCCCCCCCGGGACACTAAACTGGGAATTGATGCAGCTGGGTTACCCCCAGATTTCCCTGAGGCAGCCAGGACACTGGTGACCTTCTGGAAAGGAATGAATCACTTGGAAAACTTGAGACTGAAGAGTCTTTCAGAAAATGTGTGTAAGTGGAGGGAGGCACAGAAAGGATTGCAAGAGGGGAAGCGTGACCCTGATTGGAGAAACTTAAGAGGGGGCAGCCAAAGAACTGGTTTGAGGGTCCGTTTCCTCTTAGAGGGATCTCAGGGAGCCTCCCTCGGAAGGAGCCAGGGATGCTGCCGGGGCAGGTAGGGGCGAGGGTAGGTTCTGGGGGTCGGGTGGCCTCAGCACGAAGCCATCATGCAAGTCATTGCCTCAAGGGGCACAGAGGGCGATGTCCCACCCAGGGTCCAGAGGGCACCTGATAGGAAACCTCAAGCTGTGCATTGGAGAGAAGCTGAAATCGCCCAAACACCTGCCATTTCCATGAAATGAAGACATCTAGCCTGGCGTTTACTAAGTAAACGAGAGAGGAAGGCTGGTGATGGCAGCAGCAATTCTCCAGATCAGGACCCCCGCAGTGGAGTGTCTGCCAGTTTGCTCTTGTAAAACCAAAGATCAACTGCACTGACAATGACCAGCCCTCAAGGAGAGGAGGGCTCCTTTCTTGGAGTCCCTTGCGCCAAGCTTACGGGAGGCTCCCCTGCAAGGGCTGCTCACAGAACTGATGCATTCCGTCCTGGGGACTCAGCGGCAAAGCTCAGCAGGACACTTCCAGGTCTTGATTAAACTATAGACCCAGCTCTCTACTGCTAGTGGAGACCTTTGATTCTCCCCACTTTACCCCATTAAGTTGGTAAGAGAGAGAATTGGGGTCCTGAGAAGTGGGGAGCTAGCCCGGGCTCACATAAGCCAGTGACAGCTAGGCCTGGGATCAGTCAGCCTAATAACTTCTGCTGCCACCCAAAAGCTCTTCTGGGCTGGGGAATATGCTAACCTTGGCCTATCTGTGGAATACAATTAAGGTAATTCTGACCTCAGGTAGGAAATCTCTATAAGAAAAGCAGTGTACCAGCCGATGCTGATGTATGGGGATGGGGAGGGAGGAAAGTCTAACTTCCAAGGTCAACTGCAGGCCCTCTGTTGAGTCTAAAATGGAAAGTTGAGGTTAGTTTGAGTATGCTTCATTGGATTAGGCCGCAGGCAATTCCTGTGACCTCCGGTTTTCTGCAGTGACTGATAAGGAGACAGTATGAGATCAACTTTGGGGTTTTGCATCTCATCACTTTAACCACAGTTCGTGCAGGGCTGGCGCTGTGGCATAGCAGGTAAAGCCACTGCCTGCAGTGCTGGCATCCCATATGGTGCTGGTTCAAGTCCCGGCTGCTCCACTTCCAATCCAGCTCTCTATTATGGCCTGGGAAAGCAGTAGAAGATGGCCCAAGTCCTTGGTCTTCTGAAAGAAGCTCCTGGCTTCTGGCTTCTGATCAGCACAGCTCAGGCCATTGCGGCCATCTGGGGAGTGAACCAGCATATGGAAGACCTCTCTCTCTCTCTCTTTTCCTCTCCTCTCTCTCTGACATTCAAATAAATAAATCAATCTTTTTTTTTTTTTAAAGGCAGTTTGTGGATTAGGTGGGGGTCAGGAGACAAAAGTTAAGAGAAACAAAGGTTGCAATCCAGTTGCTCTGCGTAGTTTACGCTCAGCATCTGCTTTTCTCATGTAATGGGAGCTCAGGGAACCACTCAGCTTAGACTGGGAGGCTGCTTGTCCAATGTCACAGGACCTTGAGAGGCAGAAAAGGAGGCGACTCAGCTTTGGTCTCGCGCCTCCATTCCTCTCGGCTCACAGCCTCATACAAGTCAGGAGCCCTTTGAAGGGAACGGAGTGAAATGGGGAAAGTCCTGGCCTTGCTCTTCACAGCAGAGCTCCAGCCCCAGCACAGGCACTTCCGGCTCACCTGCCTCCTGTACACGGCCAACTCGTACAGGCACTTCCGGCTCACCCTGCCTCCTGTACACGGCCAACGCGCACAGGCACTTCCGGCTCACCCTGCACCCTGTACACGGCCAACGCGCACAGGCACCTCCGGCTCACCCTGCACCCTGTACACGGCCAACGCGCACAGGCACTTCCGGCTCACCCTGCCTCCTGTATACGGCCAACACACACAGGCACTTCCGGCTCACCCTGCCTCCTGTACACAGCCAACACGCACAAGCACTTCCGGCTCACCCTGCCTCCTGTACACGGCCAACACGCACAGGCACTTCCGGCTCACCCTGCCTCCTGTACGCGGCCAACACGTACAGACACTTAGTTTACCTTCCGTCTGTAGACAGACGCTCGTCTAGTTCATGGTGAAATCCTGGACCCAGCATTGAATCACCCAGTAGTCTTTTAAGAACTTAGCCACCCGAAGGAGAAGGGAGGCCGCAAAACACACGTTTAAATAGAGTGTACACATAGCAAGGCTTTCAGACTTCTGAAGCTTTTTAATCTTGAAGGTCAGCTACATTCAACCCAATGTACTTCCTTTTCATGAAGGATTTCTCCATTTTTCTTCCCACTTAATTCTCAACTCGAAGATCACCTTATTATCTTAACTAGGCGTCTTCAAAAAGTTCATGGAAATGAATATTATGAAAAGACTATGATGGCGTTCACCATTTTTTGCACCAGAATAAACTTTTCTTTTCCGTGAACTTTTTTGAAATTCCTTTGTATTATATAGCTCTACACTTACACTCCTGTAGGAATTAAGTATCTGAACACATATTGGTGGCTTCATCATAATTACAAACAGGCAAATCTGATACAAAGAGCACTGAATTTGGCATCAACAAATGTAGAATAAATTCCAGCCCTTCCTTTACCCGTTTCTTGGGTTTGAACAGTTCTAAGATCTCATCAGCCCACATTTTCCTCCTGAGACAGAGGTGTTGAGCACCTGCCCCTCCCCTTCATAGCCCTGTGGAAGGGTACAAGAGGAGGAGTGTCTGTAAACACAGGAACAGTGGGCGTTGTCCATTGTCGTGTGTGTCGACACTGTCACAGAGGAAGCAGCGAAGATGCTGACTTAGTGAGCAGATGGAGAGTCGTCCCAAGGACGAGTACATGTCAGAGCTGGGACTCTACCGAGTTCCGGATGCTGCACATAGCCATGGCTGAGGGCCGGCAGCTCTGAAGTTCCCGCAGAGCAGAGAAGAGAAGAAGCCCAAAGTGAATGCACAAGCAGGGGCCACCGGTGTCTTCAGTAGACACTAGAATTTAAATTTGTAGGAAAAAAATCTTTTTTTGAAGATTTATTTATTTGAAAGGCAGAGTTACTGAGAGGCAGAGGCAGAGAGAGAGAGAGAAAGTCTTCCTTCTGCTGGTTCACTCCCCAAATGGCCATAGTGATCGGAGCTGAGCCAATCAGGAGCGAGGAACTTCTCCCACTTGGGTGCAGGGCCCTTCTTGGGCCATCTTCCACTGCTTTCCCAGGCCATAGCAGAGAGCTGGATCAGAAGAGGAGCAGCTGGGACTCGAACTGGAGCCCATATGGGATGCAGGCACTGCAAGCAGGGGCCTTACCTACTACATCACAGCACCGGCCCCTAGGAAAAATCTTGTGAGTACTTGAAAAACGTGATGCTGACTAATTTGCATGAAGGACTACACAATTTAAATGAACGTTATTGGCAGGAAATGTGACCACCTCCCTGTGTAACAAGATAAGCTGTGGTGACCCAGATCCTGTGTGCCCAGTGACAACCACAGTTTCAGTGTGGTAATGGCTTTACTAATTGTACAAAGATGCAGACTGCATTCCTGCCACTAGGTGGAGACACACTATAACTGATCAAAGTCCACTGACCTATTTAACAGAAAGCAAATACCTTGGCCTACAATAATTATATTTGGAAAAGGATACAGTCATTACAATACAACTTGATTTCAACCATCCTTGCTATATATATATTTTAAAAGATTTATCCATTTACTTGAAAGTCAGAACTACACAGAGAGAGAAGGAGAGGGAGAAAGGGAGAGAGAGGGAGAGAGAGAGAGAGAGAGAGAGAGAGAGAGAGAGGTCTTCCATCCTCTGGTTCACTCCCCAATTGGCTGCAATGGCCAGAGTTGAGCCTATCTGAAGCCAGGAACCAGGAGCTTCATCCGGGTCTGCCACGCAGTGCAGGGGCCCAAGGACTTGGGACATTTTCTACTTCTTTCCCAGGCCATGGCAGAGAGTTGGATTGGAAATGGAGTAGCCAGGACTTGAACCGGCGCCCACGTGGGATGCTGGCACTGCAGGAGGCAGCTTTACCTGCTATGCCACAGCACTGGCCCCCTTTCTATATATATATATTTTGACAGGCAGAGTTAGACAGTGAGAGAGAGAGAGAGAGAGAAAGGTCTTCCTTTCTGTTGGTTCACCCCCTAAATGGCCGCTACAGCCGGCGCGCTGCACCAATCTGAAGCCAGGAGCCAGGTGCTTCTCCTGGTCTCCCATGTGGGTGCAGGGCCCAAGCACTTGGGCCATCCTCCACTGCACTCCCGGGCCACAGCAGAGAGCTGGACTGGAAGAGGAGCAACCGGGACAGAATCTGGCGCCCCAACCGGGACTAGTACCCAGGGTGCCAGCGCCACAGGCGAAGGATTAGCCTAGTGAGCCGCGGCGCTGGCCTCCCTTGCTATGTTTTTAAAAGATTTAATGATTTAAAAGGTAGAGTGACAGAGAGGGAGAGAAAGGAAGCTCTTCCTCCTGCTGGTTCACTTTTCAAATGACCACAAAATCCAGGGCAGGACCAGGCCGAAGCCAGGAACCAGGAACTCCATCAGGGTCTCCCATATGGGAAGCAGGGTCAAAGCACTTATGCCATCTTCCACGGCTTTCCTGGGCACATTAGCAGCGAACTAGATCAGAAGTGGAGCAGCCAGGATGGGAACCAATACTCTGGTATGGGATACTGGAGGCTTAACCCACTGCCCTAAAATGACAGCTTCTGTCTGATATTTTGTTTTTTTTTTTTATTTTTTTTATTTTTTAATTTTTTTTTGACAGGCAGAGTGGACAGTGAGAGAGAGAGACAGAGAGAAAGGTCTTCCTTTGCCGTTGGTTCACCCTCCAATGGCCGCCGCGGCCGGCGCGCTGCGGCCGGCGCACCGCGCTGATCCGATGGCAGGAGCCAGGAGCCAGGTGCTTCTCCTGGTCTCCCATGGGGTGCAGGGCCCAAGCACCTGGGCCATCCTCCACTGCACTCCCTGGCCACAGCAGAGGGCTGGCCTGGAAGAGGGGCAACCGGGACAGAATCCGGCGCCCCGACCGGGACTAGAACCCGGTGTGCCGGCGCCGCTAGGCGGAGGATTAGCCTATTGAGCCGCGGTGCCGGCCTCTGTCTGATATTTTGATGTCATGTGCTTGGTTTTTGTTTTTTTGTTGTTGTTGTTGTCGTTTGTTTGTCTTTTAATTTTTTTAAGATTTATTTATTTATTTGAAAGGCAGAGTTATAGAGAGGCAGAAGCAGACAGAGAGGAAGAAGGGCAGAGAAGGGGGGGGGGTGTCTTCCATCCACTGGTTCAGTCCTCAAATGGCCACAACGGCCAGAGCTGGCTGATCCAAAGCTAGATGCCAGGAGCTTCTTCCAGTCTCCCATGCAGGTGCAGGGGCCCAAGTACTTGGGTCATCTTCCACTACCTTCCCAGGCCATAGCAGAGAGCTGGATCAGAAGTGGAGTAGCCAGGACTCGAACCAGAGCCCATAAGGGATGCTGGCACCGCAAGCAGAGGCCAGCAGTGCTGGCTCCTCATGTGCTTGCTTTAATGCTCCAGAAATCTGAAATCCTGTCAAGTACGAAGATTCCGGATGCAGATAAATACTGCATCCTGCAGATGCAGTGCTTACACCTCCAGTCTCTGGAACTGAGCCGCAGAATACAGGAGGTTATAAAAGCCAAATAAAAATAGTATAGGTAAGGTTTTTAGAAGAGTGGCCAGGATGTAGTCTCCTCTCTATTAAGGAACATGAAAAAGCTTAACAAATATAACAACAGAAATTTTATATACAGGAGCACTACTTTCTGTCTTAGAATTCTGAGGGTTTTTTTTTTTTTCAGCAAAGCCTGCATGAAGTATTTGCCTTATTGATTTTGAGATTCTGTGACCCTATGCACTATAGATTAAAGAATATTTTCAATTTCCTTTACTATGTAAATATTCTATTATGATACTGTGCCCTCAAGCATATACATATATTATATATATACTTACATAATACATCTTTTTATAGAACAGATATCATAAAAGTGAGATTTTTGGGTTAAAATCTACTTATATGTTAATAGATACTGCCAGATTACTTTCCAAGTACTTTCCTGCTATTGAAATTCACACCTCCATCACCAATGTTCTTGTATATGTTTGTTTCATCCAACTCTCTTCAACACTAAATGCTTGTAAAATTTTGCCAATTTGGGGAATGAAAATTAATCTGCATTTTTTTATTAGCAAGTCTCTGAATGCCTGTGAGGTTGAGCTTCTTTCCTAGATATGTGAACTGTTCCCTAGTAGTTGCATATTTGTGTGGTTTGCCCATGTTGTTTTATTTGTTTATTAATGTATACAGAATAGAGCTTATGAATTTCAGAGATGTGATTCTAAGTGCAATTTTTTTTAAAAAAAGTATTTATTTGAAAGGCAGAGTGACAGAGAGAGAGAGAGATCTTCCATCCAATGGTTCACTCTCCAAATGGCCACAATGGCCAGGATTAGGCCAGGAGTCTGAAATGCAATCCAGACCTCCCATGTGGGTGCAGGGGCCCAAACACTTGAGCCATCTTCCACTGCTTTCTCAGGCACATTAGCAGGGAGCTGGATCAGAAGCAGAGCGGCTGGGACTAGAATCAGTGCTCTGATATGGGATGCTGGCATTGCAGGCAGCAGTTTAACATGGTGCGCCACAATACCAGTCCCTTGTCCAATTTTTAAATTGAATTGCTTGTCTTTTTTTTTTTTGTAATTTGTAGAGTTCATTTTATATTAGTTATTAACTTATCTATTACATCAGGTACCAATATTTTTTTCTCTGGCTTATATTGACAATGACTTTTGTCACATAATTTTAATGGAATCAAATCTTTTCATTTATAATCAGATTTTTTTGGTCTCTGTTATTGAAGTCTCTTTAGCTGTTATTCTCAATTTTCATCATATATATATAAATATATATATATACACAGAGAGAGAGAATAAAATTACATGTGTGTGGGGAGCAGCTCGGACTAGACTGAGTTACTGGAATTAAGACTTATTCTATGCACCCGCTCTCCCACAATATGGCGCTGGGAGAGAAGAAAACAGCTTTTACACAGCTGCCTCCAGTTCAACCAATAAACTGTAGGACTTGCTCCTGATTGGAGGAGAGCAGCGTACTCGGCGTGTGGGCAGCCGAGTTGGGATTGGCGGAGGAGGACTATAAAGGGGGAGAGAGACGGCATGCACCGGGAACATCTAAGGGGAACATCCGAGGGAACACCTGTGCAGCCCCCAGAGAGCCGGCCGGCGGTGTGCCGCTCCCCTGCGGAAGTGGGGAATGTGGCCAGGGGGAACTGCCCTTCCACGGAGGTGGAAGGGATAGTAGCCAACCCGGGAAGAACCAGCAGCAAACCCGGGGAGGGCCGAGCAGACGAAAGAACAGCGCAGGGTCCTGTGTCGTTCCTCCACGAAGAGGGGGAGCGACACATGTGAGAGTACATTAAATTTTTCCTGAAACTGTAATTAAAAGATGTTTATTTTGGCATGGAAAAATGAGAAATCTATGTGTGTTTTTCCGTAACACGTATTTCCACGAACTCTCTGGAGCCCTTCATATGTGTATTCAAGTTTCAGCTCCCTAGCTCTTCCTTACACAGTGCTGCACTCTGTTTTCTGTTGTGAAATGCGGACCTGCACCCTCTGTGATTAACTTCAGTCTCATGGTTTGCTAGATCCTGACTTCAGACATGAGGGAAATTAAACAACGACACGCGTGAAAAGCAATGGCCGAGCCCTCGGGCTCAGCATCACCCCTGGCCCAGGGGAGGGGCGACGTCTTGTGTTGCTCTTGGGGAGGCCTTGGGAGTTGCAACACTGAGATGATTTGCAGCTTTCCTGAACCCTAAACACAACACAGTGCCTTTTGTTTGAATCGGCTTTCCAGAATGAATAGTTCTCTTGTCCGGCTTTGATTTCTTTTCCCTGCAGTAAACAATTCTGTTTTCTTGGTAGCAGTGTGACATATCGTCTCATTGCAAATTATCTGAACTGACCGAAAGCCATTTTTCTCCGAGTGGGACTTTTAGGAGGGGAAAGCCTGGGCCGCCTGCTGAACTGTATGCTCCCCAGGTTATGGTCTGCCCCCTCCCCATCCCCAGAACCCCCCATCCCTGCTGCCAAGACCTAAACGCCATCCCACGGTCCCTAACACCAGGGGGTCATCTAAAAGTTCATGGAAAATGCATATTGGGAAAAAATGATGCATGGATTTCAAATTTTCTGCACCCAAACTTTTCTTTAATTCCATTTTTTCCTCCACAAACTTTCTGAACTATCTGCTGAAACTATGGGCTTGTGATTCACTGTTTTAATAACTTCTGCCCTGGATATAATACCTAAACTCATATTATCTGTTTCCATCAAAGATAAAAACAATACTTGTGTCAGGGGCAGGTGCTGTGGTGTAGCAGGTAAAGCCACTGCCTGCAGTGCTGGCATCTCATATAAGTGCATGTTCGAGTCCCGGCTGCTCCACTTCCGATCCAGCTCTCTGCTATGGCCTGGGAGGGCAGTGGAGGATGGCCCAACTCCTTGGGCCCCTGCACCCACGTGGGAGACCCGGAAGAAACTACGGCTCCTGGCTTCAGACTAGCACAGCTCCGGCTGTTTAGGCCATCTGGGGAGTGAACCAGCAGATGGAAGACCTCTCTCTCTCTCTCTCTCTTTCTCTCTCTGTCTCTCTGTAAATCTGCCTTTCAAATAAATAAATGAATCTTTAAAACACACACACACACTTGTGAATCTTGCTCTGGAGGGGAGAGTCTTGAGGTTCTCTTTCCCATTGTTGCAAGGACAAAAGGGGATCGCAGCTTTGTGGGATTCCAAGTTCACGAGGGGCTTAGAAGGCCTCCCCTCTTGGATTGCTGATTGGCTGGGGTTGCACGCAGCTGAGTGCTGTGGGTGCGCTCCCACAGCACAGGCAGGGCTCGCCTGCCGCGCGGGCGTGCAGAATCCGCAGCGGCAGGTGCACGCCGAACCGCCCGTCTACACAGCTGGAGCTGGTAGTTACTGAGGCTGGACCACCCCTCCCCAGGACCCGAATTCCTGAATTTATATGCCTTTATCGTTTGATGAAGTCTGCGCGGGATTACGTTCCTAACAGCTGCATTTCCGGCCGCCCACGGGCGAGGACCCTCGTCTGACTGAAAGCGGGCAGCGGGCGGGGGCGCGTGCGAGCCGAGGCCCCCAGCCCCAGCGGCGGGTTGTTTCCTCGGGCGGGCGGGGGGTGGGGGGGTCCGCTGGCCGCTGCGCATGCGCGTCCGCCCGCCCCGGCGTCCGTCCTCAGAGCAGGGCGCTATCGCCCCCTGGCGGAGGGTTGCAGCATGGGCGGCCCCGGCAGGAAGCCCCGGTCCAGGGCCGGCCCCTGTCTGCCATGGTCCAGGCTCCCAGCTCTTGCCGCTCCTTGCTCCCTCCCGCACGAGAGAACCACTGGGCAAGCCCTAGTCCCAAGCATCTGCCAGGACCCCTGGCGCCCCCTCGGGGGCTGCAGCCTGGAAGACGCAGGAGCGGCTGGGTTTCCTCCTGAGAAGTGCGTTGGGCGTATTGAAGACGACCTGGATAAAGCCCCGTTTCCACTGAGTTCAACTTGACGGACCCCTGTGCGTGCATCTAAAGACAGAAGCAGTGAGGACCCTCCAGGGCAGCGCAGGGTCCAGGGTCTTAGTATAAAACGACCACCGAAGGCGCACACAGATCTGGGAGAAAAGTTCCAAAGACTCCAATAAAATTAAGAAATCAAGATAACGTTACTAACGTCGAGAGGGCTTCGCTGGGAAATGAAAACAGAAACCATGGGCAAATGGCAGTCACACACATCTGCCCTTGGTGAGGCCACTATTCATGTGATACGAGGAGATATTCAGAGGACCAGGTCTGGGAGTGTTAATTTCACAATTTTTGCCTTCCGAAGAAAAATACGGATTTATGCAGCTGGGTTATAGCATCAGTGGCCAAAGATAACAAAAGGAGGAAGAAAATAAGTACCTGTAGCTGTAGAGGAAAGGAAATCCAAACCATAAATGAAAATCTTAGTCCTGGTATCAATGCTTTCTATCCTCAAGGAAGATTTGGATGAGAAAACGAAACTCTAGCCACAGCTTAAGGCCTCAGGATCCTTGCTGGATTACATGAGGGATTAAAAAAAAATAGATACAAATGAACAGAAATCTAGGAATTGATAGTCAAGAAAAGGCCAGGGGCCGGCGCTGAGGCATAGCGGGTAAAGCCACCACCTACAGTGCCAATATCCCATATGGGCGCCAGTTTGAGACCCAGCTGCTCCACTTCCGATCCAGCTCTCTGCTATGGCCTGGGAAAGCAGTAGAAGATGGCCCAAGTCCTTGGACCCCTGCGCCCGCATGGGAGACCCAGAGGAAGCTCCTGGCTCCTGGCTTCAGAAAGGCACAGCTCTGGCCATTGTAGCCATCTGGGGAGTGAACCAGCGGATGGAAGACCTCTCTGTCTGTCTGTCTGTCTCTCTCTATATATAACTCTTTCAAATAAATAAAATAAACCTTTATTTTAAAAAAAGGCCAAAAAATAAAAACAAATGTGGTAGGTATTAGACCTAAATTTCTATTTGCTGTGACACCTAACACACATGGGAATGACTTTAGAAAGTGCTTTATTATTATTGACTTCTATTTAATTTCTATTTCACTTCATAAGCACGGAACTTGCTATGAGCCGAGCAATATTCTAACCACTCTACAAATACTGACAAGATGGCCAGGCTTGCAGCCACCTGCTTCTGTGGCTCACCTGGTGGGGCGAGCAGGGGGATGTGTGTGTGGGGGGGGGGGGGTCTCCAGCGTCTCTTCTTCTAGGGGCACTATTATTTTTGGTGTAGTTTCTAGGAAGCTACTCTCCTTCTACTGTCCCAAGGCAACTGAGCTGAGTGTCATTTTTGTTAGATTACTAGAGATTATTTACATATTTCCAGGGCAAGGCACTGGGCAGCCCACTTCCACCACTAACCCTGGGGCTTGCAAATCCGAGTGAGCCCCTGTGGCGGCTCTGGCTTGTTGCAGTCGCCCTGGCTCCCACGCGCCCCTAGCGGTGGCGGAGGGGAGGGCGGTTGCCAGAGGGAATTTCGTGGGTTCTTTTCCTCAGCTCAGTATAGAAATAAAAAGCCGGGAAACAGTTTGCAAAGAAGCAGACACTTTTCCTTGGTTGGCAAGCGACAGAAAAAGCGTCTAGCCCAAGAGGAGAGCAGGGCTCTGACTTTGAGGAAGTGCCCAGGTTTTTAACACCTTCTCTAGGGGTGCCCGTTGGACAGGGGTTTTCACATGCGGTATGTTGATTGGCATGGGGATCATGGAGATAGCGGGGGATCTCTTGGAGATGGCCTGACTCCCCCTAGGGGCTCAGCCCCCTCCTCTGCCAGCTCTGGGTGAAAGATGACCCCCACCCTGTAGGTGTGAGTTAAAGCCGCAAGGTCACACAGGCAGCACAAGCAGCTGTTAGTGGGGGAGAAGCCGGCCGGTCTGGAGACAGGCTTTCCAGCCCCAGCTGACAGCTTGCTTGTGAAGACATGCTACCCACGTCTGAGGGGCCCACAGACCCCCGCCCCGCTGGACGGCCTCACTGGGGCATCCTGGGCAGCCACGCCCCCTGGCTGGCAGGCAGCTCTCCAGGTGTGGCCGCTCCTATGCCCGCGCCCAGCGCGCTCCAGGCTGCTGCTGCACATCACAGAGAGCCCCCCAGTGCCCGTTTCATCTCCATCACCGAGAAACAGGCTGCTTGCCCTGGAGGGTCTCGAGGCGCGGGCGCAGCCATGGGCCTTCCCCGTGAGGCGGGGCAGCTCTTGCATCCCTCGCGTGGCCTTCTCTGCCCTCTGCAGGCCGAGTGCGGAAGGCGGGGATCCCGTGCGCACAAGAAGTCCCAATGATTTTGGCCTTGCAGCTGCGGTTCTCATCGAAGATGCAAGCTTTGAGAGTCTTTGGAAGTGACCAAGGTGGCAGGATGGAGGCGCAACTTTGTGAGCCACGAAATAATGACCACCGGGTTAAGTAGAGTAGGGACCCCCAGGGGCAACAGAGCCATGCGATTTCATGCTTTACGAATAGGTTCTAAAGAGACTTGGCAGGGGCTGGCGCCGTGGCTCACTTGGCTAATCGCCGGCATCTGGCATCCCATATGGGCGCCGGGTTCTAGTCCCGGCTGCTCCTCTTCCAGGCCAGCTCTCTGCTGTGGCCCAGTAGTGCAGTGGAGGATGGCCCAAGTCCTTGGGCGCCTGCACCCGCATGGGAGACCAGGAGGAAGCACCTGGCTCCTGGCTTTGGATCGGCGCAGCGCCGGCGGCAGCAGCCATTTGGGGAGTGAACCAATGGAAGGAAGACCTTTCTCTCTGTTTCTCTCTCTCACTGTCTAACTCTATCAAATAAAAAAAAAAAGAGAGAGAGAGAGACATGGCACTGCAAAAATCAGTGCCCCCTCCCGTGGGGCCGTGGGTTTTGTAATCCATTTTTAAGTCAAGATTTGCCTGGGGCCTCGCCTGCCCCGAGGTTGGCCCTGCGTGTAGGAGAGCAGGTGCTGCCTGTGCTGCTGGCTCGGGTGCTTGGTGGGGTGGAGGGCGGCGCAGCACCAAGCCCCAGGTGGAGTCCTTCCACAGGCCGGCCTGCCCTCTGCTCTGTGTCCTGGGCCCATTGCTGTCTCCAAGACCAGTGCCCTCCAGTGCTGACGCTGCTCTGTGCACATCCGAAGCCAGATCTCTCCCCAGTCAGCATCATTTCTGTTCAGTTCCCAACCCTTCTGTCTTGCACAAAATTTAATAAAAGCTGGCAGTTTCTGGGTGCATGGTGGGCTACCATGTTTGCGGCAATCACCAAGCCACAGGTGGAAATTCAGGCACATTCTAAACAAAGCTGTTCCTTGGATAGGCTTAGAGAAGCTACCTGGAAAAGTGGAACCAGAAGTTAGCCCGCCTCACTGGGGCCTGCTGTGGGTCATGATGGATCGTAAACACTGGCCACATTGTCAGGGTAAACCACGGGGATTTTAATAAAGAATTACGATGAACAGAATAGCAGAGCAAGCCGGATAAAGAATTTTAAAAGGACAGGGTTGGTCCTTTAGTGTAGGAGGTAAGACTTCTGCACCCCACGTTGGGGTACTGGGTTTAATTCCCAGCTCTGGCTCTTGTCTCCAGCTTCCTGCCAACACAGCAGTGATGGCTCAAATCACTGGGTTCCTTCCACCCTTGCAGGAGACCTAGACTGAGTTCCCACCCTCTGCCCTCATCTTGGCCCAGACCTGGCTCTTTAGGGAGTGAACCAGTAGATGGCAGTTCTCTCTCTCTCTCTCTCTCTCTCTCTCTCTCTCTCTCTCTCCCTCGCAAATGAATGAATAATTGTTTTCATCACAAAAGAATTGGGTGTCAGTGTAAGCTCCATGTAACTACTAATGTAAGGCATTAGTAAAGCAGACACTTAAACCAGAATGATGGACAACTGAGTTTTAATCGTATAGAAATGGTACAAGGGCCGGCGCTGCGGCTCGCTAGGCTAATCCTCCACCTGCGGTGCCGGCACCCTGGGTTCTAGTCCCGGTTGGGGCACCGGATTCTGTCCTGGTGCTCCTCTTCCAGTCTAGCTCTCTGCTGTGGCAGTGGAGGATGGCCCAAGTGCTTGGGCCCTGCACCCACATGGGAGACCAGGAGAAGCACCTGGCTCCTGGCTTCGGACCAGCGCAGCATGCCGGCCGTAGCGGCCACTTAGGGGGTGAACCAACGGAAGGAAGACCTTTCTCTCTGTCTCTCTCTCTCACTGTCTAACTCTGCCTGTGAAAAGAAAGAAAGAAAGAAAGAAAGAAAGAAAGAAAGAAAGAAAGAAAGAAAGAAAGAAAGAAAGAAAGAAAGAAAGAAAGAAAGAAAGAAAGAAAGAAATGGTACAGAAAAATCCTCCCCTACTTTGTCACCATTTGCTCACTGCCTATGTACATTTCTACCCAAATCATATTTGCTTTACTCAATGTTAAAATTTAAAAATTATTCTGAGTTTATAAGTTGACATGTCCCTTTGGGTCATTTATGTAATTTTCTTCCAGTACTTCAATTGTTTTCACATCTGGGTACGAATAGAAAATAATGATGTGTCTATGTCATCCTATAATACATAGGAAGTATTTGGGGCTTTTTATAGCTCGAGGGGAAAACTCACCATATTAAAAATGAATAGCTATTGTAAGAAAAATACAAGGATTAGGAATAGCATTCTATATTGAATTTAGGTGAAATATCCAAATGGAATATTTTCAGAATTGTAAATTAGAAACTTCAGCTTTCTCACCCGTGGAGTTTTTTGTATGTGCTCTTCCATTTGTATTTTTAGTTGGCTTTGTTTCTAGAGCAGTTTTTGGTTCAGAGAGACTGAGCAGAGGTCCACGGTTCCCATGCACTCCCTGCCCTGCCTCCGACAGGCATGGCCCCGCTAGCGACATCTCCACCACGATGGCCCTACACTGACGCTCACTGTCACCCCAAGTCCATGGTCTGTGTTACAGCTTATTCCTGGTGTTGCATAGTCTATGGGTTTGGGCAAACGTGTAGGAAATGTACACACCACTGTAGCATCATACAAGGTAGTTTCAGTTGTCCTAAAAATGTCCTTGTTCCCCTCCTATTCGTCCCTTCCTGCCTCCTGAACCAGGGTTAGGGACCGTCTGGCCCTGCCAAGGCAACTGCAGGTGGACTAAAAATTCCAATAAGTCTATAGCAGTCTCTTTTTTAAAAAAAAAAAAAAAGATTTATTTATTTGAAAGTCACAGTTACACACAGAAAGAAGGAGAGGCAGAGAGAGAGAGGTCTTCCATCTGCTGGTCCACTTCCCATTGGCCTCAAGGGCCGGAGCTGCACCGATCCGAAGCCAGGAGCCGTAGCTTCTTCTGGGTCTCCCATATGAGTGCAGGGCCCAAGTACTTGGGCCATCCTTTATTGCTTTCCCTGGCCATAGCAGAGAGCTGGATCAGAAGTGGAGCAGCCGGGACTTGAACCAGTGCCCATATGAGATGCCAGCACTGCAGGTGGTGGCTTTACCCGCCATGCCACAGTGCTGGCCCCAGGTTCATTTCTAAGTTGATGATTTTGTATGGTTTGCAAATGATGTTGTAAATATCCAAATGGCCCTTGGCAGAAAAAGGTTCCCCACCCCTGCTCACACCCTGGCAACCATTGATCTTTTTTTAGTTTGCCTTTTCCAGACTACCATGTAGTTTGAACCATTTAGTAGCCTTTCAGAGTCCCCTCGTTCACTTAGTAATATTCCTTTAAGTTTTCTCAGTGTCTTCATAGCTTAATAACTCTTTCTTCTTCCCTCTCTCCCTTTCTCCTACCCTTCCTCCCTTCTTCTTGTGTGTCAAGTTTCATGAAACTGAGAAATAAATATGGGTATATAAATGATTGAAAAGGAGCACTCTTGTCCATTACTTATCAGAGACAAAAATCCTATGATTCGGATACTTGGATTCATTTGTTACCTCATGCTGTTTGTTTGTTGTTAGCACTGAATAATATTCCATAGTCTGAATGTTCCAACATTTATCTACCGATTTGCTTAGTGAAAGAAGTTTCTTTCAAGCTTTGACGATTATGAATAGAGCTGTCATAACTCCCTGGGCAGGTCTGTGTGGAAATGAGTTTCCAACTCCTTTGAGTAACCCCCAAGTATGAGTGCTGAGCTGCATAGTAGGACAGTGTCAGAAGTTGCCAACTGTCCTCCAAAGAGCCTGAACAATTTTGCAGTCTCGCCAGCAGTGAATGGGCGTTCCTGTTGCTCCGCGTGTTTGGCAGCATGGGGTGTTGTGAGTGTTCTGCGCCCGGGCCATTCTGGTGGATGTGTGGTGAGCTCTCGTGTTGGCGTTGCATTTTCCTAGTTGCACTGAACATGGAGCACCTTCTCATATACTCACTTGCCATCTGTGTATCTTCTTTGGTGAAGGATCTATTACGGTCTTTGCTCATTTTTGAAAGGTTGTGTTTTCATTTGTATTTAGCTCAAAACATTTTTCACTTTTAGAGTTTTTTTTCATGTAGTGCTTGTACATTTTTATGGACTACCATGCAACATTTCAACACTTGTACACAGCATAAACAAATCGGGCAATTAGCATTTCCACTTCCCGATCTGTTCCTCGTGTTCGGAGCCTGCCCCTGCTCTCTTCGAGCTGTTGATATGGTGTACAACTTGTCCCAGTGTGCCGTGGGACACCAGCATCTACTGCCTCCATCTAACTGTGATTTGATATCCATCACCCAACCTCCCTCCTGGCCCTTCCTGGTCTTTAGGTCTAAGTTTAGGAAGTTTTGTTGTTGCTGTTTTAATGTCCACAGATGAGAGAGAACATGCCTTATTTGTCTCTCCATGTCTGGCTTCTTTCACCCAACATAGTGACTTGTAGCTCTCGCCATTTGCTGCAAGTGTCAGGATTTCATTCTTTGGTGCCTGAATAATATCCATTGTGTATGTAAATATCCCGTCTTCTTTATCCATTCATACATCAGTGGCATCTAGGTTGATTCCCTATCTTGGCTATTGGGAACAATGCTGCAGCAACCATGGGAGTGCCGGCATCTCTCTGATAAGGCTGGTTTAATTGCAGATGCGTACTGTTGATGGAGAACCGAAGTTAGGGTTCACACAGCAAGTCAAAGTGAGGGCTGAAACTGACAGCCGTTGGAATTGGCCGCTTTGCAAATGCCTGGTTATGGGCTTTCTTCTTTCTTTGAGAGGGTGGGTATGTGGACCAAGTCAGGTTAAACAAGACAGATTTCTGTTGTGGTTATCAATCACACTGAAACTCAAGTCATAGCTGTGAACCGTCACAGACTTGGTTATTGATTAAGAGGGGTCCACTACGGCCCCGCACTCCCATGTTGTCTATATGCAGAAGGAGGCAAACAAGGGCTTGCGAACCACTTTTTCTATGATCGCCACACGTTGTAGCGCTTTCTCCTGAAGGCACTCCCTCTGTGGGTGTTTCCTGGGCCACGGGGTTTGCTAACGAGAGCTGAATCCGGGGAGCTGGCTGTGTGGCGTCTTCCCTGCGCAGTTGGCGTGGCAGCTGACTCAGGCCTCTGCGGTCCCCATTCCACTCAAGGCCATGATCCCCAGGGGCGGGAGAGCTGGGTCACAGGGCGGCTGTACATTTAGCTTCCTAGGAGCCTCCATCTGCTGTCCACGATGGCTGCCCTGATTTGCATTCCCACCAACCGCGTGTAAGGGTTTCCTTTCTTTGGATTCTCCTGCGCCTTTGCGGTACTTTGTCTTTTTCATAAGAGCCATTCAACTATAAAGTGATTCCCCATTGTGATTTTGATTTGCATTTCCGTGGTAGCTAGAGATATTGAGAATTTCTTCAAGTATGTGTAGGCCATTTAGGTTTCTTCTTTGTTGAATTGTTTATACAGTCCCCCCGCCCATGTCTTACCTACATTGGTCTCCAGGCTCATTATTTTGAGCCACTGATATATTCTGGATAGTAGTCCCTTTATTAGATGAATAATTTGAAATAGTCTCTCCCATTCTGTTGGTTGTTTTTCACACTGTTGATTGTCTCCTGTGCTATGCATAAAAAAAAGATCGCTTTTTAAAAAATATGTATTTCAAAGGCAGAGTTACCCTCAGACCTCTTCTTCCCCTAAGTAGATAATTAATCTCTGAATTCTGTTGCCTGGAGGTGAGGGAGGGATGGAGTGAGCAGTCATGTGGTCACCTGCACCACAATTCTAGATCACATGTAGACCCCATAGCCCACCAAGATCAAGTACAGGGTAGAGTCAAGGCCCACTTGGCTACGGGCAGCCTGCTGCTGACGCAGACTTGCAGCCCAAGGTTGCCGCAGCCAATGACAGTGAGTCTGGCTTGGAGATAAGCCCAGCCGACTGGGGCCACAGGTGTGCTCCTGGGACTGAAGGCTCTGTCATTAAGTGCTGGTGTGGGGACAGGGACAATTACAGTCTTAATCTGTGATGGTTTACCAGTTGCCAAGACGCAGTCCTGTGTTCACTTTGGTGTCCTAACTCTCTGACAGCTGAGTCTTCCTCCTTGCTTTGTGCCCATGGCTCGGGGAGGGGTGGTGAAGGCAGTCCCTTGGTTGCCTGGGCTGACGCTAAGCTGGGTTGTACTTGAGTCTCTCAGTTGTCGGGCCTCGCACTGTCTTGTTGATGTACAAGGTTGTGAATGATGCTGTCCAAAACACAAGCCTGTCCCACCAGGGCACGGGTCTCTGCTTCAGGCCAGGGCAGGCAGAGGCTCCATCTGTGAGCACTGGCCTGGGTTAAAGGCTTCTGTTCTCTCTCTGGCGCTGGGTCTCACTGCAACAAAGCTGGCATTGAGCTTCAAGGCAAAGCCCGGAACTCACTTTCCTGCCCTCCTCCTCTGTGGTTGAAGTTTGACTGCTCGCTGTCTGCCCAAGGTTGGAGGCGGGTAGTGGAGGCACTTCCTTGGCTGCCTGGGCTGACGTTAAGCTGGCTTGTACCCGAATCGCAGTTACTGGGCCCTATGCAGCCTCAGGGGTACACACCGACCAGGCCCAAGCTGTGCTGATGGTGATGTAGGCGAAAATGAGTGTGAGGATGCAGGGCTCTGCCTGATGCTGGGACAGAGGTCAAGGCTGCATCCAATAGCATTGGCCTGAGGACAGAGGTCTTGGGGCTTTATCCAGTGTTGGATTTCACTGCAACAAGTCTGTGTCTAAGCTTCCAGACAGAGCCTAAGACTCCGTTCACCACCCTCCTCCCCAGCAGCTAGAGTGTCACACCACTGTGCTGGAGGTTGGGACACAGGAGGGGTCCCTTGGTTGTGTGGCTAAGGGGGGTCCAAATGCCGATCCTGTAATTAGTGGCCTGGGGCAGAGGCCATGTGGGGGCCCCATCCAGCTCTACATCCCACTATAGCAGGTGTGGGCTTTATTGTCCCTCCCTCCCCCAAGCAGGAAGTATGTGTGTCCTTGTTATGCTGCTTGGAGCTGGGAGCTGGGAGCCGGGTGATCCAGCCACTCTTTCCTCTCTGATTTTTCAGTGCCTCTTTCCTTATTGTTATTCTAAAACCAGGCACTTGGGCTCTCTCCTGCTGGCTGCCTGAGTTCTTGAGCAGCTGACTTGGTGCAGAAGAGCTGGAGCAACTGCTGCCTTGCTCCGACCCTCCATCAGTGTTCTAGGAGTCCCCCGTCATTCCAGGGATTACTTTTGTCTTCTGCTATTTAGAGTTCCCAGTAAGTTTCATTTTGCTACCCTGGCAGTTTCAGCTATCTATTTAAATGCTGTGTGCACACTGCCAGCAATAATTGGCACTTACATCACATAGAAATAGTAACCACTGTACATTCGATGATGAAGGTTCTGTGTTTGGGCCAAAAGTCCAGTGGATTCCCTCCGGCCTTCCAAGTTATGCCAGGGGAGTGACGCCTCATGTGTCTCAAGGCTGCACACTCTGGGCTGCCATTTTTTTCAGCTGTCTGTAAAATACACACACCTTAGGATGTCTCATAGCAGAAGTGCTTCTAAGTGTACATTTTTTAGTCTTTTTTTTTGCAACAATAATGTTAACAACTCCAAAATACTCGTGGCTTTCAAAGACGAATGTTGTCTTCATTTTTAGGTCTCAGTTCAACAAGAGTTTAGATAGGCTTTGGCTGGGATTGGCTCCGGGCCTCTGGTTCTGGGCTGATAATTCTTTATTGTTGGTCTACCAGGAACCTGATACTGCTCCTCTTGTGACCACTGATAGGATCAGAAGAGTCCAAGCCAAATTAAATAAGACAACTGACGCTTCTACTTGCATTGTTTGCTAACGTTCTATTGACTAAAACCAGTCACATAAGCTACCTCAACATCAAAGTGTATTTCACCAACTATAGTGAAAGTTAATGAAAAGTCACCCAGAAAAGTTGCCCAGGCATAATTCTGTGAGAGGGAGGGGGTCAAGTTTGGGGAGTATTAATCCAATCTACAAAATAGTGAAACAGAGACAATAAAAAAGATGCTTATAGAAAATTGTAAGTCACAATGTGAGAGACAGTCAACACCATCAACATTTGGAGATAAACAGTGTAGCCGGTTCAAATGTCCATCTCAATATTACTCCTGTAGCAAACACAGTTTCAGAGACTGTATTGCAAGGCAGTACTTCCTGGCACAGAGGAAAGAAACCGATTAATGCAAAAATAGTTAAGATCTGTGGGATTGTGGAATTGGACTAGCCACAGCTCAGGAGAGAAAGCAGGACTCTCTCAGTGTATTTGGAAGAGCGAGCTGGTAAGGACAGAAGTCGGAGAACTCTCCCTGTGCTCCTGGCTTCAAGATCACACCTTTGAAGTCCTGGCTTGAATTCAGGTAGCAGTTGTTAAGCCGCTAATACCTCTTCCACATATAATTTTTGGTTAATCCTATGAAATTGAAGACTAGACAAAGAAAGGCCGTGAAAGGCCACCACACACATTTACCTGTGTCTGCTTTAGCTTGCTGAAACAGCAGTGGGGACAGGAAGGTGGCCTATGCCTTATTCTGATCTCCAAATATTACACGTATGCCCATATGTGTCAGGCTCAATTTCCCACCACTCTTGAAGCTTCGATCGAATCTAAGAAATACAATTAATACCATCTCTGACCTCTTACCACATTATAAACAGGTGGTTAAGAGAGGCAATTTCTTTTCTATATAAATTTTAGGATCAGTTTTTTTTTTAAGATTTATTTTTTACTTATTTGAAAGGCAGAGTTACAGAGAGAGAGAAAGAGATCTTCCATCTGCTGGCTCACTCCTTAGATGGCTAAAAAGGCCTGCCCATGAGCCAGGAGCTTCTTCTGGGTCTCCCACATGTGTGCAGGGCCCCAAACACTTGGGCCACCCCCCACTGCTTTACCAGACCATTAGCAGGGAGCTGGATTGGAAGAGGAGCAGCCAAGACACGAACAAGTGAGTATACGGGATGCTGGCACTGCAGGCTGTGACTTTACCCGCTGTGCCACAGCGCCGGCCCCTGTCATCATCTTCAGCAGTCCAAGCCCTCCGTCCTCATCTCCTCAGCACAAATCCTCATCTTGGTGATTCAGCGTGGATGGGGGCGCTCTGGGCCTCCTCTCTCCCCAGTACATTCTTTCCCTTCACTCTACTTCAGCCTCTCACAGCCACGGTTCTGTTTAAGCTCCAGCATCCCAACACTACGAGCCCCCGTATTAGTTTAGCTGATGTTGACTGCAATAACCTGACACAGCAATGCCCCGAACAGAAGCCCTCAGGGGCGATGGGGCTGTATTCCTTCCTCACCCGCACTCTTCCCCATTCGCCGGTCTTCTATCTTCAACATCTGAGTTCCTAAGGCGGTGCACGCACTTCATCCAATCCAAGGAGGGCAAGAGGCAAGAAGAGCCCGGGAGCGCAGCCAGCCCTAGAAGTGGCTCACGTTGCACGGCTGAGAACTCAGCCCCATGCCCACACCTAGCTGCAAGCATGCTGGGAGATCGGTGGCTGTGTCCCCAGAGGAAGAGAGGAAATGGGTTTGTGGGCAGCTCTGCCTTCTGGGTATCAGGTCGCCTGCCGACTTTGTTAAATTATTTTCACTTATTAAGTGTATATAAAGGGAATGCTTTCTTTTAAAAAAAGATTTATTTATTTATTTGAAAGTTACACAGAGAGAGAGAAGGTGAGGCAGAGAGAGAGAGAGGGAGAGAGAGAGAGAGAGAGAATGGTGTCTTCCATCCACTGGTTCACTCCCCAAATAGCTTCAATGGCCGGAGCTGTGCTGATCCGAAGCCAGGAGCCAGGAGCTTCTTCTGGGTCTCCCATGTGGGTGCAGGGGCCCAAGGACTTGGGCCATCTTCTACTGTTTTCCCAGCCCATAGCAGAGAGCTGGATCGGAAGTGGAGCTGCTGGATCTCGAACCGACGCCCATATGGGATGCCGGCACTGCAGGCGGCAGCTTTACCTGCTACGCCACAGTGCTGGCCCCAGGGAATGTGTTTTCCTATTTACCACTTGTTGAATTCTTTATTTAGCAGAGGGTTAAGTTTGTGATAGTAGGGTAAATTGGAAGTGTGTCATTGTAAAAATTAAAAGAAAGGAAGGAGCAGAGAGGGTGGGGTGAGGGAAGGGAGGCAGGGGAGTGGGAATATCTTTATGCTCTTAAACTGTACACAGGAAATGCAGAAAGTCAGTCTTCTGTTTTACCCTCATTAGGTATCCTGACTTCCTGTCACCACATACAACCATTCGAGTTCAGTCTGGCCGGCACCCCGAGACGACCAGCTCTGGCCGGCACCCCGAGACTAGCAGCTACTTGACCATCTGACCCCACCACGACCTATAAACCCGATCCCACCTCTTTCCCCTGTTCCTCGCCATGCCCATGCCCTGCCTTCCTCTCCACACAGCCGAGGCTCTGTGGTCTCATCTCAGACACGCTCGTTTTATCACCTTCTCCGGAGGGCACCCAGTCCCGAGAAATCCAACCATCTGAGACCACCTCGACCAAGCCTCACCGCAGAAAACTGAGACCAAGCATTACAGCTGTGGTTTAAACTCAGCGCAGCTGTGGCCCAGAGCTGGGCCCTGGCCCATCTGCCACTTCCACCGTTTCCGCAGTCCCTCTCTCCTCCCCTCCTCAAACACGCGCTTCGCTGTCCTCATTCCCCTGAACACCGGCCTTTCTGTCACTGAAGCGAGGAGACTGCCCCGCGCAGCCACCACAGCCACAGCGCCGTCCCACGCGGCCTTCTCCCTCGTCCACCAGGAACCGTCCGCTCCGCCTGCTCCTGAGGCCCGTGTCTCCACGCATGCGCCGCCTGGCTGGCTCTCTTCTCGGCAATTTGCTTACTAATTCCTCAGTGCAACTCTACAGGGAGACGCTGCCCCGGGGGTACTTAGAAGGGTTGCAGACATGGAATGAAAGGTCCACTTTAGGGCACTGGCGCTGTGGTGTAGCAGGTAAAGCTGCTGCCTGCGACGCCAGCATCCCATATGGGCGCCAGTTCAAATCCCGGCTGCTCTGCTTCCGATCCAGCTCTCTGCTATGACCTGGGAAAGCAGTGGAAAATGGCCCCTGCACCCATGTGGGAGACCTGGAGGAGGCTCCTGGCCCCTGGCTTCAGCCCAGCTCTGGCTGTTGTGGCCATTTGGGGAGTGAACCAATGGATGGAAGACCTTTCTGTCTCTCCCTCTCTCTGTAACTCTACCTCTCAAATAAATACATTTATCTTTTTTTAAAAAAAAGTTCGTTTTAGCATAAAAAAGTCTGAAACCCATGCATATGACAGATATTTAAAAAGTTAATGAAAATAAGTATTATGGAAAAAATGCATGGGCTTTGAAATTTTTTTTGCATCAAAACAAACTTATCCTTTAATTCCACTTTTCCATGAATCCTTTATCTTTAATTTATTCATTCATTCATCAAATATTTGTTGGTTTGTTTGTTTGAGACTCAGAGAGACAAAAAGGGAGAACTCTCAATCCACTGGTTCCCCCTCCAAACACGAGCGAGGGCAGGGGTTGGGCCGAGGCTGAAGCCAGGAGCTGGGAGCCCAGTCCACGTCTCCCACGTGGGCAGCAGGAACCCAGTTACTGGAGTCTGGCCGCTGCCTGGCCGGGTCGGCACTGGCTGATGCTGGAGTCAAGTGCCAGAGGTGGGTACCAAGCCCAGACACTCCGACGTAGGTGAGGATGCTTAACCACCAGGCCAAGTGCCTGCCTCTGATCCCTTCAAGGATGAAAATCATCCTACCGTCATGAGGTCAGCGCACACGTCGACAGGGGACGCCCTGGACTCACGAGGCTGAACACTGGCAGAGTTCCGACGTGGGCCTGAGCGGGCTGATCCCAGAATCCGTGCTCTTTGCCAGCAACCCTGCTTCTCGGGTGGAGCCAATGCCCTCCCTCCTCCTCGAGGACATCAGCAGTTCTCTCCTGTCTCTCCCAGTCCAGACCATCAGCACATCACACGACAGAATTTCTCACGTATTTTAAATTCAAACACCTTGACCCCACATTGTCTCTGGGTAAGCAGCCCATTTCTCTGTCCCAACCTTCCTGCAAAATTTCTCAAACGCTGTCCATGTTCCCCGTGTCAGCTCCCCCCAGCCTCTCTCCTCCCTGTCTCTGCCAAATCCTCTCCAATTGAGGCTTAGACCCACCCAGCTCTACTGACAAAGCCTTGGCCAAGGCCACAGGGGCTTCCACACCATACACACTAGGGTTGCATCCGAGTCTTCATGTTACTTTTTCACCTGGATTCCTTAACACTGCTCTCCTAACTCTGCAGCCCCAACCATCTTCAAAACGCTACACTCCCACCACTCCCCCGGAACCCTGCCCACCCCACCCCAGACACTGTCTGCACACAAGGCTGTCACCGACACCTGTCCTCTTTCACTCCAAGGAGGCTTCGCTCTTCCTGCTTCTGCGGCTGACACCACCCCCCACCCCGCGCCCACCCCCATAGCTCGATCCTTGGCCAGGTAGGATTTCAGAGAAAGCAAGGACAGTTTCTTCAAGCAGTTCTTCCACCCTGTCACGGCGTTCCCCTGTGGCTAGCAAGACCAAAGTCTGGCCACCTGCTTGGAATTGAATGAGGAAGAACTTTGACATTTTAGGAACATGATTCTACCAGAATCAAAAACCAGCCACTGCTTTTAACCAGTGGAGTGGGGGAGTTGAGATGGGAGTAGTGGCAATGGGAAGCAGACTCACCACCAGCTCTTCCCCGCGATGAGTTAGATGGACAAGAAGTGGCCAGCCACTGCTGACCCAGGTGCACAGGAAGAAGGGACCCCACGGGAAGGCTGCTTCTAGTTCAGGCAAAAAAATAAATAAATAAAATAGAGGGGACACTCAAGGCAGGAGGCTGAAAACCAGGCCTTTAACCAAGGTAAACAGAGCTAGGGTGAGATAAGACAAAAACTATTCCTGTTCAAGTGTCCCGGGGACTCTGACACAGGTGGAGAGTATCCCTCACCCGAAATGCCTGGGAAGAGAAGTGTTTCAGACTTGACATGCTGAAATATTTGCACTCACATCATGAGGTTTCTGGAGGATGGAACCCAAGTCTCAACATGAAATTCATTTGTGTTTTATACGTGTCTTATTCACATAGCCTAAACAGGCCGTTTTGTACAGGGCTTGTGTGCGCCTGCATCTTGACTTGACCCGTTGCGCGGGGTGAGATGTGGAATTTCCCACTTGTGCGCTCATGCTGGAGTTCAAAAAGGTTCGGCCTGGCCGGCGCCGCGGCTCACTAGGCTAATCCTCCGCCTAGCGGCGCCGGCACACCGGGTTCTAGTCCCGGTCGGGGCGCCGGATTCTGTCCCGGTTGCCCCTCTTCCAGGCCAGCCCTCTGCTGTGGCCAGGGAGTGCAGTGGAGGATGGCCCAGGTGCTTGGGCCCTGCACCCCATGGGAGACCAGGAAAAGCACCTGGCTCCTGGCTCCTGCCATCGGATCAGCGCGGTGCGCCGGCCGCAGCGCGCCCGCCGCGGCGGCCATTGGAGGGTGAACCAACGGCAAAAAGGAAGACCTTTCTCTCTGTCTCTCTCTCTCTCACTGTCCACTCTGCCTGTCAAAAAAAAAAAAAAAAAAGGTTCGGCTTGTACAGCATTTGAGTCTGGATTTTGAGACTAGAGATGCTCACTCCATAGTGATAGCATGCCAGATGTTCTAAGTTTCCACGGCCAGCAAGTATAAGTAGCTACAAGTAAGCATTAGTCTTGAGAGAAAGAGCAAGACAACCTTTGCAAAGAAAGCAAAAGTTCATTGCTCACCTTGAGGGGAAAAAAAAAAACACTCAACCTCATGACAACAGGATACAAAGTAAATACAAATCCTCCAAGAAATCCCCATCAGCCCCACATGCTGAGGGTTTATTATTTTCTTCCATTAACTGTTATTTTTTGTTTTTTTTTGTTTTTTTTTTTTTTTTTTTTTTTTGGACAGGCAGAGTGGACAGTGTGAGAGACAGAGAGAAAGGTCTTCCTTTGCCGTTGGTTCACCCTCCAATGGCCACCGCGGCCAGCACGCTGCGGTCGGCGCACCGCGCTGATCCGATGGCAGGAGCCAGGTACTTATCCTGGTCTCCCATGGGGTGCAGGGCCCAAGCACCTGGGCCATCCTCCACTGCACTCCCGGGCCACAGCACAGAGCCGGCCTGGAAGAGGGGCAACCGGGACAGAATCCGGCGCCCCGACCGGGACTAGAACCCGGTGTGCCGGCGCCGCAAGGCGGAGGATTAGCCTAGTGAGCCGTGGCGCCGGCTGACCCATTAACTGTTAACTTTTTTTTTTTTCTAGGCATGAACAAATCTCCACATTTCTTCATTTATTAAGATTTATATTATTTATTTGAAAGGCAGAGTTAGAGAGGTCTTCTTTCTACTAGTTCACTCCTAAATGACCGCAACAACCAGGTCTGGGCTCCAGGTCTCCCATGTGGGTGCAAGTCCTTGGGCCATCATCCACCACTTTCCCAGGTGCATTAGCAGGGGGCTGGGTCAGAGGTGGCAGCTGGGACTTGAACCACTGCCCATCTGAGATGCCAGCACCCCAGACAGTGGCTTGATCTGCTACATTGCAGTGCCAGCCCCCAGGTTCTTCTGTTTAAACACACTGGCTTTATCATACTCACCTGGGAACACCCCATCTGGATTAAATCCAGGCATCTGCCTTTTCTGAGACTAGGTTTAAATTCCTGTGCACCCATCTAAATGGTAAGAAAGGCTAACTCAATGGATTCTATTGTCAAAGTCCAGTATTTCTCACCTGCCCCTATTATTCTCTAACTTTTAACTAGAACAATGTGGGCTAAAAACCTGCAGTTCATCATTGTCGTTCCTACACTGCACACACAACACGTGCTGGCCCCACCCCAAGGCTAGCCTCTCTGTGCTCGCTGTCTGTCCTGCCCCGTCCTCCCATCAGCACCGTGTCTTCAATGCCTCCTTCCCCAGCACCCATTCCCTTAGCCAACCCAGCGAAAGCCCCCCCCCCCCCCCGTGTTCTGCAGAGGTGTGCCCCGCAGCGCTTGGGCATCTGTAATCTTTCCCTGGAGCGCTGTCCGGCCCATCCTGGGGGAGCTATCAGCAGCCCGAGGGCGCGGCAGTCATGTTGGCTTTGGGTAATCTGCACATACCAGGCTCTCTGATCACCTCAGTAACTGACTTGACCTTACCCCCGCTACCACAGGAAGCATCGGCTGTTAGCAATCAGACAGGGCAGACCCTCACATGGATTGAATGAATGAATGAATGAATGAACGAAGGCGGCAGACACATGATCCCCAGACTTTTTAGGAGAGTTCAAAGAATTTCCCACTATTACAAACTCTGAAGACACTGTTAGTCTTGTTAGTTGTGACGACTGTGGACACACAGAGAAGTGCTCTTTTTGTGAGATATGCATGTTGGAGTATTCACCGTAAAATGCCAGGAAGCATATAGAGTTTGAAATACTTCAACAGTGTGACCAAACAGTCACTTCATTCCGGTTATGTGCATATTCTCGTCTTTTTGGACATTTAAAATGTAATTGGTAAGATGACAAGAATATATTAAGAACCTACTGTGATTGGCTCTACGTAAATCAGTAACAAATAACAGTAACGCTCCAACAGAAGAGTGTATTATAAGCCTGAGAAAGAAATATACAGGATAATTTAAAAGGTGCCAAAACCGAGTCATACTAGGATAACCAACGGACAGGATTCTAAACTACTCATGGGAAGCAGGAAGGGGGTTTACTACTTAGAAATATTCACATTTAAGAAAATAAATTTCAAATACTACATGAGACCAGAAAATATGATCAATTATTTATTTCTATTTTAGGGAAAATAAATTTTTCTTTACATATATTCTTTTGATTTTTCTTGTTACACATGTAAAAGCAATATGTCCACTGAGATAAATAAATATAAATAAATATTACAAAAGAATCAGGATTTACAATTTGGCTATGAACATCTCACTTCAGAAATACAGAATCTTTCCTCATGTTGATACTGTAATTTCTCTGGACACTTTTAAGGATCTTAAGCAAAAAAGACACCTTTCATGGGCTCTTTCATCAAAAACTCAAAACAAAACAGATTATCCTAAGGGCAGAATTTCAGCAAACGCATCTTACAATGGGCTAAATCCTGGGTCTTTATCGGTGTGTGTGCAACAAAGGAAGAACGAGCTGTTCATTCTCTACGCCTGCCTTGCCACCACGTCACCCAAGAAACTCGACATTCCTGCTGGTGCCTTCCCAATCCCTGGCCAATCCACCCAGACCCATGTTACTGGAATCCAGGAAGACGAAGGTACAGCCAAGGATTATTTTACAATGAGGCTCACTGTCCTTGGGAAACTTTACTTGGAGGAGACCGGAGTCAGCTTTTCTTTCTTTCTTTGTGATACCCAATGAATGCTCTAAATCTTAGTTTCCTTTGCAAGTCAAAATAGCATCACACATCGAGTGAAAAGGTCACAGACTACCTTGTCTTCATGCTTCCATTCTGGGCATGAGCAAAGTCTACACGTCCTCAAGCTGTTCAGGTTTTCAAAGGCTTTGGGTGTGTTGCCGGGACCAAGTCCTTTCCCCTTTGCTCTGCTCACACTCCTAAGAGACCTTAAAGACGACACCGCAGACTGAAGCACACTACTGCATTTATTACAGTCACTCCTCCAGAAAGTTCTAAGAAAACGGAAACAGTCTGTGCACTTGTGCTCACTCTCTTCCTTCTCTTCTTTGGCTAACGCAGCTAGCCAACGGTTATTAGCAGCACAAGCAAAACTGTCAATGTTACCCATGTGTGTCCTGAAAGTTAAAAAAAAAAAAAAAAAACACATCAAAATAGTTTTACTTACTGGTGAGAACCATTAATTTTTGGTTGTTATGTGATCAACTTTAAAAAAGACTGGATAATCTGGGGTGTGGAACAAATGCAAAATTAGTTAAGGGACAGAGTATGGGTAAACTTGGGCAGGGGGAGTTTAGTAGCGATAGCAACAATTAAAATACCACAGTTGAGATTTTTAGTTTCTTGAGATTAACAGCAGCCAAGCTACAATCATTTAGGATCATTTCCGATTAAACCAATGGAAAAGCCCCTGAGCACATGTAGAAGAGAGGAAAGATTCATCCAGGGATCACGGCATTGGAAAATGTGACAGATACATTGACGTCAAGTCGTTTCAGCTGATGGCTTTGGATAAAGACATAAGACATGACTTTTAAGATCTATAAACATGACAGAAAATATCTTAACACATATTACATTTCCTAAACACTGGACACTAAAAGCTACCAAGCAGAAGGAGAAACAAATACAAGACAGGCTGATCATCTCATGATGCAAACTGTGGCCATGAAAACATTTTCATTTAAGCCCTGATGTATCATCCCTTCCCCACCTCCAAACACCTGTGGCATTTCAGCATCTAATCATTACCACCAACCAAGTGCAAAGCACAGGATGAGATGATGAGCATAGTACGAAGCAGTCAAGAACAGATCACCTGTGCTGTGGTTGTGAGACCTCAGGTGTTAGTCACCCATTCAAGAAAGCAAGCAATTCCAGCAATAATAGAGACCGAAGCCTCTATTATCATGTTAGAGTAACAGAGAGAAGCCCTATGCCGACTGCGCTGACGGATACTTTGTAAGATACAGAAATGTGATTAAACTATAGATACCTTTTATAATTTATCAGAAGGTCTTACTTCTGAGGCATCATCAGTCACACTTAAATTATGAAACTTAACATTGAGTGCCTTGTTCTCATTTGTGTTATAAGTGCTGGATGGTAGAAAAGGAAAACTAATTCAATATATTAATTTTAATTTCAATCACAAAGTAAAATTAAGCATTAATCTACACTCCCATCCCTACACTAAGAACTTTCACACAAACCTCACATTTCTAACAGAACAGATCCTTTGACTAGCAAACAGAATGGTCAGAAGCAGCTGGCCCCAGGGTCACACTCACTACGTGCCCTGTCTTATTTAACTTCCAAGTTTCAGTGCGGTCAGTGTGACATCAGAATACCCAGGCACAGATAAAGCTAGCTCCTTCCCTTGATGGCTCACACTTTTAAAATCAGGCAAGGGAATAATGTGCATATGAAAATCACAAATTCTTTCTTAGGGATTTGCATGAATTTTCCTTTGACTCAGAAGTGGAGCCGTTAGATTTACTACAAATCCCCAAATGTTACACAGAGCAAGTATTTCCTCTATGTTCCAGCACGTTTCTTCCTATTAAAATAGCAGGATCCATTACTTTAGCCATGGCCACGAGAGAGCATGTAGCTAAGCTCATTACATTCTGCCCACTTCTGACCCACAGACCCCAAAGCACTGGCTGTGGCCAGTTGACAGAATGCTATAAACGTATCGTCTACAATGCGATGACCTGGTGTCACTCTGTAGGAGAGCTGGAACAGTCACGGGAGGTCCCAAGACTGCAGGATTCTTTTTTTCCTCCAGATTTGTCTTGCTGAGGCATCCAACCTCACTCACTCCATGTGACACAGGGCTCTGACCGTATCGCCTGGGCACTGACACAGGCCCGGTGCCACGGAGCAGCAGGTTAAGCCTTTGCCTGTGGCTCTGCATCCCATACGGTTGCCGGTCTGAGTCCCGGCTGCTCCACTTCCGATCCAGCTCCCTGATAATGTGACTGGGAAAGCAAAGGGAGATGGCCCACGTGCTTGGACCCCTGCAGCCACATGGGAGAGCCAGAAGCAGCCCTGGGTTCCTAGCTTTGGCCTGGCTGAGCCCTATTAGAGCTGGAGAGTGAGCCAGTGGATAGAAGACCTCTCTTTCTCTCTCTCTCCTCTCTCTGTAACTCTTTAAAAAAAAAAATAAATCTTTTAAAAACTTTCTGAAAAATCTGGACAGAAAATGGGATCTTACTACAGTTGCTAACATAGCATCTAAACTACTTTACTATCTGTAAAAACTATTAACTCCACACCCTGCCCAGACCTATCAAAAATCTTTTTACCAAAACTTTTACCAAAAGATTGAACCACTTAGTGATTTACAGAATGCTTATAATATAGTTTAATTTACAACAGGCTTAAAGATTTTATTATTTTAAAGAGAAAAGGAGTTATAGTGGGTGAAAAATAGAAAGCAAAGATCATGCAAAGGAGTAAAACAGGCAATTTAGTAGCAGAATTAAAAATATTAATTAGTGAAAACGTGGGCAGGCAATAGGGCAGCTTAGAAATGACCAAAGTTCCCATGAATTCCACAGTTTCCTAAAGAGTTAACTGTACAAAACAGGTCAATTCAAATCACCCTCTGTCTACATCAGAGCCAACCACGACACTGCACTTACTATGTGTGGATTCCAATTTCAAATACTACTGATGAGTCTTTTCATGCTGCTGCCTTAAAGTCCGAGTGCTTACTAGGTGCCAAGCATGCCCTACCCTCAGCTGACCACTCGCTTGCTTCTGATCTAGACTCCCAGGAGGTGGGTACTGTATTTCCCCCACTTGCAGATGAGAAAACCTGGGCAAGGAGCTGTTAAGCTGCTAAGAGCCAAAGCTTGTAAATGGGAGGCCGGAACTCCAGCCCAGCAGGTAGGGCCTGCCCTCTTCACCCCTAGCCTGCTCTGGCTGGACTGGCATCTATTAGTGAACCTAACTCAGAACAACGCCTGATCGAGGGCAATTTAACACGGGGTTAGAAACTGACTTTCTCTTGATTTCTTTGCTTCTGTGTAACACACAGATACCACCATATTCTATCAAGCAGAACAAAAATGGTGATTTACTACAAAAGTAACACTCTGGCTTTCAAATCACTTTGAAATGTGGTTAGTGGCTTTCTTCCGTGCGAGAGAGGGAGAGAGAGAGAGAGAGAGGGAGGGAGAGAGTCTTTTCATCCAAGATGGAAATTACAGATAGATGGAACAAAGAGAGAAAACATCAAAAAATGCAATATAGTCAGTATCAGGTCTTACTGGAAAAAAGCTAAGAATAAAGTTTTAAAAGTCACCAGAATTTCTGCTCACCCTGATTTTCCATAGTCCCAGAAAATTTTGACTAGAATTAGGATACCAACTATTACAGTACCAGCAACAAGTCCTTGAGAGGGGAAAAACGTGGTAACACAGTTAATAGAAATACAAGCAATAACATACATGTACACTGCGGGGTCACAGTAAGATACACACTGGTTGAAAAGCAAACTGGAGGAGAAGACGTGAGCTGCATTTTGCCCACGGCTTTCTTCCATTCGAAGTTTGACCATAAACACTGCATGTTACTTGCCCTATTTTCTTTGAAAGAAAGAACATGTTTAAAGTGTCACAACATTCAAACACAACCTTTTGACACATTTGAGGGGATTTCAGAGTCTAAGCCTAACCATGCTCAATGTTCAACGTTTTGATCCCTGATCACTCGAACACGATGATCAGATGAAATTTTAGACCTAGCAGGTATTGTGGCGTTCACGCTCACGTTGTAGGTGTGTCAGTGGGTCTCAGAGAGGTGGCGGCTGCCCGTGTGGTTAGTGGGAAGGCCTTCTACTGAGTTCATAGTAGAGAGCAGCCATTTCCCCATCAAGGTAGACTGCAGGGTGAAATACATTCACCACGCCTGTGGAGTGTGCCTTCCAGGTTCAATCCATCACTCATGACATTTCATTGTTGTGTTTACTTTTAAGATTAAAGACATTATTTTGAGCTGAACAGCAGCAATTAATTGGCCAAGAAAGCTGGCCAGCAGCCAATCAATCAAGTTTACAACTTGTTTTTCAGACGATTTTACTTCTCTAAACCACTCGGTTCCCCCTTGTCCCGCCCCCTTCCCCCATCTCCGCCTCCACCTGCAGTGTTTTCAAGTCTACTCTTTTGATCTCTACTACAGAGGACATTACAGCTGACATTGGTGAAGGAACTGAAGCTAATGAGACTTAAATCAACAAAATACAGACTATGCCAAACGGATGCAAGACTTTAAAAAAAACCTACTTCCATAACAGGTACATTTTTAGAGTATTTTACCCAATCCATTTTTTTAAGTTGCTCTCTTAGCACTGTGTCGTTGGCTTAGAAAGATTATCCACAAAATAACTCACAGCTCTTCAAAATTTGGAGCTCTTCTTCCCTTCACTAGTTCCTATTAGTCTCATCACTTATAATATCTCATTTTCAATTTAAATGACAAATGAAGACAGACAATCCACTCAAAAGTATTGAGGAACCTGGATGACACAAGTAAAAGACTATTCCAAGAACACTGGTCAATAGACATTTGTAATTCTAGAGAAAGTTTGCGGAGGCTGTATGAATTAACAGAAAATCAAAGCAAAACACAGGAATATGAGAAATAAAATTCAACACATCTTCTTAGTAAATTAATAAGTGCATATTCTCTCCCAAATTAGAAACCAACAAAACTTTCAGGCATATGGGCAGTACTCTGTGACCTCAAAACTCAGAAAAAATCCTCAAAACTCAGAAAAAATCCAAAGGTGAATCAGTGTTAACGTAAGATTCACACAACTTGGCAAAAATGAAGTATGAAATTATGTATGAAGTTATAATCATGATTAAAATGTCCTGGTCATTCAACTGAAGAACTGTAGATAGGAAAATCAAGTTAAGTCTAGAAGGCATGTTTCTTTAACAAAAAGGAGTATTTAGTGAGATTCCCATGTGTACACACAGTACTACAGGAAGCGCTGAAGCCATCGCGACCTGTCCTCACTGGTCCCCTTCAGTCATCAGCACGGTGGCTGGCAGACCACGGAAGCAGGCAGTACATACTAGCAAATTACACTGAATGATACCTGTTGCTGCAGATGAGAAAAGTTAGACCAAAAAAGGGAAAGACAAACAATTCACTGCCAGAGAAAACCTGATTTCTAACTCCAGAGTCAAGCCAGAGCATGCGAACATGATTTTTAATAAAAATATGAAAATCTATATGAGATGGGCAACACACTGATCAAAGTATCGTCTCCACTCCCAGAGAACCTGAGGCAGAATCCTACTTCCAGGCGCTGGCGTGAATTCAGGGAGGCCTGTCTCTCTTCCTGAAGAGATGGGGGCTGACAAGGCTTCCAAAGGTCTCACTCGCCTAGCATTACCATTACGGACAGCTGCGAAGGCTGTGGGTGGCTTCTGTTCTTACCTATAACCCTGTTTTAACGTACCAGACGACAAGGCCTGTGCACAAGGGACAGCACGCTGGAAAAGACTTCTGGAGATGGGACAAGAACGCACTTGGGTATATTTTACACTCTCTGATTTACAAACGCAGGTTCAACACCACCTCCTCCCGACATCCACAGGGGCCCCTAATTGACTGGGTTATCTTGAGATTTTCTATGTCTCTGTACTCTTTCAAATGTTTTAAATAAAAGAAATTCACACACTTCCTGTTCCAGATCCACAGGACCCTGTAACATATCCTGAACTACATTACCTGAGTATCAGGTAAGTAACTGCAATCGCCGTCACATGTAACGACACGTCTGCTAAGACACAGAGAAGAATCCTCTACTAGCCCCTTATGCATTTCACAGACTGACTTCAGATTCAAGTACACTTAGAGTTGGGCTAAGCTGCAACATGTGCCACGTTCAAGTAGATGGAAAAATACTTTAAGAATTCTCTTTTTCGCCGGCACTGTGGCTCACTAGGCTAATCCTCCGCCTTGCGGCGCCGGCACACCGGGTTCTAGTCCCGGTTGAGGCGCCGGATTCTGTCCCGGTTGCCCCTCTTCCAGGCCAGCTCTCTGCTGTGGCCCAGGAGTGCAGTGGAGGATGGCCAAGTGCTTGGGTCCTGCACCCGCATGGGAGACCAGGATAAGCACCTGGCTCCTGCCTTCGGATCTGCGCTGTGCGCCAGCCGCGGTGGCCATTGGAGGGTGAACCAACGGCAAAGGGAAGACCTTTCTCTCTGTCTCTCTCTCTCACTGTCCACTCTTTTTCTTGACTATTCCTTCCTTATCCTTGTGAGGGGTTTATGATTGTCACAATATAAGATCTCGCTAACGGAGAGAAAAGAACTGCAGAATTTTTAGAGAATCAGGGCTATGAGCAGATGTCAAAAAGCCTGTGGAAAATGGGGCCTAATATTTCTCCAAATGTGCGACTCACATCCGATGCATTGTGACCCGAGATGATCCGGAGTGTGCCCAATGAGCCATTAAATACAGGATTTTTGAAATAAAAAACCTGGTTATGATACAACCAAAAAAGTCAGTCTATTCTGTTGCAAAAGGTGTTTGAAATCTACACACACACAGCTCACTAGTCTAACTCACTTGTGCCAGCCGTCACCCTGTCACTAGGATGAGCATCTTCCCACCGACTGCTGTCTCAGGGCCCCTGGGCAACTGACCAATCGACAAAACACCAGTTGTCACAGCTAAAGCCTACGCTGCAGGATCGCTGTGAGAGGCAAAGGGGAACAGTGCACCTCCAAATCTCAATACAGCAACTGCCACCCAGCCATGCAAGTACCACCTGTAGCCTACTCTCTGGGGTGGCCAGGAGAACGGTCACCCGAACAGAAGCTTCTCTTGGGAAAATAAGAGTGACCGCATGCGATGACCGCTGCTCGTCACTCGGCCTCCGGCACGGAGCTAGGAGCTTGTGGACCCATTATCGCACTGAGCGTCCAAGACCTGAACCAGCGATCGTGATCTCCAGCCCCCAAACGAGAACCTGGGACTCACGGAGCTCAAGCTGATCACGTGGGCTGCATAATTACTCAACGAGAAACTTGGGATTCAAACTGAGCTCGGACGGACTCCGAGGCACCAGGTCTTTCTAGATGACGCTGCCTTTAAAAAACAAAGACAAAAGCATTACACAGAGGACGTATTCTCAACCGGGCTGACGTCACCCCAAGGTGAAAAAATTCACTCTCCTTTAATGTCTAAAGCTCAGATGGAGATACGCGCTTCAAATGAACAAACAGATTTCTAGTGTATGTGTGCAATTTCAATCTCACAGAGGAAGGGTGAGGAATAAAATGCCTAAAAATGTTCTCTGTAGGAAGAGGCAGGAATGGAAAGAAAACTGAGAAATACGGATACAGAACCAGCGGGAAAGCATCTTTAAATTCGCAACAGCAGCATCGTTTTAAGGTAACACTGGGAGTTCCGTGAGGATGAACCAATCTCTCTTTTTCAGTGGAAGGCAAAAGGAAAATGTCAAAGGATTAGAAAACTCTAGCATGACCCGCAGCATCTACTTGCACTACAGTGAAATCAACAAAAGCAATCTCATTGCACAGAGGTTACCTAGCTGTGAAGTAACAAACTGACTGGATTCATAGAATAAACTTAAGAAATAAAGATAATTTTCAGGTTTATATCTTTAAAGTTTAAGGTTACCCAAAATATGCTGTATGTCTGATTTAAGTAGGAAGGAGTTCCTCTTTCCTTTGGACCCAAGCTGGAATTACAACCGACCGTGGGAAAAATGTTTCCTGGGAAATCTATGCTTCAAGAGGTTAAGGGAAAAAAATAGCACTTGAAACTTCCAAAGTCAGCGGGTGGGCGTGAGAAAACTCCTCTATGAAACTCACCCCTTGTGTACGCATTAAACCATTAAAGCATGTGATCTTCATTTAGAATGCATTTATTTCTATTTAAAATATAGAATGAACAAAGTGAATTCCAACTGTTGGAATCTTTCAAGATTAGCTTAGGAGAGGTTCATTCAAAATATAAAGAAACCATAATAAATAATAATAGTAGTAAGAATAGAAATATAATATCTGTTTCAGTTGTAGTACTCCTTGGCATGCATAAGGGAGTTTACTTATAAGTATAAAATGTTAAACACTTTTTAATAAAAGTATATATTCTATTGGACTTATCCGTAAACCAACTCTGCCACAGTGCTCCTTGGCAAACAAAGGAGTTCCTTAATCTTGTTAAGGCATCACATATCAGACAAGATGTCTAGGACAAATCAAGACTGGACCAAACGCTGGGAGACACTGCGGCACAGGTACGTTTGGGGCCTCCTGTCTACCACAGAATACTTTTCCTTAAGACAACTTTGCTTCAGATCATTAACAGGAAGGGGAGAACAGCAGGGTGGAGCTGATGGAAGCCCTCGGTATTCTTTGGGCTAGCAGAGAAATCGGGAATGGTCCGGGAACGGTTTCTGGTCACCCACGAAATACGGGGGGGCTGGCCATGATGACTGAGGCCCTAGAGGGGAGCCCTGAGACAGTGGGCACGCAGCGACACTCGAGTCATTGGCCAAAGGATCTGCAGCCGTCCTGAAATGACCCTGGAGCAGGAACAAGGCTGGGAAGACAGGGGGGTGTACCGAGCACCTGCTGGGGTCCACAAAACCTGCCGGTAAAACCCACGCGCCCACTTTCTCGCAGGCAGCCACACACACTGCATTTTGATAGTTTTCCTAAGACAGTAAAAGGAAAATATTCTCTTCCAGGAATATGGATTGTACATCCCACACTGACAACTGGTTTTGACTCCCTGAGAGCCAAACTTACCAGATATAAGATAGGCAGCACCTAAAGAAAAAGAAGAAAAAAAAATTATGATGTTAAACAATTTTAATGTTCATTGATCCGCTAGAAATTTTACATATGTAGGTACCTCAATAAACTACACCTGAGAGCTCCTAGGCAATCCAAACTATAAGGATTAAAATGTATGAAAACAACTGCATATTATTAATCAGTAGACACAGATGTCGTGTCTATACTTGATCAGTAGAGTCAACGCTATAAGCATAAGTTATGACAGCTCCTGAATACCAAAGCACACACCATCTCAATCCGGTCTTAGGACCTGATGTCCAGACATAAGTCTGTCTGCAGCGCTCTGTTAAATAACTGCTGATCTATCTTCCGATCGATAAACTCTCAGTCTGAGAGTTTACCTCTGAGCCCTTCCGGCACACTGCACCCACAGGCAAGTCACCTCATTGTAACATTCTATTTTTCCGTGCAAAAATACTGCTCTTAAGTGAGAGGAACGCACCTGCTTGGAATGCCACTTAGAACAGGCAACAGCACACAGCAGCAAAAGCAGGATGTGCAGGTGGCAAATGTGCTTAAATTCCAGCTTCCTCCCTGTGAGCTACCCAGTGTATGTCAATGCACAAGTGAATCTCTAACCCCTGAACTCCTCATCTACAACATAAAGCTAAAAACTCTTCTGGGAGGTTGTGGCAGGGACTGGAGCCAGCCAGCAGGAGGAGCAAGGCAGGCACAGGCCACGGCGGCACATTCTCTGTGAGTGGTAGAGACGGTTTTTTAAATAAGAACTAAATACAGTGCAGTTTATTATAAATGTCACATTACATTAGCATGGTATATTGTGAGTACATTATATCATACCTTGAAGGGATAAGCCAACTGCACAAGAGAGAGTTTGTGGCTGAATATTGCTTACATTTTATCATAACTGTCATTAGGCTTAAATTCATTGAATTACCTATATTTTTAAAATATTTCAGCACAGCTAGTTCTACAACTTATATAAAGAGAAACTTATTTCTCTTTGCCTTGCCCTATTAAAAATTGGATGCATCCAATCTAAATATTCAAGACTCAAATATATCATAGGAGGTAAAAAGTCCCTTACCAGAGTTAAAATTAATGAACTAAACTTAAATGAACCAACCTAAGTCACAAAACCAAGGCTGAGTGGAAAAAGCCAAGTGGGATAATGAAGTACACAACACATTGGTTATGTTAGTTATAAAGACATTCAAAACAGTATTACAGGTGCATACATGCCCCACAAGAATGGAAACATCGGGAGCAAGCCCATCACCCTAAGAGCAGTAATTAACTGCCTTCAAGGAGAAAAAGTGGCAGGAAATGTACAAGAGAACGCTATTATCTGTAACGTTTAACTTGTAAAAGTATCTGGGCCTGGGGCCAGCACTGTGGCACAGCAGCTAAGATGCAGGCGTGGCGGCACCTGCATCTCATGTGGGCTGTGGTTCAAGTCCCGGCTGTTCCACTTCCAATCCAGCTCCCTGCTGATGGCCCTGGGAAAGCACTGGAAGATGGCTCAAGTCCTTGGGCCCCTTTCACTGACATGGAATACCCGGAAGAAACTCCTGGCTCCTGGCTTCAGCCTGGCCCAGCCCTGGCTGTAGTAGCCATTTGGTGAGTGAACCAGTGGATGGAAGACCTCTCTCTCTCTGTCTCTCCCTCTCTCTGCTCACTCTTTCAAAATAAATAACTCTTTTAAAAAAAAATACCTGTGTCATGGTAAAATATGTAGGGCTCAAAATAACAATTATAAAATGTATGAAAAGAAGGTCATAATGTATGAAGTTGTAATTTAAAAAAATTATTTGATGCCATTAGAGTGGCCAAAAGCAAGCAGTCACTGCATTTAACATGTTAAAGGGGAGGTTTGCATAGCAGGTGCAGTTTCACGGGTGAGCCGCAAGGGGGCGCTCCCGAGCAACAAGGTATAGCGCACAGTCAGCTCATTATCTGGGACTCCAGGAGTGGGAGGACCGTGTCCAGGACCCACAGAGCCTCGGAAAAGCGAGCAGCTGGAGGCTGGTAATCCATTTCTTGGCTTTTGTGGTGGTTACAGAAATATGTGCGTTAGAAAAGTTAAAGAGGTGCACATTAATTAATTAGTTAATTATTTGAGAGGCAGAGTAGCAGAAAGAGAGCTCCAATCACTGGCTCACTCCCCAAATGCCTGCAAGGCCTGAGGCAAAGCAGGAAGTCAAGAACTCAATCCAGGTCTCCACGGTGAGAGACAGGAGCCGTGGTATCAGGGAGCTGACGCTGGATCAGGAACTCGGAACTCTGCTGTGGGACCTGAGCTCTTTGTCAGCGTCTCCACTGCTAGGCTCAACACCTGCCCCATGTACACCCATTTCTTCTGCAGTTTTCTATGTGAGTGTTGACTTCAATTGGAAAACTGGGAAATTTTTAAAAGTTATCTCCTAGTTCAATCTTGTAGACATTTCCCCCCAAAAAAAATTTTTTTTTTTTTTTTTTTTTGACAGGCAGAGTGGACAGTGAAAGAGAGAGACAGAGAGAGAAAGGTCTTCCTTTGCCGTTGGTTCACCCTCCAATGGCCGCCGCTGCAGCCGGCGCACCGTGCTGATCCGATGGCAGGAGCCAGGAGCCAGGTGCTTTTCCTGGTCTCCCATGGGGTGCAGGGCCCAAGCACCTGGGCCATCCTCCACTGCACTCCCTGGCCATAGCAGAGAGCTGGCCTGGAAGAGGGGCAACCGGGACAGAATCCGGCGCCCCGACCGGGACTAGAACCCGGTGTGCCGGCGCCGCAAGGTGGAGGATTAGCCTATTGAGCCACGGCGCCGGCCCCAAAAAATATTTTTTAAAAAATACGTCGTCCCCATTGGAAAATAAGGGTGTCTATGAAAATGATTATAGGCTGGGCAAGCTGTGAGGCACAGAGACATCCTGGTGGCCTGAGCTGCATTAAGTAGAGAAAATTTCATTCATTTGTGCAACAGGTTATTTCTGAAGCCTACAGGATAGTCTTCCATTTTCATAGAGCCATAATTTATTAACCTTGAAATAATGTCAAGTATTTATTTTAAAAAAATCTATATTTTCAATTACTTAGAAGACACTGAAATGCTGTCCCACATTTGCAACTCTAGGGAGCCTGGAGAGACGTCAGCATGGTTGAGGGATGCGTCTCCATCAGTGAACCAGACCCTAGAACCAACCTCAAGGATGGTACAAATCTGGTCCTTTGACGGGGTCTTGAAGAACTCCATGACTCCCAAAAGCAAGCACAGAAAACAGAATTTCTTCATCAGCCTTAGTCTAGCATTGCTTTTATGGGGACACAACTTTTTTCTGTATTATCATGCTTGTATTCTACAGATTTTCCCTAGCACAGTGCAAGCCTGCCTCCGAGGAAGGTCAAAGCGTTACTATGCAAAGCCCTAGCTACAGTAAGTTACCAACCACCAGCTGAGCCCTCCACACTTGCTCAAGTGGACAGCGCACAAGGCCCACATTTAGGAAACCTGAACGGTGTCAACTGACCTGCAGGCGAGCTTCCTTTGCCTTTGGTCGTGCCTGTCGTGTACACACGTGTGGTTGCCCTGGGAACAGGTACACCCTGTGTGGCTGTAACACGAGCAGAAGTAAATCTTGGGGTACTGCGGAGACCCTTGGTCAATGGGGCATGAAAAGCAGTGGACTTTTTGGTTGCTGAAAGACTCTGTGTAAAGGCAGGCTTTGAGACAGTGAACCTCTGCACTGTTGGTGTGGCCCGCGAAGCAGGAGGCTTAGCCGTGCTGGGACTCTGGGCGGCCGCGGGCATGTTTGCGGGCGAAGCGCCCGATGGGGGGGATGTCTGCGCTGCTGCTGGGGCCTCTGTGATGGCATCATGTGCTGGGGTGGGTTTCTGAGATGCTGGTGAGAGTCGTGGAGCTGAGACCGGTACCGTGCTGGGTTTCTGAGGGGCAGGTGTAGCGTCTGGAGCTGAGACAGGTTCTGTAACGATTTTCTGTGGTGCAGGTGTAGTGTCTGGAGCTGGAGCATGTGCTGTGGCGGGTTTCTGAGGTGCAGGTGTAGTGTCTGCAGCTGAAACAGGTACTGGGGTGGGTTTCTGAGGTGTAGGTATAGTGTCTGCAGCTGAAACAGGTACTGGGGTGGGTTTCTGAGGGGCAGGTGTAGCGTCTGGAGCTGAGACAGGTTCTGTAACGATTTTCTGAGGTGCAGGTGTAGTGTCTGCAGCTGGAGCATGTGCTGTGGCGGGTTTCTGAGGTGCAGGTGTAGTGTCTGCAGCTGAAACAGGTACTGTGGTGGGTTTCTGAGGGGCAGGTGTAGTGTCTGCGCCTATAACATTTACTGTGGTGGGTCTCTGAGATGCAGGTGTAGTGTCTGGAGCTGAAACAGGTACTGTGGTGGGTTTCTGAGGTGCAGGGGTAGCGTCTGCAGCTGGAACAGGTACTGTGGTGGGTTTCTGAGGTGCAGGTGTAGCGCCTGCAGCTGGAACGTTGACTGTGGTGGAATGCTGAGGTGTAGGTGTAGCGTCTGCAGCTGGAACAGGTACTGTGGTGGGTCTCTGAGATGCAGGTGTAGTGTCTGGAGCTGAAACAGGTACTGTGGCGGGTTTCTGAGGTGGTGCAGGTGTAGCGACTGTGGCTGGAACAGGTACTGTGGTGGGTTTCTGAGGTGCAGGTGTAGCGTCTGTAGCTGGAACAGGTACTGGGGTGGGTTTCTGAGGTGCAGGTGTAGCATCTGGAGCTGGAACAGGTACTGGGGTGGGTTTTTGAGGTGCAGGTGTAGCGTCTGCAGCTGGAACATTTACTGTGGTGGGTCTCTGAGATGCAGGTGTAGCATCTATAGCTGAAACAAGTACTGTGGTGGGTTTCTGAGGTGCAGGTGTAGCGTCTGGAGCTGGAACAGGTACTGTGGTGGAATGCTGAGGTGTAGGTGTAGCGTCTGCAGCTGGAACAGGTACTGTGGTGGGTTTCTGAGGTGCAGGTGTAGCGTCTGCAGCTGGAACAGGTACTGGGGTGGAATGCTGAGGTGTAGGTGTAGCATCTGTACCTGGAACAATTACTTTGGTTGGCTTCTGAGCTGACGGAACTGTTGTAGATTCCTGAACTTCTGGTGGAGGCTTGGGAGGTACATGTCTTCCTGTGGAAGAAAAATGTAAAAGAAAAAATTAGCTAAATATTGCTGTCTAAGAGGTTTTAGCCATTGCTTGTTCTATGGCTATTTTCTTGTTTCTCTCCACAAACACCTGTGTACGACTTCTGGGAAACAAGTCCTAATGTGCATTTCCCAAGGAGCTGAAATGCTTTATGTCTCTGCTTTGACATAAATTACATCTACAGGAAACTGAAGTGGTATGGAGGCTCTTAGGATGTTTTTTATGTGAAAAAGGGAAACCAGTGTTGAAGGCAGTAGTGATGTAATTCTGTGACACACATCTATCTTTTCATTCCAAAAGCGTCTTCCTTGGCTCATGCCAACACCAGAGAACAATGGGATGCGATCACTGGACCGACAGACGTCGAGGCAGACTCACTCTCTCCAGTCTCTCCGGGACCTTGCAGAGGCTTGGGAGCTTTGTCTTGTTTCTCTTCTGTTTTAAAAGTGATCTGTCAGTCTGGGCAAAGAGAAGTCCCCTTTCTCCTGGGATGCTGCACACCAGCTTCCCCTATGTTATTTTCATTCCTTTCCAGGTTTCAGGCCAGATAACAATATGAAACTCCTGCTACAGGTGCAGTCTGAGAATCTAACCACGTAGCAATGCCTGCAGTTTTGGGAGCCTGTTTGCTGCCCTCCTAAGGCAGGGCTCAGCAGTGGCCTGGTTTCACCACATACGTGGGGGCTTCAGAAAGAGTGCTAGCAGTGGAATTACAGGGTGAGTTTATTGTGGTGTGAAACAAATGCTGAAATCCATGCAATTTTTTCATCACATACATTTTCTTTGAGTTTTTTTGAAGACTCTTTGTATACATGGATTTCAAAATTGTTACACCGAAATAAACATCTCTTAATTGCATTTTCCATGAACCTCAGGACGTACCCAGATTCTGAGGGGCCTGTGGCAGGTTCTCTCATCCCTCTGAGCTTTGGTTTTCTCCTCTGCAAAATGAGGATAAAACAGAGCAACAGGCTTTCGGGAACTCACTTCGGTCAGGGATTTCAGTGTCTGTCCCGGAAGCCACAGGAGCCAGCATCCAGGACCACTACTGCCAGCCCCACCCACGTTCTGTGCCTCTATCTGCTCCTGTGGCTCCTCTCTCAGTCTGTGCTGCTGGTGGTCTCATGTCAGGCCTAAGACGTGGCCTCGGCCCACAGGCAGACTCGGCACATGCTCCCAAGGGAAAAAGACAACCTGCCCACCCCCAAGGGTTTGCCTTCCCTCCAACCACAGAACTTGAGTTCACCTAGTCCTGCTGCTTCCCCGCTGTACCTTACGGCTCTAATGATGGCTGCTTTTTGGTTATCTACCTGGGTTTTGCAGTTGCTGCAATAGGAATATTGACTGACCTGCCATGACCTACTTGATACTGCCATAGAGCTTTAAGCTCTAAATAACTAATGCTTTAATGAAACAGAAAAATGGAAACAGGAAAAGGAAATGGAAATAGGAAAATAAATATGAAGACCACACCCCCACCAAATTTCACTCATAATGAAAAGAGTTGACAGGGCCGGTGCTGTGGCATAGCAGGTAAAGCTGCCATCTGCAGTGCCGGCATCCCATATGGGCACCGGTTCAAGCCCTGGTTGCTCCACTTCCGATCCAGCTCTCTGCTATGGCCTGGGAAAGCAGTAGAAGATGGCCCAAGTCCCTTTCACCTGCATGGGAGACCCAGAAGAAGCTCCTGGCTCCTGGCTTCAGATCAGCGCAGCTCTGGCCATTGCAGCCAACTAGAGAGTGAACCAGCAGTTGGAAGACCTCTCTCTCTCTCTGTCTCTCCTCTCTGTGTAACTCTGACTTACAAATAAATAAATAAATCTTTTTTTTAAAAAAAGAGTTGAAAGAATAAGTTTAATTTTCACCATTTAAACTGCCACATCTCCTATCATAATCATCCATCACAACTTAAACAAACGCCATCTGTGTAATGTTTGCTCCAGCTTTATGACGGCTTTGAACAACTTTGCAAGTATTTACTTATTACTTATTTGAAAGGCAGGGGGAGAGACAGATAGTGACAGAGAGGTCTCCCAAATTCTAGCTCACTCCCTCAACACAACAGCTGGGGCCAGGCCAGGCCAAAGCCAAGAGCCTAGAATTCAATCTCTACCTCTCAGGGGGTGGTAGGGACTTTAGCACTTGATCCACCATCCATTGCTTCCCAGGGTATACACTAGCGGGCAGCTGGAATGGGAAGCAGAGCGGGACCTGAACCCAGGCACTTCAGTATGGAGCGCAGGCATCCTACACAGCCGCTTATCTGCTGTGTCAAAGGCTCACCCTTAAATATCTCTTTTAAAATATATTTAGGGGCAGGTATTGTGATGCCACTCCACACTGTAGTGCCAGTTAAAGTCTCACTGGTCTACTTCTTCTTAAAGTATTTATTTATTTGTTTGACAGTCAGAAGCACAAAGCGAGATAGAGACACAGATATCTTCCATCCGCTGGCTCACTCCCCAGAGAGCCACACAGCCAGAGCTGAGCCAGGCCAGAGTCAGGAGCTTCGTCCGGGTCTCCCACATGGGTGGCAAGGGCCTAAACACTTGGTTTGTTTTCTGCTGCTTTCCCAGACCATTTGCAGGGAGCTGAACTGGAACTGAAGCAGCCGGGACACAAACCAGCACGCATATGGGATGCCAGCATGGCAGGCAGCGGCTTTACCCGCTACCGTAACACCAGCCCCTCACTAGTCTATTTCTGATGTAGCTTGCTGTTAACAAATCTTGGGAGGCAGCAGATGATAGCCCAAGCGCTTGGACCTCTGTCACTTATGGGGGAGACCTGGAGAGAGTTCTGGGGCTCCAGTTTCGGTCTGGTGCTGCCATGGGTATTGTGTGCATTTGCAGCATAAAACAACGGATGGGATCTCCCTCTGTGTCACTCTGTCTTCCAAGTAGATGAAAACAGTAAATATAAAGACACATTTTTAATTCTTGAAAAATCTCTTCTAGGAATTGTGAGCATATATAGTCTGGACGCAAAAGACATTAAGGAGAAATGTCCAGGAGGATGAGAAAGAGCAGTCAGAAACAGAGAGGTTCTGGATGCAGAAAATAAATGAGAGAAACCCTGTGGAGCCAACAGCTCGGTGAGGCTTTCCCAGCTGTCCCCGGCACGGTCATGATTTAGAGCCAAGAATCTCCTTCCAATGTGACAAAATAACTTCATATATTCTCTGAATAAGCAAAGAGAGATATCTGTATTAACTTACTGAAAGGAACATGGTGTGAATGGCAAATTTAAGTTAATTCACTACAAACATAAGATATGTATCCCACATATGCATATGCAAACCATAGACTCCTTTGAAAATTTACTAAAAAACTGTCCCATGGGAAAATGCAGATCTGCCTCCATGCAGCATTTTACACTCACCACAGTCCCTATTACAAGGTAAGAATCAAGCAAAAATGGGATAATCCAAACTGATTACCTCTGCACTCGGGAGCTGGGCCGCTCCACACTCCTTCTTCATTCTCTGCGTCGCAATAAATAGAATGCTGTCCAACCAGAGTGAAGCCTCTGTTGCATTCATATGTTACGGTCTGTCTATATACATAAATGCTAGATTCTTCTTTAATCATTCCATTCTCAATTTTTGGAGGTTCTGGACAAGAAATTTCTTTAAAAAAATTACAACATCTTTTAAATAAATAAAACTTGTAAGGTATTTTTACAAATAAGTAAGACTAAAACATGTTAAAGAGTCTACTCAAAGACATCAAAGTCTGCCCTCTTTCTAAACTCAGCAATACCCACAAAGGAAGCACACATGTCTAGTCAGTAATAGAAAAAATATTTGGCACACTGAATACAAACACAGTAGAATGTGAACGCGAACCCTGAGACCCATTTACAGAAATAAGATTCAGAACATGCTTGTAAAACAAAAATTACAATAAAGCCTGCACATGTTACTTATCAAGCTGGTGCTGGAAAATAAAATACGGGCTGACACGTTGTAGGAGCTGAGAAGTCGAAGTGGAACAGAGAGAGAAGACGTCAGGGAGGAAGCACATCGAGAGCTTAAACCTCATACGAATCCTTCTAGGAGCAGAAAGCAGGGTCTGTCACTGCAGGGATGGGGTGGGGGTGGGAGGATGACACCAAATGAGAGGAGCCAGGAATTCGGGTGGGATGCCTGAGAAGAAAGGACGGGTCTTTCGGGGTGGAGCAGGAGGCCTTGGATGTCAAGGTCACATTTTGACTCCGAGTGAGAGCTGTTTCACACGTATTGACTCACAGAGACTTTGATTCAGAATAAACCTTCCGGAGCAGGTGAATTTGTAAAACAAATTCAAGCAGGGTTGCTCTAGTTATACACAGAGGCCTCTCTCTCTCTCTCTCTCTCTCTCTGGAAGTTGCCCTGATAAAAAATTCCACGGTTCTACATCCTCTAGAGACATTGTCATCTTTTGTTCTTTTTCTTTTTAAGCAAGAAAGCAATGTGATCACCTGTGCATCGAACTGCATTACACCAAATGCACTTAGGTTTGCACGGAAACCAGCAACGCTTAGGCTGCTCATCAAAGCAAGGCCCAAGAACAGGCTATTCTGACGGCACTGAGTTAGGGTCTACACACATCACCAGGTTCAGTCTCGGCATTTTCTGAGTAACTAGCACACAAATCATTGTTCTACAGGCAGAAATGTGACCCCGAACAAGATTCAGGTCCTCTGTCTCAAAACCCAGTGGAGAAAGAGACTCAAAGAGCTCATTTCAATACAAAACCGGAGGGCCGTCGCCAGAGTGCACAAGCGGCACGCAGGGAAGACAGGCGAGCAGACGAGGAGAAGTTCCTCGAGGCCCAGAAGAACCCAGTCTTAGAGGAGAAAACAGTCAAGGAAAGGGGCTGCAGCGCCCACGACAGCAATGACACAGACACTTGTGTGTGTGTTTTTTTTTTCTTTGCACTGAATCAAGTTTAACCCTCCTCTACACCCAGACTTCTCAAAATCTCAGGAAGTGGTGGGGGTGAGGGGGTAGGAAGGAAAAATAACTGGACATTTTTGCATAAACCGTAACTCTCGTGATCACTCCTAAGAGCAGACTCACAAAGGTCCCCAGGCCCACCTGTAGGAGCTGTTCTCCTCCAGTGGTGAGACGCTTCCAGGTGGGAGAGACAGGACCCTGCTTTAGACCTCCATCCCCTTGGGAGGGGAACTGGGGCAAATGTCTGTTATATCATTGAAGTGTTTTGTTGTTTTTATACATGTCTGAATAAAAATGCCAAAGTTTTTTTCAAAAAAAAAAAAAAAAAGCCTGAGGCACGCGGAAAACTCAAAGCAGCTTGCAGAGACAAAGCACGAAGTACGAGGGCAAGACAGCAACGTGGAGACGCAGGTACACATGCTCAGGCGCTCGGCCTTGGTAGGGATGGGAAATACTCATCAGCTTTCAGAAGCAGAGAGACAAGACACATCCGTGTCACAGACCCAGCACTCTGGGTAGAACACAGGGGCAGTCCTTGGCCGGCGCCGCGGCTCACTAGGCTAATCCTCCGCCTTGCGGCACCGGCACACTGGGTTCTAGTCCCGGTTAGCGCGCCAGATTCTGTCCTGGTTGCCCCTCTTCCAGGCCAGCTCTCTGCTGTGGCCAGGGAGTGCAGTGGAGGATGGGAGGATGGCCCAAGTCCTTGGGCCCCACACCCCATGGGAGACCAGGAGAAGCACCTGGCTCCTGCCATCACATCAGCGCGGTGCGCCGGCTGCAGTGCGCCGGCCGCAGCGGCCATTGGAGGGTGAACCAATGGCAAAAGGAAGACCTTTCTCTCTGTCTCTCTCTCTCACTATCCATTCTGCCTGTCAAAAAAAAAAAAAAAAAAAAAAAGAACACAGGGGCAGCATCCAGCGGTGCAGGAATGCATGCAGGAGGCCAGCGCCAGGACTATCACCCTGAACGCAGTCCACTGGGGTGCCTGCCCCACAGCCCACCCTTTGAAGGCTGTGCTCCAGCCCTCCTATCCCTACTCAGTAGGGCATCTACAGGGCTCAGAGAACAAGCTCACTAAGAAGCTGTCCATTCTAGAACATGCTCTAGAACTAGTACCCAGCATTCCCTGTACTGAGACCACTTTCAGGGCCCATATTTTTGATGGTGGTCTCTACTGCTGAAACGCTCACCTCTGACCCAGAAGACAAGGGATCTGGGACAAGGATCACAGCGGGCACGGCCTGGGCACCCATGTGCCCCTTTCGAGACCCCTCCCAGTGGGACCGCTCAGGAAAAGGGGCTCTCGCTGCAGGACGCAGAGGCCAATGGCCGCTGAGCTGAAGTGGAGCATAAGAGCCAAGAAGGACAGAGTGGGCCTCAGCGCCTTCACGAGGAAGAGTGAGACCCCACAGCGACAGTGGGACGAGGGCCTGGACCGGGCAAGCAGGAGCCAGAGTGGGTCTGCAGTGTGGAAGCTCGTCCACGCTGGAACACAGGCCTGGGTCCACAGTTGTGTGACACTGATGCTGCTGGCTGCTTAGGCAAACTCTGGCCTCAGACCAGGGGGGCTGCTTATCCAAACCGCAGGCACATTTCCTGGGCCAGAGCCGGATACGGTTCCACCACCCTTTGCTTTCCAGCTTTCATTTGGTGTCATTTACAACAGCCCACAGCGGATACCAGGAGTAGGAAAGGAGGCCTGTGCAGAAGCCATGAAAACTTAGGGAGAAGGTGTGGTCGTAGACGCAGAGGGCAGAGGATGGGTGTGGCAGGGGTAGGCCCCTGGGCGGAAGCCACCTGTCTGCAAACAGCAGACCCCACACACACACACACCATGCAGTGTCAGGACATAAGCGCTGGATCAATTATACTAAATGTCTAGTTTCCTGCTCCTGGTAACAGAACGGCATCTAACAATGATTTTGATGATAGGGTTTTCAGAAATCATTCGTAAAGGTGTTGAGCTGGAGGTACAAAGAGGACGAGAGGAATAAAGGCAACCCTTAAGAAGGGCGCGTTACGAAGAAACTAGCCCTGCATTTTCAAATTTTTTGCACCAAAATGATCTTTAATTCCATTTTTCATGAACTTCTGGAAGTGCCTTCCAACATTCGAGGGGATTCATCCATTTGCGGTATTTTTTCTGTGCCCTGTCACCCTTGAGGAAGTTAAGACTCTTAAGTCCAGAGACGGCGTTTCTTCTTCATTGCATAACCTTAGCTCTCTGATGATGACAGATCACACTTGCTAACGGTTCTAGATTTTTATCTCATTCACAATTATTATCCCAAGGAGAGGAAACGTAAGCAACCCTGGCTCTCGGGAAAATGCTGGCTTTGAAGTAAGAGACCTGGGTTAAGTCCTTCCACTGCCGAGTGTTCCAGGACAAGGAGTCTCAGGGCACCGGTACTTCCTTCCGTAAAACTTACGAGCTGGTGGGGGTAGGGAACCCCTATCTAGCTTCTCTGCCTGTTAGAAGGAATGGTGTAATAAGTGACCACGCACAGCACAGGGCTGGCTGTTGTTTAAATCCTCATTGTGTAGTGAAAGATGTCGAGGCTCAGAAAAGCTTACTGGTCTGTCTCCACAGCTAATACCTGAAGTAACATCGCCTCAGAAGGGCTTCCGTCAGCCAAGACACTACCAACCCCGAGAGCTTCCATTTTGTTGGAAATCTTACCTTGGCACAGTGGCAACCGGTCACTCCACCCAACACCATTTTCCTGAACAACACAGTAAATGGAAGATGCACCAATCAATTTATACCTAAAGCCAGAGGGGAAAAGAAAAAAAATTAAGCTACCTTTACAAATCTTCGACCTTTCTCCAATTCTCCAGAGTATCATTAAGCTATGTACTACACCTGTAGGTGGAGATCAATCAGTAGGTGATAAAAGTCTGGGTGACAATTTAAAGGAAAAGAAACAATGAAGTTTATTTTTATTTTTATTTATTTGTTTTAACAATGAGGCTTAAAAAGGTGACATACAAAGGGTAAAAATGTGTAAGGTGTGGCCTATGCTTTATTTGCATGGCATGGATGCTAGAAAGCGTTATGTGTTGTGAATCAGTCTTAAAGGACATAGATGACTGAGTATTTTATATATCTGAGTTTGTATGAACGTCATAGAATACAACGTACTTATGTTGATAAGGAATCCAGGCCGGCGCTGCGGCTCAATAGGCTAATCCTCCACCTGCGGCACCGGCACCCGGGGTTCTAGTCCCGGTCGGGGCGCCGGATTCTGTCCCGGTTGCCCCTCTTCCAGGCCAGCTCTCTGCTGTGGCCCTGGAGGGCAGTGGAGAATGGCCCAAGTGCTTGGGCCCTGCACCCAAGGGAGACCAGGAGAAGCACCTGGCTCCTGGCTTCGGATCGGCGTGGTGCGCCGGCCACAGCGCGCCAGCCACAGCGGCCATTGAGGGGGTGAACCAACGGCAAAGGAAGACCTTTCTGTCTCTCTCTCTCACTGTCCACTCTGCCTGTCAAAAAAAAAAAAAAAAAGCTAAGGAATTCAAACTATTTCCCAGACTTTATATTAATGACTCAATCAATATCTGTTTTTAGTACAGGATACAATTGATACTGATATTTTTATTTTATTTATTTTTATTTTTTATTTATTTATTTATTTATTTTTTTGGACAGGCAGAGTGGATAGTGAGAGAGACAGAGAGAAAGGTCTTCCTTTGCTGTTGGTTCACCCTCCAATGGCCGCCTCGGCCGGCGCGCTGCGGCCGCCGCACCGCGCTGATCCAATGGCAGGAGCCAGGTACTTCTCCTGGTCTCCCATGGGGTACAGGACCCAAGCACTTGGGCCATCCTCCACTGCACTCCCTGGCCACAGCAGAGAGCTGGCCTAGAAGAGGGGCAACTGGGACAGAATCTGGCGCCCCAACCGGGACTAGAACCCGTTGTGCCGGCGCCACAAGGCGGAGGATTAGCCTAGTGAGCCGTGGCGCCGGCTGGATATTTTTATTTTATAACTAACAGATAACACAGAGAGGGAGAGAGAAAGTGAGAGGAGAAAAGAAGGAAGGGAGGGAGGGAGAGAAAGAATGAGAGGAAAGCATAATTGAACTTGCAAATGTTAGATAAGAAAATAAATGTAAAGTTTTCAATGACTGACTTCCTTTTCCCTTTATAGGGAACTTTAAAAGATCTTAGAATACTTTTACATTAGGAATAAATGTTTTTAGCCCATATTTCCTAACAGCATGTTTGTACATGGAAAAACTCACATGCAGATTCATTATTTAGGTCAATTTAAGACAGGTTTCATATTGAACACTTTAAAGGTTATTATTTCTGCCAGTATCATAAATGTGTCCAAATTTTTCTTTCCGAATCACATTTACAATTTTATATTGACGGGAGGGTGCTGTGGCGCAGCGGGCAGAGCTGCTGTCTCTGACGCCTGCACCCCACAGAGAACTGCTGGTTTCAATCCCGGCTGTTTTACTTCTGGCTCAGCCTCCTGCTAACACATCTGGGAAGGCAGTGGATCATGGCCCAAGTACTTGGCCCCCGCTACCCATGAGGAAGACCCAGATGGAGCTCCTGGCTCCTGGCTTCAGCTTGGCCTACCCCCAGCTAATGTGGCCATTTGGGAAGAGAACCAGCAGGTGGCCGATCTCTCTCTGTCACTCTGCCTTTCAAATAAATCATTTAGAAAAATGATATTAAGTCACTTAGGTGCTGAAATCTAAGAATCTGAGCATAAGGCTTGTTGCGCTTGCTTCCAGTTTGTGAACACTGTCACGAATCTAACAGTCTCATCTTAAATACTAATTTGTTTCTTCATCGTATAGAGTTGTAATTGGACAACACTTACCCTGTGTTACATGAGAGGGAGATGAAGGAACCAAATAACAGGTCAGTTTCTATCTTGACATTGCCATTTTGCAGCTCTCCAGGATTAGGACATGCTCTTTCTAGAAGAGAAAACAAATTAATTTTTTTCATTAAATTATCAGGCACGCACCACAGAAGGCATTGCGTGAGTGGAAGATATGCTGCTGAGACTGACTGAGGTAATCACTTCACCATGTATACGTATATCCAACATCATGTTGCATATTTTAAATACTGCTATATACAATTCTTATTTGTTAATGATATTTCAGTGAAGCTGGGAAATATTTTGATCGGGTTTATGTAAATTCATGAACTGTTAACATTTCTTACCCAAAGACTTTAATTCTACCTTCATTTTATGATGTTTCAAAAAAGCAACATATTTAGAATAATGCTTGCGTCATTTGAGATAACCTCAAATGAATTAAATGTAAAACTTGTAAGTATTCCCATCATATAAATATTTGGTTTGACTGATTTCAGATAAAATGACTCTAGTGATTCTACTAAGAATCATTCCAGGGGCAGTGATGTGGCACAGCAGGCTAAGCTGACGCTTGGACATCTGCCTCCCATATTGGAGTGCCGGGGATGGAGCCCACCTCTGCTTTTGTTCCAGCTTCCTGCTAATGCGGATCCAGGGAGGTAGCAGAGGACGGCTCAAGTGCTTGGGTTCTTGCTACCCATGTGGGAGGCCAGGGTGCAGTTTCTAGTTCCTGGCTTCAGCCTGGCCCAGCCCAAGCTGTTGCAGGTATCTGGGGAGTGAACCGGTAGATGGAAAATCTCTCTCGGCGCCCCCCTCTCTTTGACACCCCACCTTTCATATAAATAGGTAAACATTTTTTAGCAAGAAATCGCTAAGTAATAATATGACAGAACACAGAGTTCCTGCCCCAGTGCCGGGAGAGCTGCTGTTTCCTCCACACACCAGAAGGGGGGAAGCTTGCTGGGCTCATACTCACTTTTACAAAACTCGGCAGGTTTGGACCATTCTAAATTGTCAAGGCAAGTGAGTGTTGTGGACAGGTCGCGTTCCCTTCTGTAGCCCAGACGGCACTGGTAGTCCACCGTGGAGCCGACTGGGAAGTAGTTCTGATTGCTGTAAGTCTTTTCAAGGGATGCAAAGAGCAGCCTGGGGGGGTCATTGCAGCTGCCTGGAAGCAGTGAGAAAGCCAACAAGGAGAGCAGTGTGACCTCGTCTGCACCACACATGCCCTCCCACCCACCTGGCGTCTACACGGAGATCCGTGATCAACACACTCCCAGGTGCACTTCCACTTCTAGTCACCAGAGGCCTGCGAAGCAGGTTTAATGGGCAGAAATTCCAATCCCCACTGTTCAACAACCAAAACCCACTGAAACTGCCTGGCACAGTGCCAGGCCTCCGTAAATACTTCCCTTATCTGCCCTAAGGAATTATCCAGCACCATGTGATCAGGGATAAAGGAGGAGAAATATTTGCTCACTCCTGGGGGCAACGACAGAAACAATCGCTAACATTTACCCAATGCTTCTGTGTTTTACTCATACCCGCTCATTCAACCCCTGCAACAATGCACTGGGACAAGGGTGGGCTGAGCGGAGAGTGCCTGAAGTGTGTACAAACTGTCAGCAGCGAGGCAGCTGTGACTCTGGGGACCCCCTGTCCACTGCAGGGGGCCCTGGCTTTGTACCCGGAAGGCTGCCACTTCTGCAGGACAGCTCTGATCTTCAGGAAGTCCTTTAGCTTCCGGGAGCCCAGCCGCAAAATGAGGGTGACGGCCCCCACCTACCTCCTGGGGTTGTCTGGGGGATTAGCTAACAACACACGGGGAAGAATTATAAACTGAAACGTGATGCCTACGTAATAGGCTATACACTTGTTGCCTTCTTAAAAAACAAAACGAACTGAAATCCTATTTCACAAATGGTTTCACCAAGCATGTGTGACATTTCCTGTGAACACTGTAGTTCCTTCTGCTGATCCAAGCTGTGTCAAGGCAGCGTGAACTCTTATCTTTGTCTTTAATTATCAAGTGCTGTCTAACCAGGACTCTCAGGACTCCGATGACTATAACGGAGATGAGAAATTCCTGTCCCCCGGTGACATCACAGCCATTGTGAGGCTGGAGTGTGACCCATGACCCACACGTCTGCGGTATGCCGGTGGAAACAAACCAGCTGTATGGCTAGTCACATCACAGAAACCAGTGTGACGGGTGTGCAATACTGACCATGGATAATGCCAGATGACTGTGTTATTGGCTCTTAATAGAATTTGGTTCTTTATTGGTGTATTCCACTGTGAAACGGCCTCAGGAAGGTCCCTCGGGAAGTGTCCACCACAGAAGACAGCTCCATGAGCGCCCCGACCTCCTGACCCCACGAAGGCCTACACTAACGTATGCAGTCATGCCTTCATTTTTTACAATCATAAAAGTCAAAAAGAAAATACATAAAAAAATTTGTAAACAGAAAAGCAGCTCCCAGAGTTCAGGTTCTAAAGAGGACATTTTTGGGCAGCCGCATAAGGTGCTCGCATTTTAAGCTAAGTGTTATAACAAAAGGGCCCATAACTAGAAAGTTTGTCAAGTAAAGCACCGAAGTTCATTTCCGATGGAGTAAAATCCGTCAATAACTCCAGCATCGCCCGGGCAGACGGCACTGATAACGCACCGTGCACGGGCAGTGTCAGTGACGTACAGAGATCCACAGTCACCACTCCCGGGCTGACTCACCCAGCGCCACCTCCCTTGGCCCAGGGGGAGGGCTCTGCCCTGCCAGCACTTGCATTCCTATGTTTAAATAGGGTTAGGTATGTTTGACACAAACCCCACTGTGTTACAACTGCCCAGGGTACACAGAACAGGGGCATGCTGGCCTGGTGTAGCGTGGCAGCCATGGGCCACCGCATACAGCCCACACCACGTAGCTTTGTCTCTCCGATGTCCACACAGTGATGAAATCGCCTGAGGATGCATTTCTCTGCACTTAACAGATTCTGAAGTACACACAGAGAGCTTTTCAACACGCCATGCCAGGGGCCGGTGCTGTGGTGCCCTGGGTTAGACCAACGCCTGCAGCGCCAGCATCCCATATGGGCAGTTCATGTCCTGGCTGCTCCACTTCCAATCCAGCTCCCTGCTAATGCGCCTGGGAAGGCAGCAGAGATGAGCCAAATGCTTGGGCCCCTGCACCCACGTGGGGAACCTGATAAAACTCTTGGCTCCTGGTTTTGGCTTGGCAAAGTCCTGGCAGCTGGGGCCATTTGGAGAGTGAATCAGCAGGTAGAAGATCTCTCCCTCCCTTTCTCTCTCTAACTCTGCCGGTCCAAAAAAAAAAAATCCTTAAGCAAAAAAATTGCCATTTTTTTTGGTCAGAGTTGCATTAGGTTAAATCTTACTTAAAATGTAAGAAAACTTCACCTAGGCTACGTGTCTTGAGGTAATGGACAAATATATTCATATACAATGCACTCCCTAAACGGATCTCATTGTTTAATTTCTCTGGGAGTTTGTCTGGCAGGTTCAGTGCTGCCTTCCACTAGCTGGCGTGTGAAGGGCCAGGGGGCTGTCCCTGGGACTTAATAAGGCTGGAAACCTATCAATCAGCAGTGCCTAACGAGAGGTGTAAAATAACCTTGCCAAGACGCACGCCCTCCCCACAACCTCACTACAAGCAAGCAGGCACTTACGGTTACAGAATTCTTTCACCTCTGACCACTGGTTGTTTTCCTGGCATAAGGCGGAGTCTGGCTTGCCCGGAACTTTCACGAAACCTTCATTACACTTGTACCTCACCGTGTGCTGCACGGGGAAAGGCGAAAGCCCTTCCAGCACGGGCTGGGCATTGGGCACGTCCGGCGGCAGGCCGCAGTCACCTGGCGAGTTCAGAAACGCAGAGCTGCGGCCAAACGGCCCCACCGCCCTCCCAGGGCGGAACCGGCAACCCCAGACCTCGCTGGGCCTCGCGTCTTGTCAACCACTAAACCCGGAGCCAAAAAAAACCAAACAAACCACTCCCCAAAGTGTCTCAGAAAGTCCTTGCGCGTCTTAGAAGCCGTCTGCAGGTGCACCCAGCCGGCGGGCACCGCGCTGGGCTCAGAGCCCAGAGAGCGGAGAGTGGGCGGCTACCAGGCCCCCCCAGAGAGATGAGTAGGGGTCCAGAATTCGCTGCGGAGGTCCCCAGGTTTGGCTGTTCCCGAAACTCAGCCCTTGGAGACCTCAAACGCCACCCCTGTCCCCTAGCAGCCCGTCCCTAGCAGCCCGTGTGCGGGCTGGGACCCGGCCCCGCGGGCCGCCCGAGCGCCGGTCAGCAGCAGGGACCCTCAGCCTGCGCCCGGGACCGTGTCGGGGGAGCCGGAGCCTCAGGTGCTCCGCGCTGTCCCGCCGCCGCCCCGCCGGCCCGGCCCAGGCCGCCACTTACCCCGCACGGCCGGGGCGCTCAGTAGCAGCAGCAGCAGCAGCAGGGGCCGCCCGCCAAGGACGCGCAGCACCGCGGGGACGCTCGGTCGCGCGGGGCTCATGGCGCGCAGGGGCCGCGACTCCGCCGCGTGGATAGCGAGGCCAAGCCGGCGGGACAGGCAGCGCGGCCGCGACAGCGCCCCTCACCGCGGCCGCGGGAGTTCATGGCGCGCCCGGGGCGGGGCCGGGGCCGCGTCACGGCGGGGCGGGGCGGAGCGGAGCCCGCGGCTGGGTGGGGGCCGGCCGGAGGGGCGCTTCCCTTCCGCTGTGGCCGGAAACGTAAATATGTGCTTTGCTAGTAAACTGGGGGCCGGGGGCCGGGGGCCGGGGGCCGGGGGCCGGGGGCCGGGGGCCGGGGGTGGGGGGTGGGGGGTGTCACGGCGCGGCAGGGAGGCCGCGCATGCTCCCTGGCGGGTTTCTGAAAAGCAGGTTCAGCGAGTGGCGCGGCGGCTCCCCCTCCGCTAGGACGGCCCCGGGGTTCCACGTTGGGGTGGTTCTGTGGTTCTGGTCCGGCCCGGGGGTACCGCCGGGGCTGGGGGCGGGAAGGCGGGGCGGAGAAGCGCTGGAGGCCGCGGCGGGCACAGGGCCCCTTGGCCGCGGCTCCCTTCGGTGCTGAGGGTCCGGCGGCCGCGGCCTGCGCAGGTCTCCTGCGCCCTTAGGCGCTGTGTGTGTGCCGCTGGGGTCTTGTCGCCATCCTGCCTCGGTGTGCTTTCCTGAGCGCTCTGGGGGCCCTGCGGTGGTTGCTTTAGGATGCATCAGGGAGAAAATAAGTTTTCAGCAGCAGTGTTTTCTTAGACTCGGGCTCAGTGGGCTGGGCCCAGCCTGGTTGCCCAATGCGGTGGTGCACGGATTCCAGGAAAGGAACTGCATAAGCTTCTAGTAAAGCCTCACCGGCTTAGAACGTTCCAGAGGAGAGGTCATGGTGGAGGGCAGGCTTTGCTTTTTTTCTTTTTAAAATTTTATTTAAACACAGTCACAGGGTGAGAGAGAGAGAAAGGTCTTCCATCTGCTGATTCACTCCCCAGATGGCCACACTGCAGCGGCTGGGTCAGGAGCCAGAAGCTTCTGGGTCTGCCGTCTGGGTGACAGCAGTCTAAGCCCTTGGGCCATCTTCCGCTGCTTGCCCAGGCCTTTAGCAGGCAGCTGGATCGGAAGTGGAGCAGCCAGGACTCAAGACAGGTGCGCGTATAGGATGCTGTGTGGCCGGTGGATGCTTTACCCACTGCAGCACAGCGCAAGCCCAGGGGCAGACTTTTCAAACCACCTGGTGTAACCCTCGTATTCAATATTAAAATTTCTTACTCCCTCCACCATATTTGATAGAAAAGCACACGTTGTCAGGGCCAGTACTGCTTTAGTAGCGCCTCCCAGGGCCTTCACCACCTCTCCCCTGGCCATGTGGTTTTAGACAGGTGGTCTCCACTGCTGCCTGGGCTCAGAGAAAGGCTGTGAAAGGCAAGGAGATACAGAGCTGAAGGTCAAGGCCAGTTATGGCACTGTCAGAGGCCTCAACACAGGTCTGACTCAGTGTTCAGTGTCTGCTGCAGCTTTTTATCCGAGAAAAACAATGAGCTCAGCAAAGCATCGGAAAAAAATTATCTCTGCCACCCAACTTGGCTTCACTCAATGCTCTAAGCGTTCACCTTCCAAAATACTTCATTTTCGGTATTCTGTTTTCCAAACAAAACTTTTATGAGAAATAATTGGGTGGACTTTTAAGTAGCACTCAACAGCCACCCAAGGGATTACAGCATTCTGAGAGGAGGGAGGGAGAAACAGATGGGCATGGTGCATTTATGCAGTTTGCAGAGGGCTCTAGAAGAAAATCAACATTATTAAGAAAAGTCGACTCTGCACGTTTGTGACTTCAGAAAGCCTGTTGTGTGTTGCAGCCTCTGTGGGTTGTGTTCCAGTTGCTTCCTGCAGGTTCCATTTCACCAACACAGCTGCGTTTTACCGGTGAGGAAGCAGATGGACAGATGGACTTACCAGAACAGTGTAGACGATAAGGGTCCAGGCCAGAATCCAAACCTACTTTGGTTCCAAAACCTTGTCTGCTCTTACACTGTTGTATTGGAATCAGCAAACAATTTATTTTTAATTAATTTATTTGAAAGGCAGAGTTACAGAGAGGGAGAGACAGAGACCTTCCATCTGTTGGGTCACTCCCCAGATAGCCACGAAGGCCGGAGGTGGGCTGGTCCAGAGCCAGGAGCTTCTTGGGCCATCTTCTGCTGCTTTCCCCAGCATGTTAGCGGAGTGCTGGATTGGAACTGGAACAGCCAGGACTCAAACCAGTGCCCAAAACCCCTACACCATGACGCTGGCTTCTAAAGTCTTTTTGGGGAGAGAGAATTGGAAGTCATTCAGGAATCCAGGGTTCTGAGAGGCGGCTCAGAGCCTTTATGAGCCTTGATCTATCAAAAGCTGGGTATGCTATCTCAGCCGTGTCGCTGCACTCTCCAAGGTCTCAGTTCCATGTTGATCAAAAAGAATTTGGGTCTAAAATAGCCTCTCCAGGGCTTTCCAGATTCAAAACAATAAATGTATGTAGTTACATTCAAAACAACAAGGATAATGGAAAAATGGGTCTGTGATTTTGGTAGAGCAAGAGAACACAGTTGTCAGCCTTGTCCCAAGAACCACACAGTGGTTACCAGAGATGTCCCTGTCCTTGTGCAAGGCAGAATTCAGCCGTGAGACGGAGGAGTGGGAAGGAAGTGGCAGGGTTTAATGGGGTGGGACCCCCCGTCAGTGTGGATGGGCCCCTCCCCAGGAGGAATGGGGGATGCCCACTTGACATTTAGACTAGGGTCTATTAAGGCCTGCCTCTTCCCGCCATTTCTCCTTCCCCTCCTCCCTCTTCTGGACAAAGGGCTTGCTGAGTGTGAAATGGGTAAAGTTCCTTGCAAGGTTTTCTTGCCCAGTGTTACCAGACAGAAGATCCCCCTCCCTTCGGGGGAGGCTGGGACCACCTCTGAAGCTGCTGGGGTGTGAGGAGGCCTGTGTGGGGTAAGCTGTGCATTCCTCTCCACAGGTGCTTTGTTTTCCTTAGGCCCCTCACACACAGGCTAATTCCAACTTCTAGGTAAACGGTGACTAAGTGGTCACAGTGTTTAATGAGTTGGGGACTGCTTAGTACTCAGAAGTAGACTGAGAAAATGTCATCCATCACTTAGAAGGAGGTTTCTATGTGATAAATGCTTTGAAAGTGGCACAGCTGTCTCTGTGCAGGGGTTAAGGAGGGAGAAAAGGAACATGACAGTTGGGATGGCGGAGACTAGTGGCCCAGCAATTGTGCGAAATCTGACCTGAGTATCAACACAATAGGGCAGGAAACATGGGAAGAGGTTAAGGATGGTGTGGGTAAAGGTGTGAGGTCAGCAAAGCTCGGGCGATGCCCAAGATAGTTTAGTTCAGGCAGGGTGAGGGGTACTGCGTTGGGGCAACGGAAGAAGCAACAAGGCAGGCTGGAAAGAGGCTTAGAGCCAGGCCCACTTTAGATGTTGCCTACCTGATGCTGAAATGGGAGTGACCTGGTGAGCCAAGACCCAGCCTAGCTGACTACACACTAGTCCAGGTGTTGAAAGTTAGAGAGCGGAAGTGTGTTTCATTTTAGTTTTAACGGAACAGTCCTACTACTCTGACAAAAAACCTTGGTCCAAATATTGTGTGTGTTGGGGGGGGGGGGGGTTTCATGTCTGCTCTGATCCAAGAAACCTCAAGGGAAGAACCAAAGGTCTTGGGTACTGATTAGATAAAGAGAAAGAAAAACAAGGGTGGAAGATGACTCAGAAATTTGTCCTCTGAGATAAGGGGCCCTATGTCAAAGAACTGGCCACTCCACGGTGAGGAATGCCTTCTTTTAGGAAAGAAAGAACAGGTTTGGCTTTATGTGTGTTGCATGTAAAATGTGTTGGTACAGTGTCTGGGCAGGCAGGACCCAGCTGGGGAGGGATGCAGGCGAAGCTGAAGGCCAGGAAACGGAACAGAGCAAATGAAACGCAGGGGCCCCGGGCTGTCACCGGAAACCGAGGTAGAGAAAGCGGCAGAGGGAGGAGACAGCCAGCTTCCTGAAAGCCGAGGACCAGCCAGATGGCACGGCCCCCCTTGTGGGGCAGCTGGTGTTGAGGGGCGTTAAGTAAGGAGCCCCAAACCACAAGGCTTATGAGGACACAGCAGGGCCTGGACACCTGGATGCCTCTGTTGATGGCCCAGCCATTGCTGTTTTGCAAACCCTGCTCATTTAGTACTCGGTCAGCTCCTCACCCAAGGAACCATTCCCCACCTAAAAAGCCAAGAAAAAGCAGAAACCTTGTGTTTAGGTATTTTTGTCATGCAGCTGCAAGTACAGCTTTGCAGAATTTGTGAAGTGCATTTTGTAAAAATCAATGGAAACATCAAGCAGACTACTATTTCTTATTTTTTTTAAAGATTTATTTATTTATTTGAAAGAGTTATACAGAGAGAGGAGAGGCAGAGAGAGAGAGAGAGGTCTTCCATCTGCTGGTTCACTCCCCAATTGGCCACAATAGCCGGAGCTGCTCCGATCCGGAGCCAGGAGCCAGGAGCTTTTCTGGATCTCCATGCAGGTGCAGGGGCCCAAGGGCTTGGGCCATCTTCTACTGCTTTCTGAGGCCACAGCAGAGAGCTGGATCAGAAGAGGAACAGCCTGGACTAGAACTGGCACCCATATGGAATGCTGGCCTTTCAGGCCAGGGCATTAACCCACTGCGCCACAGAGCCAGCCTCCAGACTACTATTTCTTATAAAGGAGTTTTACTTGCCAAGAACTTGCTAATCAACGAGTTAGTGAAGGCAGCAGGAGCTGGAAGGAAGAGTACAGATTGTGGTGCCTCACATGGGGCACCACAAAGTAAGAAAAAGGGCGTAGAACAGAGAGGAGACAGAATATGAACTCGCAGCCAGACCGAATTTATTCAGGGAAAATAAACTGCACAGGTCGATCATCTGCCGTCATGCTCACATCCCGAACACGTGGCAGAGGCTCAGAGCCCAGCAGACTGGGCCCTTTAATCTCTTAGGTGGGCTAGGGGTGGGGGTGGGGGTCAGTAGGTGGAGATGAGCTTCTCCATACTGGTTCTTCAAGTGTGGCCCACTGGCTTGCAAACCCGGGGAAGAATGCAAGGGGTGGGGTGGGGAACAGTATAGGATGTGAGGCTGAACTTGAAAGAAGGCAGGGGGAACAAGAACCTGAAATGGCTGAGGCTTCTGTCCTTGTTCCATCAGGCTTGGTTTTTTGTTTTAAGTAGGTGAAGGTTCAGCGATATTTACTAAAAGGGCCCCAATGCCGTGTGCCTTTGTCACCTGCTGGAAGGGCACCTTGACCTGGATCTGGCTGCTCTGTGTGTGAGAAGGTCTGAGCAGCCAAATGCAAGTGTAACTTGACTCACGTGAGCAAATGTTTCTTTGCAAAGCCTTCATTTTCTTTTTTTTGTTTGTTTTGTTTTGTTTTATTTTTTATTTTTTTGACAGGCAGAGTGGACAGTGAGAGAGAGAGAGACAGAGAGAAAGGTCTTCCTTTGCCGTTGGTTCACCCTCCAATGGCCGCCGCGGCCGGCGCGCTGCGGTCGGCGCACCACACTGATCCGATGGCAGGAGCCAGGAGCCAGGTGCTTTTCCTGGTCTCCCATGGGGTGCAGGGCCCAAGCACCTGGGCCATCCTCCACTGCACTCCTTGGCCACAGCAGAGAGCTGGCCTGGAAGAGGGGCAACCGGGACAGAATCCGGCGCCCCAACCGGGACTAGAACCCAGTGTGCCGGCGCCGCTAGGCGGAGGATTAGCCTAGTGAGCCGCGGCGCCAGCCTACAAAGCCTTCATTTTCTAAGACTGCAGTGAATTTTTGCTGTCAAAGTAGACGTAGAGGCAGAAGCAAGACTGTGTGGGTACATGAGTGAAGGTGTAATAGGAGATGCTTTGGGGGGCCCGGTACGGACACCGTTGCTCCTGTGTGGCCCAGTATCAAACTGCTGGGTGACACAGCTTCCTCTATCCCCAGAGGTGTGATAGTACTGCCTATCCCATAGGGTTTGTGAACACTAAGGGAGACTGTGCAAGCAAAGCATTTGGCTCGTGGCTGGTCCCAACAAATACCACTGTTGCCCAACAGATAGCAGCAGCACTGAATATCAATGACTGACATGGATGAACATTTATTTCATATGCTTGGACTGGCCCACTTTTCATATAATCCATACCAAGAGTGTGCCATGATACACATGTGCCTGAAACATCTGTAAAAGAAGGAAAATGTTCAAATGAGATACTAACAGAGCTGAGATCATCTAGCTGTTTTTCTTCTTTCTCCACCCAGTGCAGTTCGTTTTTTTGGCTAAGTTTAGGTCATTTGCAAAGACTCAGAATTATTTAAACATTGGACTCTTTCCCTACCTCCACTGAAGTCCCATCTGCTTTGTTTGCCCTGATTTATGATCATGCAAGTGAAGAAGCCGATTTGCAGTCTGAGCTCATTCGAATTGCGAGGGGAGAGGCAGGGAAGAATTTCCGTTTAGGGATCACCCATGTGCCACTCTCATTTTGAGTCCTAACCTGAATTAACCTGCTGTGTCCCACCATCCTATATATAGGACACCTATGGACATTTAAATTGAGCAGTAAATTTACCCGTTAATGGTAACTTCACACCTGTGTCAATTTTGTTGGCCATATCTGCAGAATTGAAAATGTGGGACTTGTTGGGTTAGCTATCACAGCCATGCCTTGTAAGCCACTGTTCCATCCATTTTCACGTGACGAAACAGACGTCGGAAGATGAAGCAAACAATACAGATGCTAAAGCCAATGTGGCTTGAACCCAGATGTGGGTGGCTTTACAATTCTGCTCCTCCCCTTATGTGTATTGTATCTTTTGATGCATAAGAAAAGTGAAATGTTCCTGGATATTTCTCAGAAGAATTCATTAGTGGGTATTTTCCTGGTACTTTTCTTTCAGTTGTCAACCAAAAGCCATTAACTAAATGGCGAGCATTTCCCCAGGACGCATCATCCTGTCTCCTACAGCCAGTGGTGTGCTGGGAGGAAGGTAATTTACCTCCGGCAAACAGTAATTGTGTGTCTTCCCTGTAGGCCCCATCAAACACCACGCCTTCTCAGGTCTGCATCTGTCCTTTCCTGCCCCTGCCTGGCTTCCAGAGTGCGGGGCCTCCTCACTGCCACTCACTCCGTATTGCCTGGCTGTGGCCATCACGTCGGGGATTTTTGTGTCAGAGTCTGTACGGAAAACAGCCACTTTGGAAACAACTCTGGCACCTATTTATGAAGGTTAACGGATACATATGCTAGGACCCGGAAATACCATTTCTAAGCATGGACCCAGGGAAAATAAACAGAAGTGCAGGCTGGCGCCGTGGCTCACTAGGCTAATCCTTCGCCTTGCGGTGCCGGCACACCGGGTTCTAGTCCCGGTCGGGGCTCCGGATTCTGTCCCGGTTGCCCCTCTTCCAGGCCGGCTCTCTGCTGTGGCCCGGGAGTGCAGTGGAGGATGCCCAAGTGCCCTATGGGAGACCAGGAGAAGCACCTGGCTCCTGCCATCGGATCAGCGTGGTGCGTGGGCTGCAGCGCGCCGGCCGCGGCGGCCATTGGAGAGGGTAAACCAACGGCAAAGGAAGACCTTTCTCTCTGTCTCTCTCTCTCACTGTCCACTCTGCCTGTCAAAAAAAAAAAAAAAAGGAAAAACAGAAGTGCACACCAGAGTCGCGTGTAAATGCGCATTGTAGCCGCAAACTGAAAGCAGTTCACCAACAGCTGACTTGTGGGACTTACTTTCATGCAACGGGTGGCTGCTTGGCATTAAAAAGGAACAAGTTAATGGCAAACAACAGGAATGAGTCTGAAAAACATGCTGACAAAGGAAATTAGACACTGAAGTTACGTACCGTGTGACCCCATGTGTGATGTTCTATCTAGAAGAAGCAACATTAATTGACAGTGATAGAAATCAAATTAATGGCTATTTGGAGGGGGAAGAGGTAGGAGAGTTGACTGAAGAAGGACCATTTTGGGAGAACAAAAGTATTCTGTACATTGACTGGGATAATGGTTATCTGGTGTATGCATTTGCCCAAACTCATCAGACCGAATACGTTTGGCCCTGCTTATTTGCAGATTCCTCATGCATGGGTTGGAAATACTGTACTGAACATGTATAGACATTTTCTTGCTTTTGTTCACTAACACGTGTAACAGCTTCTTACACAGCATTTACATTGCATTGGGTATCATAAGTAACGGAGACATAGTTTAAAGTACACAGTAGGATATGGGTAGGTTAATGCAAATGCTACGCCATTTTATATAAGGGACTTATATTTTTTAAAAAATCTTTTTGAAAAAGAGAAAATTATTTATCCACTGTTTCTCCCCAAATACCCACAATGGCTAGGGCTGCTGGGTCAGGGCTACAGCCAGTAGCCAGAAACTCAATCCAGGTCTCCCAGGCTGGTGACAGAACCCAGTTTCTTGAGCCATCACCACTGCTTCCCAGGGTCTACATTGGCAGGAAGCTGAAGTCAGGAGCTGGAGCCAGGAATTGCACCCAGGCACTCCAGTGTGGAACACAGCATCTTAACCAGTGGACCGACTAAGCGTCTGTAGGTTCTGATATCCCAGAGGGTCCTAGAACCAATCCCCTGCAAATACCAAAGTGCAGTCACACAGTAAATATTTCCATTTGTTCTATGTAAATTATGCCTCAATGAAGTTGCATAAAAATTATAAATGGAATCAAAGGGTTTCAGTTGTGTAACTGGTGGGCTTTGGTTACAGAACCAACTGGGTCATTCTATCAAAGATAGCACAGCCAACGCACTTTTTCTCTGAGTTTTAAGTAGTGTTACCTTGGATATGAAATCATCGTAGCCTAAAAGGAATGGTGTTACTATTTACTTTTATTTACTTTTATTACAGATCTGCTCTGGAGATGACCCATGGACCTGTTAACCCAGGGCTGGGCTCATCATGCTTGAGGGCAGGATCCTCAGGAACTCATCATCCCACCCCTTAGTACCTCGCAGTGGGGATTAAATTTCAACCTGAGCTTTGGTGGGGACACTGAAACCATGGCAACTGAAATCCCACTTAATCTCCTTGGTAAAGAAGGTGAAATTCACATGCATTTTGTAAGTCCTGGGAGGAAGGGGCAGGGAGGGGGGATGGCTTCCCATCCACGATCCAGCCCTCCTCCCACCCTCATTCACCCAAGTCTGGTTGGAGATCTTGTTCTATTGCATCTAGATGGACCTGTCACAAGACACCATTGTTCTTCTATCAACTGATTATGTGTCTGGGTTAAATGCTCATGTGCTCAGTGATGATTTTCCACAGATAAAGTTCAAGCTGCTTAGCCTACTTTCATGGCTCTTTATAGTTTGATATGAGACATTGCCTGCCTTGCTCTGCCTGATCTCATTTTTAATGAACTCAGCTTCCTAAGAACTGATAAAATCACCTTGCTCGCTGATCTCTGACCTGCTACGGTTTACCACCTGTGCTTCCTGACACAGTCCTGGGGAATGCCTGGCCCCACCTTGGCCAAGTAAGTGCTTCCTTTGCCATCAGCCTACAGGGCTCTCACTTGCTTCTGAGGTCAGCGAAGCACTGATTTTCCCTGATGTATGCTTGCATGCGTTTGCGGTGTCTTCCTAGTTTTATGTTGAGGTGTGTCTTAAATGTTTTGTTTCTCCTCCTGAACATAAAGCAGTTTGACTCAGGGGACAGCAGCACAGACGCTCAAGCCTTCTGTTTGGTTTTGAATTCTGCCTCCAAGTCTTGGTCAAGCTACTTCATTTTATGAGCCTCAGTTTTCTCATTCATAAGACTGAGACAATAAGATCTAGTTCATAGACTTGAGATAGGAACTTAGAACAGTCCCTCATGTGCACTTAATGCCAATTAAACATCAGCTGTCATAGCTGTTATCAGAAACTAAGGAATATGTTTGATATTTCTTTATATCTTCCACAACACTTGATAGAAATTTTATTAAAGAAAGATAAGAAAAGATGTGGTATCACAAACTGGCAAATCATGGGGAACTTACTCATATTCTGTGGTGTATCACCACCGTGTTCTGTGATGTTCATACATTATTTTACTAAATATTCACAGTAATTCTTTTCCCATATGGTGTTAGGTGTGGTTTTTGAGTCTTAGGTTGTGTGTGTGTGTGTTCATGTGCGGGCAATGTGAGTAGTACTAGTAGTTACTTCGAAGACGTGAAACAGTATTTCCCTGACCCAGGAGGCAATTTTCAGTATTGCTTGTTTGCTTGTTTTTGGTGAGGGACACTGAGGGTTACTATGCGAGGGGAGAGGCTCAGTCCTTGGGAGCCACTTTCTTCATAACAGCAGGGACCTTACTTAGCTCTTCCCACTTCTGCCCTGGGATGTCTCCACCCTGTCTGTCTTCCCTCCCTTCCTCCCCTCCCTCCCTCCCTTCCTTCCTTTTTATTTTATTTTTTTTAATATTTATTTATTTGAAAGGCAGGGTTGGAGAGACGAAGAGACAGAAAGATATCTTCCTTCTGCTGGTTTATCCCCCAAATGGCCTCAACAGCCCTGTCTGAGCCAAACAGAAGCCAGGAGCCTGGAACTGCATCCGGGTCTCCCATGTGGGTAGCAGGGAACCAAGTACTTGAGTCATCTTCTGCTGCTTTCCCTGACCCATTAGCAGGGAGCTGGATTTGGAAGTGGAGCAGCTGGAATGTGAACCTGTGCTCTATGGGACGCCAGCACTGCAGGCAGTGGCTTAACCCCCTGCATCACCATGCCAGGCCCCCTGTTTTTTTCTTCATGGATTTGAGGGCCTGTTTGTCCTGGAAGAGCTTGAGCAGCTCTGTGGCAAGGTGCTGTATGGGTCAAAACCTCCGTGATCGTGTCATGCAGGAACTTGGTGAGCTTGCTCACTTTCTCAGTCACCTAGTGACCTTTGTTGAGGCCCACAGCCGTGGGGTAGCACAGAGGCATGGCTGCTGCTTTTTGTTGGCTGCTTTGATGAAAGGAATTTTCCACTGTATCTTCAGGTCTATACTTTAATAGCTCTATTCTTGGTGTCTTTTTTTTTTTTAATCAGTTTTATCTATTTTCTGTTGACTTCTGTTATGGGAGATTAGAATTTAACTCTCTTCCACTTCCACCTCCAATGCATACATCCCATCTCTCTTCCTCATGCTCCCAATAGAGTTGTATTATCATTTATAAATTAGCATCCAAGAAAATTAGCATCCAAGATATATACTATTAGTACCAAACATACATATACAAACTAGCATGTGGGCACTGTGAAATTTCCTTTTTTGTGCTAATTTTTTGTTAATATTTCTTCAAGTTGAGAATTTCCTCATTTAATTGTTTGCTTGGTTTTTCTTTGTACCTTTCAGCGACTCTGCACAGGACCACACAATACCTTAAAAGGTGGTCAGAGACATCAAGTGAACTATGAGTTCCATCGTTTACTTCTTCCCGGGGCGCAAACATCTTGTCTTCCGTCAATCTGAACTTCTGTCCTTCTGGCACTTACTAATACCATCATCCTCATAATTGCCTCTGCCTCTTTAGTTATTGTTGATGGAGTCCCTGCTTCTTGGATCTTTGTCTCCCTTTTCTTTTGTTTCCTCTCATTTTAATAAGGCATGTTCTATAATAACTTTCTCGAGAAAAGGAGCATATATTTTTATTTATTTCTTAATGTCTATTTATTTGAAAGGAATCATGACAGAGACAGAGAGGGAGGCAGAAAGATCTTCCATCTACTGGGTCACTCCCTAAATGCCCACAACAGCCAAGGCTGGGCCAAGGAAAAGCTAGGAGCCTAGAACTCCATCCAGTCTTCCGTGTGGATGCCAGGGACCCAAGTACTTGAGCCATCACCTGCTACCTCCTAGGATGTACATGAGCAAGAAGTTGGATCAGATGGGATGTGGGTATCCCAAGCAGTGGCTTACTCTGCTGTGCCACAATATCCACCGTGGTATAGGCTTATAAGATCAAATTTGAAACACTTTTCCCTAGAATTTGGAACACATTTCTTCACTGTCTTCTATTTTCAGATTTTAACTTTTGGATGCCATTCTTACTCTGTTGTTTTATTCTCTAGAAGATTAAAAATTATTTTTATTTCTTCTCTTTAATCTTGGAACTCTAAAATTTGATCACAGTGTGCCTTGTGTTAACGTTATTTCTCTCACTGTGCTGGGCTATTCCATCTAGAAATTCATGTCTTCCAGTTTTGAGAAGTAGTCTTATATTCTTTTATAATTTCTGTGTTCTCTTCCTAGAACTCTAATTCATAAGACTATCAGCTCTATAACTCCTATGAGCTCTCTAAACTTTGGATCTCCTATTTTTCATCTCTCATTTATTTTTTAGTATTCTTCAATTGTATCTTCCACCTTTCCATAGAGCTGTTTTTATTGCTGTATTTTTAATGTCCATGAGATATCCATGAGCTTCTACTTATTCTCTAAATAAACTCTCCTTCTTAAACAGTGTCCTTCTCTCAACATACAAAGAATATCTTTTTTATATCTGATTATATTGATGATATAGGGTATATTGTGGGGTCTTTTTTTCCTGTCTTGATGGGCTGTTTTCGTCTGTGCCTTGTCTGTTTATCTTCTGAGTTCCTTTTTGCCTGAATTTGTTCAGTAGTTATGGCCTGTGTTTCCATGATGCAGGTTTTCTCAAGTGTATTACGGCCCATTACTCTCCTTTAATATTTAAGAGGCTCTAAATAGCTCGTTGCAAGTTCCTTGGGTATGATCTCGGCTGAATTCTTGATTGGCTTAAGTGTGGGTTTATGGGGTTGGGCGCCTGGCAGCATGGGACGCAACCCCATATGTTATCATATGAAAGTTTTTTCTTCTAGATCCACCTGCTTCTCCAGAAAGAAATCTCTCAAGTGTTGCCTCAGGTGGGACAGGGAGACGTAAGCGTCAGTGCTGACACCCTGGGGTGTTAGTGGGAAAGGAGGACAAGGGTCCCGCTCCCAGGGATGGCCTTTCCTACCCAGCTCCCTTCACGCCCTGGCATCAGACTCAGGAACTGCTCGTGTTGGACTTTTCCCACTTCGTGCTCCCTGCTCTTTGCAGGGTAAGTTCAAGGGCATAGTCGCTTAAGTGCTCTGTGTATCAGAGCTTCCTGCAGCTGTATCCGCTTCTCGTAGACTTTCAGTTGATCCTCCTCTTTACAGTTCAGTCCTGCATCCTTATTTTCAGAGGTCCTGGTGCCCTTCTGAGTTCTCCAGGGTAAGAGGTGACTGCGGACAGCAAGGTTTCAGCTTTCTACTCTGTTAATCAATAACCATTCAGCCTCTACAGTTTCTCCACTCTTGTCATTCTCTTCTCTTTAAACCTTTAAGTAATTTTTAAAACCACTTTAGAAATATTAGAAATAAGCCTGAATATTCAATCTCATCACTTGTAACCAGCAGTCACTGCATACTCTTGTATATTCCTTCTTTACCATTTTATGTGATGCTTTCTATTGCCACCTAGGGAACAAAGACTTTAATCACCCAATATTTATTTAACATCTGCTAGGAACTTGGAAAAAACTGGGTATAGCAATGAAGAATAAAGAACAGAGGTGGAATATTCCGTGTCCCTTGGACAGAAATATCTCGCGAGTGAGGCTGTGCGTCAGCTCCTTCTTTTTAAATGGCTTGGAGAGGGATCCTCTCATCCAACAATGCTACTTAAAATGCAAGGCGTGGATCAACTCTTGTCCCCTAAAAGCCAATTAACGTAGATTCTACGCCTGTTTCTTACTAAACTCTCTTGACTAAAAAGGCTAATTGAAGGCTCGAATGGAGACAGCAATGCTCCTGACAGTGGACAGAACTAATTTAAATTCTTTCATTCAGTAACTGCTTATCCCACGGCCTACTTAATCCCAGGGCCTGGGGGTAGCTGGCCATTTGCCACAGTGATTCCTGCAGGCACAGTGGAGGGGAGTGTGTACCCACACAGAAGCTTCCTGCTCCACGGAGCCAACCTACACGGCTTACCAAGGACCACGCGTGTGCTGGCAGTGCTCCAGGCACCAGGGTTTCCGTTTCTCGTGAAGTGCTGTTCAAGAAAGTTTCCATCCTTTCAAATACGTGACTGAAGTCCACGTTTCCAGAAGGGGCTTCCAAATCATACTTTTTCTGTGATGGTATCAGCGTGTACTTGACAGACGCACTGGGTTAGAGGCATGTCAGTGGTTTGGATCTAGTACCTGAAACGGCGTGGCTATCTGTTCTTCATGGAACCAAAGCAAAATGTTAGACAGAGGGATAAGCACCTGGAGCAATGCCATTTGAAGTTGATTTCGGCTTCACCATTGTTTCTCCATTTCCATCCAAAATGCAGTGTGTTGTGCGTGGAGCCTTTTCTGCGGAAGGGCCCCCAGAACGTCCAGTGCATTTTCAGGACGAGCGGACACACTGTGTTGAGGCTGGGCTGGAACATCGGCTAAGCGCCAGTCCCGCTCCTAGGGCACTGGATCCCATCCCGTCTTCTCTGTCTAGAACATTCCTCAGTTATTTTCTCCTTTCCTAGCTGCATTGTCAGTTTTTTTCTCTCAGTTGGATTTTTTCTGTAAACACAGATATGCACCCACGTACCTGACCTTCAGATAAAAACCAGAAATCCTCTTGGGTGCCCGAGGCCCCTGAGCCGTCTTCTGAGGATTTGCGTATCCTTGCTGCGTCTGATTGTTCTCTTCCGTGAATCTGTTCCGGTCAAGCTCTGTCCACACCCATTCCTCCCTGAAAAGGCTCACGCTGTAGTCACCCATGACCCTCACGTTGTTAAACAGTCATTTCTTGGCAACAGCGTAGGACCCCGTTGGCCACTTCCGTCTATGGAAAGAACTTTCTTCCCTTGGACGCCGCATTTCCTGGCTGTGTAATTTCATTTTTATTTTTTTTTTATTTTTATTTTTTATTTTTTATTTTTTTTTTTTGACAGGCAGAGTGGACAGTGAGAGAGAGAGAGGCAGAGAGAAAGGTCTTCCTTTGCCGTTGGTTCACCCTCCAATGGCCGCCGCGGCCAGCGCGCTGCGGCCGGCACACCGCGCTGATCCGATGGCAGGAGCCAGGAGCCAGGTGCTTTTCCTGGTCTCCCATGGGGTGCAGGGCCCAAGCACCTGGGCCATCCTCCACTGCACTCCCTGGCCACAGCAGAGGGCTGGCCTGGAAGAGGGGCAACCGGGACAGAATCCAGCGCCCCGACCGGGACTAGAACCCGGTGTGCCGGCGCCGCTAGGCGGAGGATTAGCCTAGTGAGCCGCGGCGCCGGCCCTGGCTGTGTAATTTCAGTTGGCTTTGCTGACTCTTGCTCCTCTCCTCAAATTCTAGCCCAGGGCCGAAGTGCTCAGTCCTTTCGCCTACCCCCTTCTCTGCTGATGCTGCTCTGCTAACACCCAGTTTTATCGAATTAAATGCCATGATTCTCCAAATTAGGTCTCCAATCTGGATCGCTCTGCTGAATTCTAAGTCTCAAATTCCCCAGTGGACGTCTCCACTTGGAGATCCAGCAGCCATTACAAGCCCAGCTGCTAAAAACAGGGGCTCTTTCTGTTCACTGCCCCCTCCCACCCCATCATGGTCTCCCCCGTCCTGGTCAATGTCAGCCTCAGACTCTCAGGCCAAAAATTCTGTGGGTCCTCTTTGACATCGCCCTTTCTCTCACACTCTGTATCGGATCTGTTAGCACTACTGTTGTCTCTATCTTTAATCACAGCCTAGGGGCCAGCATTGTGGTGTAGCTGGTTAAGTGGCCACCTGCCTCACTGGTTCAAATCCTGGGTGCTCCACTTATGATCTAACTCCCTGCTAACGCACTTGGGAAAGCAGAGGAGGATGGCCCAGGTGTTTGGGCCCCGCTGCACCCACACAGGAGACCAGCAAGAGGCTCTTGGCTTCGGCCTGGCCCAGCCCTGGCCGTTGTGGCCATTTGGGGAGAGAACCAGCAGGTGGGAGATCTCTGTCTCTCCCTCTCTCTGGCCGTGTCTCCCTGCCTGCACCCCTTCCAGTGGTATCCCAGCAGCCTTCACTGCTGTGGTAGAGCCTTGCTGTCGGGTGTGCTGTTCCTGCCTTGTTCTGGGTGTTCTCAGCACAGCAGGCACAATCACCTCTCAGCTCAAAGCACCAGAGGCTTCCTGCCTCCCCCAGGATGAAAGCTGAGACCTCACGGTGGCCAACAGGACCCTGCAGGATCCTGCTTCCCTCGCCTGTCGTCTTCACTCCCTGGCCCTCCTGCCTTGGCTACACTGGCCTGTTTGAGAAAAGATATCTGTAAACCTCATTTCTTTCCTTCCCCAAGGCTGCCACTCAAGTGTTTCTTTCTCAGAAGGGCTCTTCTTTGCCACTGTCTTTGACAGCGTGGCCCACTCCAACATTATCTAACCTACTCCATTGTTTTCTGTTTCTTCAATGCTTACGTCTCCACCTAACATACTATGAGTATGCATTTTTTACTCATTAATTTTATTTATTGTGTATGTCCTCATGCTTACATGTGAACTTCAGCCAGTGAGAATTCTTCTGTTTTAACTCTAAAATCTTTGATTCTAGAATAGGGCCCAGTACATAGTAGGTGCTACTTGTCGAGTAGAGGAATTCGTGTGCAGGGTTTTTAAGATCTCAGAATTCCCTGGAAAACATCATGGTTACAGTTCGTGCTGAAGTAGCAGGCGGTCTGGCAGTCTGGGGCTGTGTCTTCCAGGCGGCCTCCACCTGGAGTGCATGGGGGCTGCTTTCCACCTTTTCCCCTGGCCTCTCGCCCACGACGGTGCTGCGTTTTCCAATGCTCTGCAGGAGCATCCATTTCGATCCTCCTTGTGTTGTCAGGAAACAGTGCTTTCTCTTTTTCTTCTTGGTGAAGATAATTTCAAAGCAGCAGGAAGAAATTTAAGGGAAAAAAAAATATTTTGTTTGTGTCTGTTTCATGGGTGCTCTGGAGTTCATCTCCGGCTTTGCAGACTGCTGTGTGTGCTGTGGCCCCTCTCCAGGTCATCATCGCCTTTCGTGGCCTTGGAGAACACCTAGACACGGACTCCCAAAATGGACTTCCAGCGGAACTTTGCTGTTTCAGACTCACATAACCGAGTGTGTAACAGAGCGCCTTTCCCTTGCAGATCTGCCCGACTGCTCTCAATTTAGAATTCAGATGACATACTGTCAGCTTCATGACAGCTTCCATGACCTCCCACCACACACCTTGTCCAATATTCTCTTACTCCACTTCACCAAGATCTGCAATTATGTGTTTATGCCACCAGATCATGGCCTCGTAACGACAAGGATTAGGAGTTAATCATTATATCTCTAGCAACCAGCGCAGCGTAGGACACATAAGATACGCTCAGTAAACACACACATGAACGTGTAAGAAGTTGTCAAGGACAGACAGTCGCTTCCTTTCTCTTTTCCTAGCAATCTCTGTGGCAGGGGTTGTGCCCTTAATAGCCATCATCTCCTGAGCTTTGTGATTTTGATAATAATCAAATAACAGGTCACGCAGCTGTGAGTGAGTGACTACACGGTTCTCGGTGTTCTCTAGGATTTCTGAGTCATAGGAATTGTGTGTGGCATATGTGTGCTCCATTGTACCGTTAGCTGTATTATAGAGCTGAACAAATAAACCGCTCTGCCAGGCACAGAGCAGAACAGTGGCGACCCTAAAACTGACACAACTAAAGGGGCAGAAAACACGACAGTGAGAAAATATACGAGCAAGGAAACAAGTTCATTTTCTATTTAAGGTTTCTGAAAAAGTTGAAAAATTCCACCCCAACATCAGATAAACTTTTATGTTTGTTCTGTGCTGTTCATTTCAGACCATTTCTCCTCGCTCTTGAGAAGAATTTCCCTCCTAGGGAAGCAGTTCTCTTGAGCAATATTGTTCTACGCCCTCTGCCTCCGTCAGCTACTGGCTGCTCTGTACAACCCCTCTTGATTTATCGAGGAATTTGTCATCCTTATAGCCTTTCTGTCCACCCAGCATCCACCCATTTTTTAGGATGATGTCATACCCATGTTGGATACCCTGGACACGTATTTCCATGACTTAGTCATTTCTAATGACTTCCTTTACGGCAACCAACCGTTCCCATAGACACACCCTGAAACTTATCATCGCCCAGCATTGCTCCGGGTCTGTCTGTGAACCGTGTTTCAGACACAGACTCTCCGAGCATAACCTCGCATCGATTACTCTCAATCCACTGTCCTTTGTCCTGTGGACACCTGCAGGTCTAGATTTCTTGCTTTCTACCTCTCTCCCAGCTCCCGTCTGTCTTCATTCCTCCCTTGCCTCATGGACATTCTCTGATCCATCGCTTCTCTCTTTCCTCCCAGGATCCTGAACCTTCCTCCCTGATTGTTCGTAGTCGTACCTTCCTGACCAAAAGCCCAGAGCTGCACGCATCCCACTGTCGCCCATTTCTAAGCCTTCAAGTGACTGTTGGAGAAAACAGACAACACGAAACCACCGCCCTGCACTTCTAACACGCCTCCGCTTCTCCGTCAGCTCTCCCACCTCCGCCTCCCTGCTCTGCACCTTCCGCCAGCCTGCCCTCTTCCCTGCATTCCTTTTCCTGACCTTTGCCAGAAGATTCCCTCTCCTAATCCCCGTGGTAGATGCAAGGCAAGCAGCTGCTTTCCCCAGGAAGGCACTCTCCAGATCTGGCTGGGGTGGTGTTCTGGGGAGAAGGGAGCTTTGTCTCCTAGCACCCTGGAACCTGCTGCTCTGCTCTGCCTGCCTCTCCTCACCTTCCCCAGCGCCACCAGCCCAGCGTCCCCCTCTGCTGCTGGGCGCTCCGAGGACGACCTGGCAGCAGCTGAGTCAGGCACAGGATTCAGCAGAACTGTGAGAGTGGGGAAGGCCACACTTTCCCTGTCTTTTTAAACTTCTCCCACCATTCATTCCTTGCAGCAGTACTATGGGGGAAAAAAAAGATACATTAGATTTTCTGCAGAGTTGGTAGTAGATAAAGAATTCTGATTCCATGAGGGGAAGTTTTTAAAAATGAAATAAGTCACTAACGAAAGCTTGACTAAGGCCGGCGCCGCGGCTCACTAGGCTAATCCTCCGCCTTGCGGCGCCAGCACCCCGGGTTCTAGTCCTGGTCGGGGCGCCGGATTCTGTCCCGGTTGCCCCTCTTCCAGGCCAGCTCTCTGCTGTGGCCCGGGAGTGCAGTGGAGGATGGCCCAAGTGCTTGGGCCCTGCACCCGCACGGGAGACCAGGATAAGCACCTGGCTCCTGCCATCGGATCAGCGTGGTGCGCGGGCCGCAGCGTGCCAGCTGTGGCAGCCATTGGAGGGAGAACCAACGGCAAAGGAAGACCTTTCTCTCTCTCTCTCTCTCTCTCTCTCTCTCACTGTCCACTCTGCCTGTCAAAAAAAAAAATTAAAAAAAAACAAACTTGACTAAACATAACTGCAGCCACTGTCCAAGAGGAAACAGAAACAAGTCAAATTAGCCTCAAGCGGTGCCCCCGTGGACAGGTCCCTTTTCACAGCACTGGCCCTGGCCCACGGGCTGCAGCTCAACTCTCTCTTCAAACCCTGAGTGTGACTGCCCACCCCAGGTGAAGGAAGCGCCACCCCCTCTCCCCTCCCCCACTGCGGTGAAGTCTGTCTGTGGGATCCAGTTCCCATTCCCCATGTGGTTAAGTGTGTAGACATGACTACAAGGAATGATAGTGAGACCTGGGAGGGAAGAGGACCTCTCTCTTGCTGGCTCTTGTATTCTGAACCCTAGCAGGAAGCTTGAGAGATGGTAAGAGTTCAGAAGGCAGTGGAGAAAGGGCAAGGTGGACACTGAGGCTGCCCCCACGTGGCCTTTCCCTGAGTGATGTGTTTGGAATCTTTTCTGACACATGCAGGCCACCTTGACTTCATCTCGTCCTTTGGGCCCATGTACAGTTGCTGTTCGTTCCTGTCCCTGAGGTTCTTGGTCCACCTCTGGCAGGTGGAGTAAGTGGGGCTCCGCCATGGGTCTGGCCTCCCTACAGAATGCTGTATTCCTCACCTTTGCCCCCATACCCTACACGGAATAGCAAAGTAAGATGTATTTGAACAGCAGGAACCAAGGGAATGCTAGCATTTCACAGACTCTGTGTGGGCTCCCCCAGCCCCCTGCTAGCATGCAGACACATCCATATTCAAGAAGCCTGCTCCTCCCACAGGCAGCAACTCTAGTTCCAAATCTAACTCCCAGCAAGGGAGACAAGGAGTTGGTAATTGCTTTACACATGATAATAGAGCCCAGAGCTTTGGCTCCCCACTGCCTGCTCTGACTGCAAGACCAGAAACTCCCAATGTGGCCTGCGAGGACCTGTGCAAAACAAACAACATTTTCGCTCCAAGGAACTAGCTGAGCCCATCACGGTAGGAGACAGAGGCACAGAGAATCAGCCCTTTGAGGAAGGATTCCCCTTCACGCTGGGCTTCTCAACAGCTCTGTTTCCTCATTCTTTAAAAAAATGTATTCGTTTATTTGTTTGTCTAATTTGAAAGAAGGAGGAAGAAAGAGACACAGCCCTTCATCTGTTGGGCAACTCCCCAAATGCCCACAACAGCCAGGGCGGGGTCAGACAAAACCATGAGCCAGGAACTCCACCCAGGTCTCCCACCTCTCAGGCAGGAACCCAAGTATTGAGCCGTCACCTGCTGCCTGCCAGGGCGCGCGTTAGTAGGAAGCTGGATTGGAAGCAGGGTAAGGGGGCAGCCTGATACTGGATGTGGGCATCCTGAGCTGTGATGTGACCGCTGTGTCAACATCCACCCGTATTTTCTGATTCTTACTCTCTCAGACTACAGTTTGTCTGAAGTTTCAGAGAACTTCCCTCTGTTAAAGACTACTTTTGGCCAGCGCCGCGGCTCAATAGGCTAATCCTCTGCCTGCAGCGCCGGCACACCAGGTTCTAGTCCCAGTCGGGGCACCGGATTCTGTCCCAGTTGCTCCTCTTCCAGGCTACCTCTCTGCTGTGGCCCGGGAGTGCAGTGGAGGATGGCCCAAGTGCTTGGGCCCTGCACCCCATGGGAGACCAGGATAAGCACCTGGCTCCTGGCTTCGGATCAGTTCAGTGCGCCAGCCGCAGCGGCCATTGGAGGGTGAACCAACAGTAAAGGAAGACCTTTCTCTCTGTCTCTCTCTCTCACTGTTCTCTCTGTCTCTCTCTCTCTCACTGTCCACTCTGCCTGTCAAAAAAAAAAAAAAAAAAGAGACTACTTTTGGCCTTGATTCCACGAGTGACCCCGTGTGCAGTTCTGTCTGTTATAATAATTGATGGGACTCCATGGTCATTCTAAAATTCCGTACTGTAAGTATGCAAAGCTAAGGTAGACAGTATGCATGCTAGTATGGAAATGTGTTATGGACTTCCTGGGAGCCGGACAGACTGCGTGACTTGACTCAGGGACTCTTCTGGGCTGATGTGGCTGGCATTGGATGACGTCTACAGCCCTTCCATCGTCCTCAGCCTGAACTTGTGGTTTCCAACCCAGTACTACAACCCTATTTTTGGTTGTAGTTTTTAACTGAAAAAAAAAATATATATATAAAGCTATCAGGAATTCAAAACACTCTAAAATTAATTTTAATTTATCAATCACAGTCACACCCATATATTTTTATAAATGTCAGCTTATTAACGGCTGCATAGAAGGTGGTTTGCCCAAGCATGGGATTCCCGGGCCTTGCTGGGACTCGTGTGCTACGCCTGCTGAGCTGCTGTCTCCCTTTCTTCTGCTTCCAGTCCTCATCTGCCCCTGAGCTAGGGCCGGCCTCCTTCGCGGCAGCTGCAGAACTAGGGCCTCCCTTCTTCGTCGTCGTCTTTCTTCTTCTTTCTTCTTTCTTCTTTTGATTTGAAAGTCAGAGTTACACAGAGAGGGAAGGAGAGGCAGAGAGAGAGAGAGAGGTCTTCTATCCACAGGTTCACTCTCCAATTGGCTGCAATGGCTGGAGCTGAGCCAATTCAAAGCCAAGAGTCAGGAGCTTCTTCTGTGTTTCCCATGCGAGTGCCAACGCCCAAGGACTTGGTCCATCTTCCAGTGCTTTTCAAAGCCATAGCAGAGAGCTGGATTATAAGTGGAGCAGCTGGGACTCGAACCAGTACCAACATGGGATGCCGGCACTGCAGGCGGTGGCTTTACCCGCTATGCCACAGCACTGGCCCCCTCCCTTACTTCTTTTTAACTGATCTTCAATACTTGTCTCCTCTAGGAAACGTTCTCTCATGCTTTTTCTTCTATACAGTCTTTTAAAACCATTAAGGTTTTTTGTTTTGTTTTGTTTTGTTTTTTTGACTGGCAGAGTGGACAGTGAGAGAGAGAGAGACAGAGAGAAAGATCTTCCTTTGCCGTTGGTTCACCCTCCAATGGCCGCTGCGGCAGGCCCACTGCGGCCGGCTCACCACGCTGATCCAAAGGCAGGAGCCAGGTGTTTCTCCTGGTCTCCCATGGGGTGCAGGGCCCAAGCACCTGGGCCATCCTCCACTGCACTCCCAGGCCACAGCAGAGAGCTGGCCTGGAAGAGGGGCAACCGGGACAGAATCCGGTGCCCCGACCGGGACTAGAACCCGGGGTGCTGGCACTGCAGGCGGAGGATTAGCCTAGTGAGCCTTGGCACTGGCCAAACACATCTTCAAGGCCTCTAGTTTCTCCACGTTGTAGTGTGTGTTAAGACAAGTCAAAGGCCGGTGCTGCGGCTCACTAGGCTAATCCTCCGCCTGTGGTGCTGGCACCCCGGGTTCTAGTCCCGGTCGGGGCGTCAGATTCTGTCCCGGTTGCTCCTCTTCCAGGCCAGCTCTCTGCTATGGCCCAGGAGTGCAGTGGAGGATGGCCCAAGTGCATGGGCTCTGCACGTGCATGGAGACCAGGATAAGCACCTGGCTCCTGGCTTCGGATCAGCGTGGTGCGTCTGCCGCAGCGGCCATTGGAGGGTGAACCAAAGGTAAAGGAAGACCTTTCTCTCTGTCTCTCCATCTTTCTCACTCTCTAACTCTGCCTGTCAAAAAAAAAAAAAAAAAAAAACAAGTCAAAGTGCTTTCAACATCTCGGTGGGTCACATGCACATCAGGTGGCGTCACTGCTATATGGATTCCTGATCTAGACAGTGGAGAAGGGCAAGGAGAACAAGTCGGACAAACCAAGCAGCTTATGGTGTAATAAACATAATAAGTTAGTGCATTTGTGAAAGATGACTTACGTCATCCAAAAAAAATCATTTCACTTTTATTTCATATATAAGTTTTCCAACCTTTTCAAAAGTAATCAAGTATGTTCCCCCTTATCCACCAAATAGAAGCTTACTACACCCATCGAGGTTCATTGAGTAAAAAGCACTCAGAGTCAAATTATAGAGATGCTATAGTTACTTCCAGTTCCGCAACTGCTAAAGCCTTGCCAGGAATATGCAGGCCTCTGTGGGAGTCCTGTAACCAGGCAAACAGACATTGCTATGACATTGTCCCTTGGAACAAAATAAGGCCCCAAGGTCTTCAGGGAGCTGAGGCCACTTTGGACTTCAGATGAAACTGCAGTCTAAAAAAGTCAACCACGAGGTATACCAGAGGCTACCACTCACAGACGCACCCACAAATATAAACACTTGGCTTCCATCGTCAGCATTCTAAGTATGTAATTTACTCCTCTGCTGGGATGTCTCCTCTATCTTTTGACAGAAGAGTGTTACTCCAAGGTTAAATATTTATTTTGGAAAGCCAGGTTGACTAATTTTAACACCGTAAACAACTAAAAAGAAAAGAAGGCAGCCCAAGAGGTGGAAAGCTGTGTGTCTTCTCACACGTGCCTGGATCATTGCTGAGCAAACACCAGCAAGTGTGTAAGCTTTAGGAGCAGTTACAATAGAGTGAAGGTGCTTTGATGAACCCACTTGAACAAATACCGCCAAAGCCATTGTATTGGGATTGTAAGCCTAGGTGAAAATACTGCCGGTAGGGAAAAAAAAAAGACACTGCACAGCTGGGGTTTTCATTCTCTTTTGAAGCAAGACCCTACGACTTCCCAAGCGCTGCTGGCCTAGCGCAAAGTCCTGGGCTGAGAATCAAGAAACGCGACTTCTAATAGCACATCTCACATTATTTACCAGGCATACTTGAAGAAAGCCAAAGAATAATGGAATTACAGCCTGGAAAGAAACTGCAGAGTTCCTCTCACCCCATCGCTTCATTTTACAGCAGCTGACGTGGGGCTGAAACCCATCTGTGCTTTGGTTCTTCCAGCCTGTGCGGTCTGATCACTTCCCCCTGCCTCCATCACAGAACTGGGCTGAGGATCGATGAGGAAGGAGGTTTGAGAGCGTCTCCTCACTACGCCCTCTTTCTTCCCTGGATTCCTGTGCTACTTATTTTATTCTTGTTGTTTTCTCTTTTTTGTTTTGTATTATAATTGCCTCACCTTGTTGTACTAATTTGCCTACCTGTTGGTCTTACTTGTTATCCTACATTTGCCTACCTGTTGGTCCTTAAAGGCAAGAACACACACTATTTGTTGGGTGTATAGCAACAACTGGAATTCACTGTGTGGTTGTTGTGCACCAGGTACCAGGCCACTGTGTAGAACAGTCCTCAGAGGTCGGCAGTGTTAAGCTGACCAAGGAAGTTGAGGCCCAAAGGTTCAGCTGCTGCCTAACAACACTGTAAGGAGTGGAGTAGGGACCAGACTCAAACTTCTCTGACACAAAAGGCCTTATTTTTCTAGGCAAACATGCTTGATTAGGTTAAAAGTGATTTGTTTATTTACCTGAAATGTTAGACAGGAGTAGGCATTGTGGCACAGGAGGGTAAGCTGCTGCGTGGGGTGTCTGCGTTTCTTATCAGAGCGCAAGTTCTGACTGCTTGGCTTCTGATCCAACTTCCTACTGATGCATTCTGGAGGCAGTAGAAGATGGCTCAAGTGTTTGGGGGCCTACCACCCACGTGGGAGACCCAAACAGAGTTCTGAGCCCCTAGCTTTGTACTGACACAGCCCTGACCATTGGCAGCCATTTTGGGAATGAATCAGCAGATTGAAGATCTCTTTCTCCCTCTCTCTCTCTTTCAAATAGAAAAAAAAAAAAAAAACCATTAAAAATACATTTGCATTATTGTTTTTTAAAAATGTTAGGCATAATTAGGACAACCATTGTATTTCCCCCAGGGACCCAGGAGATGTGTGTAGGAAAAAATTAGAAGAGGTAATGGAAGAAAGAGCCTTTTGATATTATTGAAGCCAAGTGGGAGAGAACTGGAAACCATCGCACGGCTCATACTCCAAGGTACTGCACAGCTAATTTCACTCCACTTTACCTTCTACCCCTTCCCTCTCCTAGTTACTACGTTCTTAGGCTCCCCTCTCCCTAGCCAAGTGTAGCGTGAATTTCAAGTGTCAGATCCCCTCAATCTGATCACAGTGCCATGGGCTACCACAGCACTGGCTCTCAGGACTTAACTCCGTAATGAGTGGAAAGCTACAAGCCACGCCCTCAGGGAGCACTTGAACCCTGCTCTCTGCAGCGTCTGCACTTTCATGGGGCACCTGCCACCAAGGATACCTGGCATTAAACACAGCTGCAATTTTCACTGGCAAATCCTCCAGGAAGAGACTGTGTTTGAGCCGTTCTTGGCTGTTTCCTCTGATTTTTAACTCTTTTTTAGCTGCTATCTTCACATTATACCTTGTTAGAAAAGGCAGGGTCCACTTTAAGAAAAACTCCAAAGAACAACTATTCTGAGAAGGGGAAATAGGAGCCACCTGTGCTTTTAACCCATTCATTACTTATTGATTGTCTAGCGTGCACAAAGCTTTGTTCGGTGAGCTTTATGTTTTTTCCAGTTCAGATTTCCAAACAGACTGGGCAAGAGCTAAAACCTCACCTGGGCAACTAAGTCTGGATTTTCCTACACTCTCCTCTTCCCACTTGCTGTGTTCTTTCTCTCCTCCTCCAAGTCTTACATAAACACTGATCATCTTTTTAATCTGTCAGGCAAAAAAGCAATTAAAAATTTTCGAGTAATAATATAAATTCACATATGATCCAAGCCTACCGTTAAAGGATGAGTTTTCCAAAGAGAACTAATATTAATCTTTTATACAATCTTTTTTAAAGCATCAAAAATTGTATATTTTGTGTGAATATTTTTGGCACTTTTCAGTTTGGATCTCACCTCCAACCATTACGCACTGATTCAGCCATAAAAAAAGTCTTTCAACCTATTGATCAAAGTCAGGGCGCTGGATTGGCACATCTACCTCCCACGCCCCATAACAAAAGAAAAATAAGCAAACAAAACATGGATTGCCAGAGTTCTTGGCTTTCCAGCGGTTTGAGGTTTTTTTTTCCTCCAAAGTCACTATTAGTTAGAATTATCCTAAAAATAGGAAACAGTTGGTGTCAATTAGTGATTACATATGACAAACTAAATAAGGATTCCATCTTATTGACATTAAGTAAATTGGGTAAAAGAGAGGGGAAAACCACTACTAATTGCACTGTTAAAAATGACCACTCAGTATGTTAGTGTACTTCCTCCCAACTTTTTTTCCTTCATTCCTTTGTTTACTTAATATTAATTATGAATATTCCTCCATGAATAAAATTCTTCTGAGATAGTCACACAACAGTCTAGTTCTAGTTGGTCAGTGACGTACTGATCATTCTCCTAGTTACTATTAGATGCTTAGGTTGTTTGCAGTTGTTCACTACTTCAAATGAGAGATGAATATCCTATATGTACATTTTCCCAAAATTTAAACTATTTCACTGGCAACTGCTTATCTTACACAGTACACAAAAATCAATTCAAAATGGTTTAGGGACTTAACTATAAGATCTGAAACCTTCAAACTCGAAGAAAACACTGGGGAAAAGCTGCATGGCACAGGTCTTAGCAGTGATTTCCTGGGAGTGTTACCAAAAGCACAGGAAACACAAGTAAAAACAGACTAGCGGGACCATCTCAAATTTAAAAATACTGCTGTGTAGCAAAATAAAAAATAAAAAATACAGATTGGGAGAACATATTTACAAACGATGCATCTAACAAATAAGGAACTTTTATAATTCAGTAGCAAAAACCCACATAATTAAGAAATGGACAATGGAACCAACTGGGCATTTCCTTAGACAACATATAAATGGCCAATACATCTATGAAAAGTGCTCAACTGGTCATCAGAGAATGTGAGTTAAAAATGACAGTGCAACAGCCCCTCTCTCCTGTTAGATGGCTATTATCAAAACAAATTAAAAACAAAAACAAAAAGTAGCAAGTGTTGGTGACAGGTGGATAAGAGGCACGCCTTGTGCACTGTTGGTGGGAATGTAAACTCTACAGCCGGCATGGGAGGTGGTATGGAAGTTCCTCAGAAAACTCAGAATAGAGCCACCTGTGATCCAACAATCCCTTCTGAACACACATCTAAAGGAATTGAGATCAGGATACTGGCGAGCTATTTCTAATCTCCAGTTCATTGAAACACTATTCATGCAAGCCAAAATGTGGAAGCAACCTGAATGTCTATTTACACACGAATAAATAAAATGTGGTGTATGCATACGGTGAAATACTGTTCAGCCTTTAAAAGAAGAAAGTCCTGCCATTTGCATTGGCGTGGATGAACCTGGAGGGCATTATGCTAAGTGAAATGAATCAGAGACAGAAGGACAGACACTACATGGCAGCACTTTCATGAGGAAACTAAGATAATTGAACTCAGAAAGACAGAGTAGAATGGCGATTGCCCAGGGCTAGAGTAGGGGGAAATAGGGAGGCATTAGTCAAAGGGTGCAAAGTTTCATGTACCCTCATTGGTGGAGATGTAAATATTGGAAGAATATGCAAAATGAGTAAGTCGGAGATCTATAGTATAGCATTGTGTCTGTAGTCAGAATACTCTGTTATAGCCTTAAAAATTTGCTAAGAAGGTAGATCTTAAGTGATTCTCTCTCTCTGTTTCTCACAGACACACACACACATCACAATGATAAGGTAGGAAACATTTGGGGGTAATGGATATGGTGTGGTTGTGGCATTGATTGTGGTGATGACTTTACAGGTGTATACATCTTTCCAAACTCATCAACGTGTATATAGCACACATGTACAGTTTTTTAAATGTCAATGACACCTTAATATAATAGTTTTAAAATAATTTAATTGGGATGCCGTCTTATATACAATTACTATATCAAATGCTTTTGAGATACATTTCCATATTGTTTTCCCAAAGAATTGTACCAGCCTGCAATCCCAAGAGAAAAAAGCCGGTGTTGCCACAAATACACCCGTCAAATGTGTATTCAGTTCTTGTATCTGCATTGCTGATCCATGAGGAAGGATCACTGGCACACTCCTGAGCTCCCACGACTCTTGTCGCAGGCTTGTCGTCTAAATATTTACCTTAGCCCATTTTTGTGTCCTGGAAACTTAATTTGCTACACAAAACATTTCCAAATAGCCTAACAAACATTTCCTGTGTACCTACTATGTGCAAAGAACTGTGCCTAGTGTTACGGAAAATACAGCCCTTGCCCTCCAAATACCTTATAGGCCAGGTAAGATGATTCCATGGCCTCACTTCCCACTCGTGTGCAGTAGTTGCACAGCTAATACAAAGCAGGAAGCAGCAAGTGCCAAAGAAGAGGCACAAAGAATTTCAAGAGAGGACACAACAGAAGGAAGCATTTGAGGAGATGGGGCTATCTAGCATCCATTGCTTTGGGCTTTGTCCATTTTGTATTAGGAAGAATAAAGTGCTGGAGATAAAGGCCTTAAGAACCTGTCAGAGAAACAGGACTTCCTTGAGAAACTTTGGATTTTTCTTTAAAGTATTGAATATGAGGGAAAGAAGCACTTATGTTCCGCCTTGTTTCCATTGGCGTACTCCCCATGGCGTTTTGAGCAGAACAGATAAACATATTAACGCTCTGCTTTGCAAATGCCGTTGCTCCCTATCTGTTTTAATGTCTCTTTCCCTAAGCTTAATAGAAATGAACTTGATTCTTGAGGTGGAGCCAAGCAAAAGGAAAGGCTGAGACTTGGGCCTACAGAGCCCCGTTGTGTGTGTTCATGAGGGCTCTTCAAGAATCCCATGGAAAAATCTGTGTTCTGGGATATATACACATGGATTTCAAAAGTTTTCCCAACACTGTAACCTTATCTTTTATTTCCGTTTTTCCATGGACTTTTTCCCACTTATTTTTAAGGGAAAAAGCAGAGCTCCAGAGAGAGGAAGAGACAGATCTTCCATCCCCTGGTTCACTCTCCCAAATGGCTGTAATAGGCAAATCTAGGCCAGGCTGAAGCCAGGAGAAGCCAGGAGCCAAGAACTTCCCCCTGGTCTCCTGCAAGGATGGTGGGGGCCCCAGGGCTAGGGCCATCATTCACCGCCTTCGCAGGCTCGTCAGCAGGAAGCCAGCTGCTGCTCTACTGTGGGATGCCGGTGTCACAGCAGACTTAACCTCCAGCACCCGCCAGCCCCTCCATGAACTTGTCAAGTATCCTTGTAAATGAGACAAAAACCAAAAACCAAAACAAAAGTAACTGCTGGCCACATGCTGGTATTTGAAATTACTTTTAAATTATTGAAAATTAAATTAAATGTAGTTGTTGAGTCGCATTACTCATATTTGAACTCCTCAGTAATCCTCGTAGCTGGCGGCGACTGCACAAGATAGAGCCTGCGCAGAATATCCATTCTGTCACTGCAGAAATTCTGTGGGACCCTGATGCTCTGGTATTAGGAATCAATACACGCTCACGCAAATCACTAAGTAGTAACACAGGCTCATGCAGATTGGTTGTGCAGCTGGCCAGGAGTCGGAGACTTTATAATCCTGCATGCAAGTTCCAGTCTTCTACAAATGAGGGAGAAGGAAGTGCTTCTCCTGTCTTCTAGGAATAATTAGCACCAGCTGTTCTTTCAACACCAACTGTTTGCAGAACATTTCTGTAAAAGGTAATCTAGAATAAAGGCAACGAATAAGGAAATCCTGAGCATGAAGTTGGCTAAGGCTGTAAAGGTTTTCTGGTTTGGATGCAAGGACCACAGATACCAAGTGCCCTGTCCCCGCCCCGGGGGGGACGTCCCAGTTTGTACTGGTTTTCTCGGCTTAGTTACGAACAGTTCTCCCTTTCCTTCTCCCAGTTTCCTGGTTTGGGTGATAACTCATAGGCTCACCCCCTTAACGGTCACATTTTCTGTTTTCTCATCCTTTGTAGATAGGCAAAAAATAAAAGCCTCCTTAATGCTGGTTTCCTACAGCCAATTTTTCCCAAGCCACATTTGGGTGTGTGTGTTCACAGTCCATGAAATTGTTCCCTACACAAGGAGGGCCAGGGTTTTATACAGATTCTTACTCTTTTGGTTTTCTCTTCCTTAAGGATAAACAATCAGAGGCAATATTGATTGTGTATAGAAATATATGAGTGACTTTGGGAGATATAAACTACATCAAGTGCTAGTATTATTTATGGTATCAGCTTCCATGAGTTAGAGGAAGAAAAAGAGGCCTGGCATGGAAAGAAATGCAGAAGTAGAAATATCTTGGGGAAAGAGCTGACCTGAGAGGCAGAACACATGAGCCCCTCGCTAGTTTAGACTTTATATTAACATCAGTTTCCCATTTTATGTCTTGGGCTTGTAGAGATGTCAGCTTGCTTGCTTGCTTTCTCTCTTTCTCTCTTTCTTTTCTTTTTAAAGAATTATTTATTTATTTGAAAGTCAGAGTTACACGGAGAGAGAAGGAGAGGCAGAGAGAGAGAGAGGTCTTTCATCTGCTGGTTCACTCCCCAATTGGCCGCAAGGGCAGGAGCTGGGCCGATCTGAAGCCAGGAGCCAGGAGCTTCTTCCAGGTCTCCCATGTGGATGCAGGGGCCGAAACACTTGGGCCATCTTCTACTGCTTTCCCAGGCCACAGCAGAGAGCTGGATCAGAAGTGGAGCAGCCAGGTCTCAAACCCATACACATATGGGATGCCGACACTGCAGGTGGCAGCTTTAACCTCTATGCCACAGCGCCAGCCCCCTAGAGGGGTGTAAAGCATTCTCGACTTGAGCCAGTTTCAGTATCTGTACTTGCCTTATGTACTCCTCAGATGTACCACTTTCCATTTCAGTACCCAGATTTTGTGTGTGCTCTCTGTTCCTTCTATAGAGTTCAGTGTGCCACTTCCTCCTAGAAGTCTCTCTGATTCTCTGAATCAGGTCAATGTCCTCGTGATGCATCTACTTCCCCCTTCCTAGCACTGAGCTTTCATTTCTTACTTCCTTGTCCAAATTGAGACTTTAAGTTCTACGGAAATTGAAGCCATTTCTATTTTATCCATGTTATATCCCTAGCCCTGGGAGAGAAGCCATATATTGAAGCTCAGTTAACATTTGTGGAATCAATGAAGGAGCAAGCCCGTGTGTGTAACCTCTGTCTCGAAGGATACAGAGCCAAATATCTGATTCCTGTGCCCAAGGAGCGTGGAGGTAAGGCCAAGCTATGTCCGGAAGGCAAAACCAGTTCCACGAAAGAGACACACAGCATCTGTGGGAATTCAGAGGGAAAGAACAGCACATCAGAGATAAGACCTCTTGAAAGAGGGTGTCATTAGGGGCTGGCGCCATGGCTCACTAGGTTAATCCTCTGTCTGTGGCGCTGGCATCCCATAGGGGCGCCGGGTTCTAATCCCGGTTGCTCCTCTTCCAGGCCAGCTCTCTGCTGTGGCCTGGGAGGGGAGTGGAGGATGGCTCAAGTGCTTGGGCCCTGCACCAGCATGGGAGACCAGGAGAAGCACCTGGCTCCTGGCTTTGGATCGGCATAGCTCCGGCCGTAGCAGCCATTTAGGGGGTGAACCAATGGAAGGAAGACCTTTCTCTCTGTCTCTTTCTCTCACTGTCTAACTCTATCTGTCAAATAAATAAATAAAAAAAGAAAGAGGGTGTCGTTGAGACAGGCCTTAAAGGAAGTCCAGAATTTCAGCAGGCAGAGACCATAAACCTGCAACGAACATTCAATTCATTGTCAGACTAGTGTAGCTGTCCCTGTGTGTCTGTGGATTCTTCATCTGTGAATTCAGCCAACTGTGGATCAAAAATATTAGGAATCAGGGTGGGCATTTGTTAGGAAGCCTGAAGCTGTCAGCTCAGTGTCTGGGTTCAACACTTGGCTTGGTCTTCTGACTCCAGCTTCCTGATAAGGCAGACCCTGGGAGGCAGTGGTGATGGCTTGAGTCCTCGGGTTCTTGACACCCTCCCAGGGGGCCTCGAGTGAGTCCCCAGATCCCTGTTTTAATGCAGGCTCAGCTCCACCCATTGCAGGCATTTGAGGAGGATAGCCAGTGGGTGGGGCTCTCCTTTTCTTTGTCTGTCTCTTTACTTCCCAGTGACTTAGGGAAAAGACCCTGCATCCATATTAACTCGCACAGACTTCTATTTTCTTGTCGTGATTTCCTAAACTCTAACAATTTCTTCCCTAGCATTCACGTTGTATTGGGTATTAAAAGCAACCTCAAAATGGTTTAAAGTCTATGGAAGGATGTGCTATGTTGCATGCAAACACCGTGCCATTTTATATCACCATTTGAGTGTCCACACACTGGGACATCCATGAGGAGTCCTAGAACTGATTTCCAACCCACCCCTTCCACTGCCAAAACCCAGGGCTACCTGTGTGTATAAGAGGTTGTTTTAGGGACTCAATACTTGGGCCAGTGACCTAAATGGGATGCATGTAGGGGAACGGACCGCTATGGCATAAGGCAAAATGTGTGTGTGCTGAAGTCCCCAATGTAGACAGAGTGCTGGGGGAGCTGAGAGGAGGAGGCTGGAGGATAGAAACAGAGAGGGCAGGGAGTCACTGTCTGGGTGTCTTTTCCACCAGGGTGGAGGACATTCAGTCTCCACAGCTGCAGATTTTAATGAACTTCTTGGAACTTGCCTTTGTTTCTCTTGTTGCTTGGTAACTCTCGGTGTGGCTCATGAGATGGTCACCGCTGGGAACAATTTTTTTTTTTAAAGGTTAAATTTTAATCTTTAAATTTACACACAGACCACACATGCAACACTTTCCTCTGAGCAGTGTGCAGTGACCTTGGACTTGTTAGAAGTATTTAACTGAAATTTTACGTTTATGCTTGCTGTGTCTGCAGGGGTTAATCCTGGACCCTTGGGTGACTCCGAGGGACATTTCGAGCTGGTTTCTTCCAAAGGGAGCGCTGGCTGATTAGAGGGAACTTCAGGTGCGATCTATTTATTCCCCCTCTCCCTCTGGGACTCCCACTTTGGGGATTCCAGCCTGCACTGCTCCCCAGAGCCCCGAGGAGTGTGTGCCAAATGGCGCGCCTCCCCCAGCTGGCTGCTCCACCCCTCGGGATCCTCAGAGTTGCTCAGCACCAGCCTGAGTAGAGATTTAAGGGAGAGAGAAGAAGGTTTTTGTCTTCAATTAACCTGAAGCTGGGACCTGGATTCAAACTCCCGCCATGGACGCAAATGCATCATATGTGTATGTGAGGGTCCGAGGGGGCTTGGGGCATCAATCTCAAGTGCAACTGCTGACCTCACAAACGTAAGGGTTCCCCAAGTCAGCAGCATCATTAGTTGCACTTAGATCATGATCTCTAAGACAGACCACTGGAGGAGATAACGCCAGCACTACTCAGCAGCTTCTAAAATATCTGCGGTTACATCAAGACCCATATACTTGTGGGTTCTGTGGTTTATGGAGTTTTCCCCCAAAATATTTCAGGAAACATGGGAGAAAATTGATAGCGAGCTTATTTTTTCTTGGGAGAAGGATATTCGGGGGGAGAAGGAGCGTTGATAAATTACCTGTTGATCTGTGACTACAGAATAATGCAATGATGAAATCAACTCTAAACGCCCAACTCCATGTCATCCTTATCAAGTTTACAGATACCAGGTGGTATAGACACAGGACGGTCACGCACCTGTGTGCTAATCACTTTGGAATCTCTCCCTATGTTATAGTAAAGTGTCCACTTTGCAGATGAAGCGTGTTGCAAAATCTAAATGCACTCATGGTTTAGAGCAGGAATGAGGCTATAGATACACACTAAAGCCCCCCAAAGCATTCATTTTCTTAGTTTAAGCACAGCTGATGCAAGTCAAAAGTACTTCCATTTCTGATGTCCCTGAATGTAATCAAAGCATCCAAAGTCAATTACGCTGAGCAAATGATTTCTAAGTTGTAAACTACATGAAAATCTGTGGGAAAAACATATTACCCATCAAAAAAAAAAACTGCAACTTTATGGCTAGTTAATGGGAGTGTTTGGTTTTTATTAATAATAATTCAAAACAGATATACCAAATTCCAAAAGAGGATGGGAAAGAAGAAATAATCACGCTCTCGGAGGGAATTCACAAAAGACACACTCATATGATGGCATATAAATATCTTATGGAGCTATATTTTATAAGCTGAACTCTTACTGCCAGAAATGGAAAGTTAAGATTCTGGTTGCTGTTGACTCTAAGCCACAAAACAATTAATGACCAGGTTCCACGCCCTTCCCCTGCACTGACTCCCACAGAAATCCCTCACAAGTTTACAGGCAAGTTTGGGCGAGGGCAGATTCTGGTCAGAAACAGCTGTGCCCTGCTACCGGGCTGCTTGCCTCGCTCAGTCTGTGTGCATCCCGGTGGGTTTCTGGAAGACTCGTCTCTGGGGATTGCCAGTGATATTCCAGGAAAGAAACAGGAGTTGAAAGTGGGGAGGGAAGCATACGGCTGGCTACCTGCTGCTTACAGGAAAGTGCTCATGAAGCCTAGCCTGCTGGCTGCATATTGCACACATCTGAATAACCCTGCTTCTGAGCGGTCTCCTTATTATAGCCAGAGAGAAAGCCAGAGAAGTTAGAAGACAGGTGCACAGCCAAGAACTCAGACACTGCTGAGGCCATTACCTTCTTCTTCTGGACTGGAAGAGGAGCAACCGAGACAGAATCTGGTGCCCCTACTGGGACTAGAACCAGGGGTGCTGGCACCATAGGCGGAAGATTAGCCAAGTGAGCCGCAGTGCCGGCCACCATTACCTTCTAAATCATTCTAGGACTAAGAAGGCACAGGCATTCCTTCTGCTGGGCAAACAATCCTTTTGCTTCTTCATATTTCTTTCATTATCTACATCCTTAGACTTTCCATCCCCTGTTCCCACCGCATCTGGGTTCTCATGTTGTCGACATTTTTTTTTCTGCATTTTTTCCGAACATCTGGAGAGCATGCCTTTTGGCAGGCCCAAGTCAGCCCCGTTTCGCACGAGAGGTCCTGCGAAGAATGGAGAGAATGCCTGATTTCAATTCCCAGCCGTTGAAAGACACTGCTGGGCATCTTAAAGTGCTTTTGGCTGAGCTCAGGACATAGTTGGATGGAGCAGAGCTGGGAGAGTTCCAACTGGGTATAATTAGAGTCCTGGAGTCACAAAGACAGATTTTTTGCTTTGTTCTGTTCTGAATCCCCCTCGGCACTGTGTTTTCCCCTGAGGTCTGAACCTCAGTGAGGCTCCGTGGATGTAGAATAAACTTGACAGTGACACGCAACCTCCTTCCCCGATCCCGTTGGCCCACAGGGGCCATGTTGCTTCTGGTTCATCCTTAGTCGTACTAATAGGGATCAGGGATCTTGAGAAATTACAACATCAAAAAAAGTTCTTAAGAATTCTCAAGGGAAAATTATTAAGTGTAAAGTTCCAGGCTCAAATCCTTCTCCTTCCCAAAGCTTTCCAATTAAAATGGTCTCTCTTGGCCCTGAGTTCCTATACTCTGCACTGATATGCGCTCAAACGTTCTGAACTGTTCACTTGGTCGTTGTACCGTTGATGTCTCCTCCAGTGAAATCTGGGTTGTTGAAGCATGGAGGCTTTGTTTTAGCTTTCTCTTTACATCCCAGTAACACTTGCTTCCACAGGCCCACACTAGATGCTCGTGAATAATTAATGATGGTCCTTCCTCCCTCCTCTTTTGTAAGTCCCATCAGATTAAATTGATTCCCTCAACAGTTTGCACTCTTGGGTCCAACTAGCAAACTGTTTTTGTGGTTCTGGCTGTTAGCAGCATGAGACTGACTGCAGTGAAGTCGGACGGGTGTTGCCTGGGAAAAGAGTCTTAGCCAGAGACAGTCGACTTGCTCTTGCCACGCCAGCTCTTCCACCCGGCAACAGCCTCAGAGGAAGAGGACAGAACCTGTTTTCCAACTGCAGTGCCATTGAAAACCAAACAGAATGCATGCTAAGCTCCGATAAAAGTTGGGATTAAGACTTCGAGAATGATGCTCTTTCTATGTCGTCTGACTGTCCTGGAGAATGTTCCCATTTGCAAATTGAAATCTGGTCAAGAAACTCCAGCTGTGATGAATTCTGGACAGACAGGTCTTGGGTCAAGTTTGTCTGAAGTGTGCCTCACACACTCACTCTTCCATTCCCACCCCAAATTCCATTGCTTTCTCCACCGTGAATCGGCCAGTTCTCCATTATCATTTTGGACTTACAATCTACTATAAACAAATGTGGCTTGATAACTCTGTCCCGAGAGGAGGAACCCCTTTCAGGAAGTACATAAACAGAGAGTTGATGCATGCAAATACATTTTTAATGACAGAAACTAAAGCATTAGCCCAATCTGGATGAAAAATAGCATATCTATTTTTTATTTGAAGGTAGGCAACTCGTGACAGTGAGTACTAATGGGGCCAACTCTGATTGTAGTAAATGTTTCTTGTAGGTCTCAGTGGAGAAATATTGCTGTCTAAATCACTTAGGCTTGTATTATTTTAAAAGGGAGAGGCCACCTCACCCAGCTGTCTGATGATCCAATATCACGGGATGGGAACAGCTGAAGGTCGCCAATGAATCTTAGTCCTGGGACTGTGGTAACGCTTTCACTTTGAAGGGCCAGGTTTGCCTGGAAAGGGAAAGCAACTCCTTTAATAAAAGTAAATGCAGCACTCCCAAGCCTTTGTCCAGATGGAGCCCAGCAGCTCACCCAGTGCCTCTGTTCCTCCCTCGTCACCTTCTGCTTAAAGCTCTTCTGTTTTGATTCTTCCTGCCAACCTTTACTGACCCCCTCATTGAACTCTTTGCCCTTTAATTTTGGCCAAAGTGTGTTTTCCCCTTTGCACAGCTAAGACAGATGGGGACTTTCAGAGAACTTTTTCTACATACCCGGGGAAAAGAGAAAGAAGCAAAAAGAACATAAAATATATTAGTACACAAAAACTCTCTGACATGTAAATACTATTTTATGATTTTTTTAAAGATTTATTTATTTATTTGAAAGTCGGAGTTACACACAGAGAGAAGGAGAGGCAGAGAGAGAGAGAGAGAGAGAGAGAGAGAGAGAGATCTTCTATTCACTGGTTCATTCCTCAAATGGCTGCAACAGCTGGAGCTGTGCCAATCTGAAGCCAGGAGTGAGGAGCTTCCTCTGGGTCTCCCACACAGGTGCAGAGGCCCAAGGACTTGGGCGGTCCTTTACTGCTTTCCCAGGCCATAGCAGAGAGCTGGATTGGAAGTGGAGCAGCCGGGTCTCAAACCGCGCCCATATGGGATGCCAGCGCTCCAGGCCAGGGTGTTAATCCGCTGTGCCACAGTGTCGGCCCCCTATTTTATGATTTTATATATGCTGCTGTGCACTCGGGGTTTATAGATTTTCGTCTTATTTTATGCTCTGAGCTGGTTTCCCCCAGCCCTTAGTGGCTGATACAAATGTATGGTTTTTCCACCTGAGTTCTTATTTCCAAAGCTCTTGCTGAGCTTCCTAGGGAGGGAATCATCCGAACACCCCAAGTCTCCTAGACATCTTGGCTCCATTCCCTTTAAGATCAAGAGAGGCAGCTTCCCGTGCAGTCGCCAGGGCCTCCCCTGCCCCTGCTCAGCCAGAACCAGTAAGATCGCCTTCTGTATTCTGGCTGGAGAAGCATAGATTTTAACCAAGAGATTGATGCCATTAATGACCCTGCTTTTTAGGTGTGATTTCCATAATCCTACAGCCCGGAAGCTGCCTTCATCCTGTTGAGGTTCAGTGATATAAAATGCCAGAACTGATGAATTAACATGACGTTTGCATGTCCATATGGTGACAGTGCAGAGGAGAGGGCCATCTCAAGGGCTGCACCTTCCCCCATAAAACTCAGCATCAGACACCCAGCATCCCGCAGATTAACCCGGGAACAACATAGGCTTTGCTTTCCCAGAGCTCATTTGTGGCGTATGTCATTAGGTTGCTAATTGAAGCAAATAACCTTGATGACTTTTCCACCACTGTCCTTCTTAAAGAAAAGGACGCCTACTGCTTTGTTTATGTAAGGTTTCCACCACTAGAGTCTTTCCCTTACATGAGAAGAGCTTGCTCAAGCCCACACAGATCCCTACATTTTGGAGTATTTGGGAAGGTTGGATGAGCCTTTATAAGAAGACAAGGAGTCAGAAGAAATGGGGCTTGCTATGGACAAGCTCAACTTACTGAAAACAGAGAAAGTAATATTTTGGGCTGTGGGGAGCAATCCGGACTGGACTAAGTTACTAAAATTAAGACTTATTCTATGCATCTGCTCTCCTACAACATGGCGTTGGGAGAGAAGTAAACAGCTTCTGCACAGCTGCCTCCAGTTCAACTAATAAACTGTAGGACTTGCTCCTGATTGGAGAGCAGCGTACTCGGCGTGTGGGCAGCCGAGTTAGGATTGGCGGAGGAGGACTATAAAGGAGGAGAGAGACGGCATGCACCAGGAACATCTATGGGGAACATCTAAGGGGAACACCTGTGCAGCCCCCGAGAAGAGCCGGCCGGCGGTGTGCCGCTCCCCTGCGGAAGTGGGGAATGTGGCCAGGGGGAACTGCCCTTCCACGGAGGTGGAAGGGATAGTAGCCAACCCGGGAAGAACCAGCAGCAAACCCGGGGAGGGCCGAGCAGACAGAAAGAACAGCGCAGGGTTCAGTGTCGTTCCTCCACGAAGAGGGGGAGCGACATAATGGTGCCGTGACTCGGATAGGAAACCTAGCTCGGATAGGAAACCTAGGACGGATAGGAAACTTAGGAGGGAAGAAATGACTCGGATAGGAAACCTAGCTCGGATAGGAAACTTAGGACGGATATGAAACTTAGGAGGGAAGAAACGGGAAGAACTGGGAAAATACCGGAGAGAGAGACTAGCAAACAGCCTAGGGAAAAGCCGGACGAAAAGGGTGCCGGAAGAAGCTATTGAAAGCCTAGGCATAGATTCGGATACGGACTATGGGGGGAAGCTGGGAGAAATCTCTAAGGTCGAAAGCGAAAGTGAAAGCTAGAACAAACAGACTCCGACGCGGACTGTGGGGAGAGGCCAGGAGAAATGAGGGAGGAGTATTGTTGGAAGAAAACTTAGGGAAACATACCGGGTAGAGAAAAGTGTTAGGGAAATTGAAGCCGCGGAGGGCAGGCCGAGGCGGACACGAAAGCCACTTTGGGATTCTCAAGTTAACCCGGGAATAGGGGGCGAAAAGTTGAAACCAGAAGCTGAAACGTGAGCCTGGTTGGGATCCGTCTGATTAGCCCGGGGAGCAAAGGACGGGAAGCCAAACCGTGGGGCGGAGACGTACGCTGGGTTGAATTCGCCAGGCTAGCCCGGGGAACTTAGATTGAATGCTAGTGGTGGACACGTAAGCTACGCTGTGTTACTCGCGGAAGCCGCCGCGTGCAGAGAGAGCACGGGGCGTGAATAGATAGGGAACGGGGCTGGCGTAGGCCGTGGTTCAGACGCGAAAGGGTTAAGCGTGGAGACCGCGGAGCGCGCGAAGCCGAGCCGCGCAAAGCCGGGAAGCTGCGCAGATGAGAGAGGCGCGCGGGCTGAAGCGGCGCAGAGCCGGGAACCCGCCGGCGGGGCGAGGTGCCGGAAAGCTGCGGGGATAAGAGAAACAGAAGTTTGGAAGTGGAGTGAGAGAAATGGGAATGTTGGCAGATAGAAGTAAAATGGGAGAAATAGGAATGCCCGGAGATAGAGAAATAGAGAAATAAAAAGGCCTCCCTACAACACTGCAATGTGAGAGCTTGGATTCGGTCTGCCTAATCAAGTGAGGCGATGAGCACCTGCGGGCAGCTAGCAGCTTATGCGCCGCAGGTCACCGAAGACAGGCACGAATTAACATCAGTAAGGCTTCCCCACAATACAACAATATTAAGCTTGGATTCGGTCTGCCTGATTTAAGGCGGTAAGCGCCAGCAAGCAGCTCAACCAGAGTATGAGCTGCAGGTCACCGAAGATAGGCACGAACCAACACTAATAAGTCTCCCCCACAATAAGGCAATGAGAAGGCTTGGATTCGGTTTGCCTGATAGGTCTTGTAAGTCCCCTGCAGGCAGAGCAGAGCATGCGCTGCAGGGCACCGAACACAGGCACGCATCAGCGCCTAAAAACCTCCTCACAACATGGCGAAGAGAGGACCCGGATTCGGTTTGCCTGATGGATAGGACTTGTAAGAGCCTGTGGCAACTCTAGCAAGTAGAGCGAGTGTGTGCCGCGGGACACCGAAGACAGGCGCGTATCAACGCCAAAAAATAAAAAGAAAGGGGGATCTGTGGGGAGCAATCCGGACTGGACTAAGTTACTAAAATTAAGACTTATTCTATGCATCTGCTCTCCTACAACATGGCGTTGGGAGAGAAGTAAACAGCTTCCGCACAGCTGCCTCCAGTTCAACCAATTAACTGTAGGACTTGCTCCTGATTGGAGAGCAGCGTACTCGGCGTGTGGGCAGCCGAGTTAGGATTGGCGGAGGAGGACTATAAAGGAGGAGAGAGACGGCATGCACCAGGAACATCTATGGGGAACATCTAAGGGGAACACCTGTGCAGCCCCCGAGAAGAGCCGGCCGGCGGTGTGCCGCTCCCCTGCGGAAGTGGGGAATGTGGCCAGGGGGAACTGCCCTTCCACGGAGGTGGAAGGGATAGTAGCCAACCCGGGAAGAACCAGCAGCAAACCCGGGGAGGGCCGAGCAGACAGAAAGAACAGCACAGGGTTCAGTGTCGTTCCTCCACGAAGAGGGGGAGCGACATTGGGCCTTACTGAGGGTGAGTATATTTGTCACTCTGAGTTCAAGGATTTGACCGCATGGCAAGTATCAGGAAGCCAGTGGGTAGGGAAAGGAATCTGTTGAGCAAGAGCTTCCTCCTCTTTGAACACAAGGGCGATACGCTCGAATGAAAGGCTTGCTGCTCACGTCTGCTCTCTGATGCCTGGAAAAGCAGGATGCGGGCTTCTGACATCTTGACCCCAGAGCGTCCATAAATCTGAGTTCAAGCAAAAACAAAGCTTTATTCACTGGAAAAAGGAACCGCTCTAGCAAACTTTCATCGCTTAGCTGTTGAATAATCAAACTCGGGGCTGTTTATTTGGCGCAAACTACGCCTACATGGATAAATCCACCAACTTGCCATCTCCTGCCACCCACCTGAACCCCCTTAGCTGGGAGGACTTGCCCCAGCTGCCCCCTCCCCGCCCTGGCGCTGAATTTCACTCCGAGTCAACCTCTCAAGCCTTCAGTTTCCTTTGCCCTTGCTATCTGCCCCTACTACCCAAAAAAACAGACCAAGGCAAACCATCACCTTCAAAATAATCCAAGGGGCTCGGACCCTGTGCTCCGTCAGTTTGCTAGCAGGCCCAGCCCACACCTGGCCATTAGTGTCTCTTACCCATCTTATCAGACAGAAGCACCGTTATCTTGATGCCTCCTTTTTCTTTTTCTTTTTTTTTTTTGACAGGCAGAGTGGACAGTGAGAGAGAGAGACAGAGAGAAAGGTCTTCCTTTGCCGTTGGTTCACCCTCCAATGGCCGCTGCGGCCGGCGCACCGCGCTGATCCGATGGCAGGAGCCAGGAGCCAGGTGCTTTTCCTGGTCTCCCATGGGGTGCAGGGCCCAAGCACTTGGGCCATCCTCCACTGCACTCCCTGGCCACAGCAGAGAGCTGGCCTGGAAGAGGGGCAACCGGGACAGAATCCGGCGCCCCAACCGGGACTAGAACCTGGTGTGCCGGCGCCGCTAGGCGGAGGATTAGCCTAGTGAGCCGCGGCGCCGGCCGATGCCTCCTTTTTCTTGTGAAATTCTCCCTACTTCTGGCTTTAGGGTAGAAGGGACATGTGCGTCCTGTTGTGCCTCTCAGCCCAGTTCCTACTCAAAGTCTTTCCAGCCCAGATCCTTACATTGCATTTGTTTCCAGAACGTAAATTCATTGCCCTAAAGACCTCTGCTGATGAAATTTCTTCCTTATTTTTCTTCTCCATGCATATTCCTGCCATTCTTCATTTCGTGGAAGAACCTTTTGAAAGCAGCCTCCGTTGTGTCCAATAAGTTGGCCTCCTGAGCACTTTTATGACCCAGTTCCTGTCTCTCAGCTCAGCCCATCATCTGCTGTGCACTTCACCAGCGTGTCCACGCTGACCCAAGCCTCCCAGAAGCCCCAAACTCCACCTCCATGGTCCCTGCTGATCCACCCCTTTTCTTCTGTGTATCTTTACCCACACGTGCCATTTCCCCACAATCACTGGACCAAGTTGTTTTTTTTTTTTAAAGAAATTATTTGTTTTCATTCTTTATTTGAATGGCAGACAACCAGAGAGAGAGAGAGAGAGAGAGAGAGGTCTTCCATGTGCTAGTTCACTCCCCAACTACCTATAATAGCTAGGGCTGGGCCAGGCTAAAAGCAGGATCCTGGAAGTCATTTTGGCCCTCCCGCATGGGTGGCAGGGACCCAAGTGCTTGAGCCACCACCTGCTGCCTCCCAGGTGTGCGTCAGCCAGAAGCTGGACGTGGGAGCGGAGCCAGGACTCACCCCGGGCGCTCTGACAGGAGCTGCGGGCATCCCAGAATTCGCTGTAACTGCGGCACCAAACAGCTGCTTCCTGAGCCAGCTTTTGACTATAAGCAGGGTCTCTGGTGTCACGATCGATTTTTTTCCACTCGTTTTTAAAAGATTTATCTATTTGTTTGAAAGAGTGATAGGAGAGAGAGAGAGGTCTTCCATCCACAGGTTCACTCCCCAAGATGGCTCAACGGCTGAAACTGCGCCGATCTGAAGCCAGGAGCTTCTTCCGGGTCTCCCACAAGGGTGCAGGGGCCCAAGGACTTGGGCCATCTTTTACTGCTTTCCCAGGCCATAGCAGAGAGCTGGATCAGAAATGGAGCATCTAGGACACAAACCAGTGCCCAAATGGGATGCTGGCACTGCAGGCGGCGGCTTAACCCACTGCACCACAGCACCGGCCCCCTTACTCATTGTTTTGATAAGTTCAACTTCACCCTGAGTCTACATTTTTCAGTGGTTCCCTATAACCACACATTCACTTATTCTTTGAACCAAGTTGTTCCAAGCAGGCATTGTGCTAAAGGCTGGAGCGTGGCTTAGGAAAAAGCTACTCTGCAGCCAGGGCACTGACAGCCTAGCAGAGGGAGCATATTAGGTAGATATGGAGAGCCACACCCAATTACAGACTAACCAGGTACGGATGAAGACCTATGAAGGCAGAGAGATCTGTGGAGGAGCCGCTCCAGCTGGGAGGATCCTGGAAGTGCTCTCTGAGAAAGTGGCATTAACGGGAGGTGTGAGGGGTGAGTAGGAATTTTCCAGGGAAGAGAGGATGGACAGTGTGCGTGCAGGGCCTGACATGGGGAGGGGGTGAGCAGAGTTCAAGGGCAGGAGAGCCCAGTGTGCAGGGCTAGCAAGCAGGTGGCTCTGGGTGAAGGCGGAGGATCAGATGAGAGTCTGATAAAATCTTGAAACTCACATCACGATGTTTGGAACTTGTTCTGGGTGTGATGGGAAGGCCTTAAGCTTTGGCTTTTTTTAAATGATTTATTTGTTTATTTGAAAGGCAGAGTTAAATATAGAGAGAAACCTTCCATTCACTGGTTCATTTCCTAAATGGCCACACAACCAGGGCTGGGCTAGGCTGAAGCCAGGAGCTTCTTCTGGGTCTCCACATCTTCTGCACATGTGTGCAGGGGCTCATGCACTTGGGCCATCTTCTACTGCTTTCCCAGGCACATTAGCAGGAAGCTGGATTAGAGGTGGAGCAGCCGGGACTAGAATTGGTGCCTTTATGTGGTGCTGGGCTACAGGCCTTGGCTTAGCCCCCTGCACCACAGCACCAGCCCCACCCTTAGGGGTTTCAAGCAGCCAATGAGGGTGATGAATGCTACATCTGAAAAAGACCTCTTAGTCTGTTCCATGAAAAATGAATTAAAAGGGACAAAGCCAGAAGCAGCATTGCGGAACAGTCAGAGATAAGGGTGGCCTGGATGGAGAAATGACAGATGTGGAAGACCTGAACATGAGCTTTGGAAGAAGCTGCCTCACATACTTGTGGGGGCCAAGGCCAGTGAAGAACGGGACGCCCTTACCCAAGCGCAGGGTGTCACACGAACGTCACCGTAGAGCAGGTGGCTCTGTCTATGCAGCGTCCACACAAGACGTGACCGAGGAAGCCACATTGGAAAGAAGAGGCCAGGCTTGTGCTGTTGCCAATAAAAATGTTCAACGACAAAATATGCACATGTATTTTGGAAGGAAAACCAATTTGAGAGTAGATAACCCTGAGAATCTAAAATAGGGAGAGAAACCAAGTGTGGCTTCTAGAACTCTCCGTTGAGCTGTGGGGAGTTGATGGTGCTAATGTGACTGGGACAGGGAGAAGCGTGGGAGTCAGTGGCTACAGGCTGGGCATGGCAGACGAGTAGGGAAGGGCTGCTTTGTGGACACCTCAAGTTCAAAGTTCCATGTGAGATTTCCCAGGTGGAGATGTGAGCCCTGTGGGCTCTGCCCACCCTCTGCCGTGTCGTTCCTCCCATTATCCAGCTCTGCACGTCCCTAGCGTCCTGTCTATGGACTCTGCGCTGAACGGGGGCTGTGCACGCCTGAGCAGGATGTGAGAGCAGCCTCATAGGTGCCAGAGACGCTGGCTGTGCAGCGGCATCTGTAATCCATTTCCTTGGAAAGCAGCGCCAGCCGTGGGCAGCTGCACAGCAGGTTTCAAAGATGGGGAATGGGGCAGAGGTGCCAGGGACTGCTTCCAGGACAGCGGCTCGCCAACGGGTCTACCTTTTCACACTCTTGCCCCTGCTGACAGCTTGATGCCGATAAGTACGGCCACGTTGCTGAAAGTAATGGAGACACAGGAGCAGGGGCCTGAGCCCCCAGATCACTGCTTCTGGAGAGCTGCCCAGTGACAAACACGATACAAAAGGAAGAAAGGTGGTTCTGTTGTGTTACATCATTGGAATTTTTTAAAAAAAGATTTATTCTATTTATCTGAAAGACAAGAGTTACACAGAGGGATGGAGCCCGAGAGAGAAAGAGAGAGAGATCTTCCAGCCACTGGTTCACTCCCTAAATGACTGCAATGGCAAGAGCTGAGCTGATCCAAAGCCAGGAGCTTCCTCCGAGTCTCCCATATGGGTGCAAGGGCCCAAGGACTTGGGCCATCTTCTACTGCTTTCCCAGGCCAGAGCAGAGAGCTGGACTGGAAGTGGAACAGTTGGCGCTCATATAGGATGCCGGTGCTGCAGACTGGGGCTTCAACTTGCTGCGCCACTGTGCCAACTCCACACCATTGGGATTTAAGAGCTTATTTGTTCTAGCAGCTAGAATGCCTTCACCCATTTATCTAACTAACATCCGTTTTCTATGGTTGCTTGAATATGTTTTATATCATGAATTGTAATGGGATCTGATTTATGTATTTTGGAGGGAACTGTGGAACATCAAGACACACCGTGTGGTCCTGTGGAATGGACGGAAACAGAGTAAGATTCCTGGGTGCCTGTGTCTAAAACCTAAATGAAGAGGAAAGCTCAAGCTGTAGGGCCGGGTGTTTTAACAGATCTCCCTCCCTCGGGGAATTTGGTCAGAGACAGAAGGAGCTAGGTCTTTTTCAAAAAGAAAGGCTACCTTGCAGGGGTCCAGGGATAGAGCTGCTTGGAGGTTGGATCCTGTAAGTCAGACTTAAAAGATGCGACGCTTCGTGGGGAAGCCCTGCTCCTCTGGGAGTGCAGGGAACTGGGGGTCTCCGTGCAGGGGCTTCTGTAGGGAACAGGAGCCTCCCGGGGGCCGGGAACCAGGGGAACCGGGACCAGGCTATCCTGAGCAGATTCCACCCGGAGGCCGAGGCCACCCAGGAGGGAAATGGGAGGCAGCAGTGGCGGGGAAGTGGCCAATGTCTAAATGAGGAAAGCAGGGTCCGGCCAACGGCGCCGACGGGAAGTCCCCCAGAAACCCCGGGGCAGCTCACCTTCTCTGTGGGGACTGCTGGATCAGCCCCTCTGAGTGGAGAGGAGGAAGGAGGAAGTCGTGGGAGAAAAACAGTTTTCATGGTGGTGGTGTCCAGGCAACAAAAACCATTAAACTATGTGGTCACTTTTTTTTCCCCCTGAGGCTGTCCTAGCGATCCTCTCTGTTCTCTTTATCCTTTTGCCCCATTGTTCGTCTCTCCCGCAAACGGGTGTGCATTTTCCTCTTGTTCCGGAAGGTGCTTTCTTCAGCGGCCGTGTCACCACTTCTTCCTGTGGTCAGCCCGTGGCCGTGGACCTCTGCCCCACCGCTCCACCCTGCACGGGTTCCCTGGGCTGGGACCACTCCTAGCCCACAGGCCCACGCCTCTTAGCCTCTTACTTCCTTTTGCTCTGACTTCCTTCTGGGAACTTCATGCTGTTTGACGGACTTTTCTATATTTTAAAACATTTGATAACTGAAATCAATCCCCCTTGACCCCCCCACCCCACCCCGCCCGTCATCCTGTCTGTCTTCCTTTCAAATATCCATTCGCTTCCTCTGTGAGAGGTGCCCGTTCTGAGGGTGGGGCTGCCGTTTGCAGGTGGGCTGGCTGCTTCTGTGTTCCTGCCTTGAAGATCCCCCTTTCCCGTCCCGGTACCCACAGTCACCAGTCCAGGCTCCCTCATCCTCATGGACCGGTTACCAAGCCGTGGGTATTTTGTATCTAATTCTAGTGATCGCATTGGTTCTCTCACCACCTGTTGGAAGAAGGTTGTATGTAATTTCACTCCTCCCATCTCCCCTCAAGGGATCTGTCCTGCAGGCAGGGTCCAGAACATTCTCTCTGACTTGGGTATCTTAGAACAATCTCTCTAACTGGCATTTCCCCCAATTGAATTGTCAGATGCAACTGTAGCCTATGAGTAAATTCTCAGCCTCTCACATGCTTCAACGTCCTTTCTTACGGCATCTGTCCACTCCCTGACCCAATTTCCCATCTCTCACTCAAGCCACGCCGCCTGCCGGTCTGCATCCGTGACAGTCACCCTGTCTTGCGTCAGTGCCTTTGTGTGTGTTGCCCTGCTGATGGGAAGCCTGTCTCTGTCCACCCCCTTCCAAGGTCAAGGACATGCCTTTCCCTATGCATTGACACATTTTGGGAAGTATATTTATCTTTTTTTTTCCTTTCTTTTTTTTTTTTTAACAGGCAGAGTGGACAGTGAGAGAGAGAGACAGAGAGAAAGGTCCTCCTTTACCGTTGGTTCACCCTCCAATGGCCACCGCGGCCGGCACCGGTGTGCCGATGTGCCGGCACCACTAGGCGGAGGATTAGCCTATTGAGCCGTGGCGCCGGCCAGTATATTTTTCACTTCTCAGTGTGTGTAGGTTATTTTCTACTGTGTGTGTTATTCTACAACAAATATCCAACAGAATGGTGGCACGATGGGCACAAGCCTGGGGATGGACAGTTGGTCCACATCCGTGGACCTTATTATAGATGTATAATAGATGATCAATAAATATTTGTTTCTTCAGTAACCACAACCTTATGAACTAGATAGTATTTTTTAAAGATTTATTTTTTAATTTATTTGAAAGGCACAGTTACAGAGAGGCAGAGGGAGGGGAGAGGTCTTCCATCCTCTGGTTCACTCCCCAAATGGACATAATAGCAGGAGCTGGGCTGATCTGAAGCCAGGAGCCAGGAGCTTCTTCCGGGTCTCCCATGTGGGTGCAGGGACCCAAGGACTTGGGCCACCTTCTACTGCTTTCCCAGGCCACAGCAAAGAGCTGGATGGGAAGTGGAGCACCGGGACTCAAACCAGTGCCCATATGGGATGCTGGCACTGCTGCCAGCGGCGTTACTCACTACGCCATAGTGCCAGCCCCAGATAATATTTTTTAAATCTTCGTTTTATGACTAAATAAATTAAGACACAAAGAGCTGAGGCCACACAGCAGGTAGGTGGGGGACCCAGGATTTGACTTGGCAATGGCTTCTAGAGTTTGCCTTCACAACACTGCACTAAATAAATGGTATAAAACTTTATTTGAATTATCTTTGTTTTTATTTTATTTATTATTATTATTATTTGACAGGTAGAGTTATAGACAGTGAGAGAGAAAGACAGAGAGAAAGATCTTCCTTCCGTTGGTTCACTCCCCAAATGGCCGCTACGGCTGGCGCTGCACCGATCCGAAGCCAAGAGCCAGGTGCTTCTTCCTGGTCTCCCATGCAGGTGCAGGGTCCAAGCACTTGGGCCATCCTCCACTGCCTTCCCGGGGCACAGCAGAGAGCTGGCCTGGAAGAGGAGCAACCAGGACTAGAACCCGGCACCCATATGGGATGCTGGCACCACAGGCGGAGGATTAACCAAGTGAGCCACAGTGCCAGCCCCAAATTATCTTTGTTTTTAAAATTCCCATCAGTCAGGCTTACACAGTTCAGTGGTCACTTATATATATATGGTATCAATTATTTCAAATATTTTAGGAGACTTTTTATTTCTGGCTTCCATGTTCCAAAAAGTGTTTCCAATTTTTGCAGTGTTCATGTTCTGTCTTTGGGTTTTATTTATTTTTTTATTGCTATTTTCCAAATCGGGAAATTCTTTGGCAGTATATTTAGAATGTTTAAATTTAGACGGTGCATTTCATCATGACTTCCTGCCAACAGGGTCACGTCATCCTGCACATGCTTTCAGAAGAATTTTCACTGCCCTTTGGCAGGGGCTGCCAGCCAGCGGGTCTTTCTGATGGCGGTGTGGCTGCATTCGCATCACACAAAGACCTCCCCAGAGCCAGGCCACAGTCAGCCCGGGCTGGGCTGGGGAGCTCCTTTCTGCTAGGTGATGATGCATGCTTTTCCTTCTTCTTCTTTAATACTGGCTGACACTGATGATCTGGACTAGTGAAGAGAATGAAGGTGATCTTCGATTATAGGAAACAGGGCAACAGCATCTATCGTAGGTGACAGTGGGGAGGGACAGTGAACTCCAACAAAGTGATGACTCCAGGAAGCTTAAATTCTTGGTGGAGGCTGAGGTTGCAGAAACATAAAGACACAGAAAAAGAAGTAACTATAAGTCACAGCAGAGGCTCATGGGAAAACAAGGAGCTAGGAGCTGAAATAATGGGAAGGTTCACTTTGCAATTTTTCTGCATAGTTGTTCATGATTTTTTTTAAAATAGACTTGATTTTTTTAAAAAAAAAGTTGCTCTAAAGTACTAGTCATCTTAGTTGCTAAATTTTCGATGCCCCAGAGTGAGTGTCTCTCTTGCTTTACCCTGGTTCCAGCCTGCAACTCAGCGTGTTGTGAGAACAAAAATCATGGAGTTAACTGTTTTGACCTCTCCCAAGATCGCAATCTGCAAAACAGAGAGAAGAGTCCTTGAGTTTTCTGACTTGGCTCCTCCTTTTTGGGTTCTCAGTGACTAAATGAACATGCTTTGTATTGTTAGTTTTTTTTAAATTTATTTATTTGTTTTTACCTTTAGGAGAATGCTCTGAAAGTCTACCAGAAGGCACTATCAAGTATTTATAAAATCTAAAGTTTGGTGTTGTGTGCATTGGTTTGGTAACATGGGAAGAAAGAAAAAATAGTGCCTTATAGAAAGTGAGTGTGTTCGTGGCGAGAGGATAAAATGATGTAGAGAAAAACAGTTGGCTGGCAAGTTGATACCCAACTCTTCTACCTGCATGCATCGTTGTAAGATAATTATTCCCAGCGTCAGTTTGGTACATGTTTTGTGACCTTGTTCAGGGCACACAGCTGTGGAGCGAGCTGAAAGGCGTCTCCGCTGTTTGTTAGAGTCCACATGGAAGTGGAACCATGCAGTGTTTCTGTGCCCGGCACACTCCACTTAAGTCCACTGAGCGTAATATCCTCCAGGTTCACCCTTATTTTTGAAAAGAGCAAGATTCCTTTCTTTTATTATTTTTAAAAAGATTTATTTATTTATTTGAAAGTCACAGTAACAAAGAGAAAGGTCTTCCATCTGCTTCTTCATTCCCCAGATAGCTGCAGCTGCCAGGTTGCATGTGGGCCTCCCACACAGGTGCAGGGGCCAAGGCACCTGGGCCATCCTCCACTGCACTTCCAGGCCGCAGGCAGGGGCAGAAGTGAAGCAGACACTCTAGACAAGAAGGGAGCAGCTGGGAATCAAACCAGCATCCATCCGAGATGCCAGTGTCACAGGTGGTGGCTTTTCCCGCTCTGTCACAACACCAGCCCCTCTCTTTTTAAACACTAAATAATATTCCATTGTATAAATCCTACAGTTTCTTTATTCAGTTACCCATTCAATGGTCACTTAAGTTGATTGCCTATTTTGGCTACAGGTGCTGATTGCATTAGCTTTGGGCATATATACCCACACAGGGTTTGCTTGGTCATATGGCAGTTCCATTTTGAATTTTGTAAAAAATATTATGCACTTACTTGAAAAGCAGAGAGGAGAGAGAGAGAGAGAGAGATGAGAGATGAGAAATCAGCCACAACAGCCAGGTGTGAGCCAGGCCAAGGTCAGGAGCCAGGAACTCCATCCAGGTCTCCCCTGTGGGCGGCAGGGCCCCAAGCACTCGGGCCATCATGTGTTGCCTTCCCAGCCACAGGAACAGAAAGCCAGATCAGAAACGGAGCAGCTGGGACTCGAATCGGCACTCCCGTGGGGGCCACCAGCGTCGCGAGTGGGAGCTTAGCCTGCCGCACCACAGTGCCAGCCCCGTGTTTTGAATTTCTTGAGGAACTTTCCTGCTGTCTTCCATAGTGTCTGCACCCATTTCCAGTCCCACCAGCGGGATAGAAGGCCTTTGTCTTCGCCACACTTCTGCTAACACTCACCTCTTGACTTCCTGATTATACCCATTCCAGTAGGGGTGGAGAAAGATTTCATTGTAGTTTTGGTTTATGTTTTCCTGATAATTAGTGATGCTAAATATCTTTTTATATACCTATTGGCCATTTGGATATCATCTCTGGAAGGAAATTTATTTGCTGTGCTTTTTTTTGCTATTGATTTGTAAGAGTTCTTTATATAATTTGGATATTGTCCCTTTGTCAGATATATGATTTGTAAGTATTTTCTTCCAATCTGCAGACTACCTTTTTAATTTGTTGACTGTCTATTTTGCTGTGCAAGTCCCATTTATTTATTTTTGTTTTTTGTTTTTGTTTTGTTTTTTTTTTCCTGAGCTTTTGGTATGATATCCAGAAAGCCATTGCCAAGGTCAATTTCAAAGAGCTTTTTTTTTCCTGTGTTTTCCTCTAGGAATTTTAAATAGAACAAAGGGCAAAAGAGTGGCTACTGGGGCTGGAGAGGAAGAGGAAATGAGCAAGAGGAGGTCAAAGGGAATACATTTGCAGTTTCATAGGCGGAGTCTAGAAATTTGCCAGAGAGCACGAGGACTAGAATTAATTAGGGTGTGCACCTGAAAATTCGCTCTGAGCGTAGATTTTAAATGCATTTTCCACACACTTAAAAAACTTACTATGGAAGGTGGAGGGCATGTGCATTTGTTTGACTATGATAATCATTTCCCTATACACATCATGTTGTGGGGCCAGCACTGTGGCATAGCAGGTAAAGCCACAGCCTGCAATGCCAGCATCCCATATGGGCACAAGTTCATGTCCTGGCTGCTCCACTTCCCATCCAGCTCCCTGCTGGTGGCCTGCGAAAAGCAGCAGAAGACGGTCAAAGTGCTTGGGCCCCTGCCACCTGGGTGGGAGACTCAGAGGAGGCTCCCGGCTCCTGGCCCCTGGCTTCAGCCTAGCCCAATCCTGGGTGTTGCAGTTGTCTAGGGAGTAAACCAGCAAATGGAATATCTCTCCTTCTTTCTCTGTAACTCTGACTTTCTAATACATAACATCTTTAAAATAAAATCATGTTGCATGCCTTAAATATGTGCAGTAAAAATGAACCAAAAAAGAATGTCAGTGTAAATCTTGACCCATGATGGTGAGATTCCATGCAAGCAACCAGTGGCTCCTAGAAGGAACTTGAAGCGTAGCGGTACACTCAAGGAGAGCAATTGGAAAAGGGCAGCCTCTGGGCGTGCCCAGACACACATTTTGGCCTAATGCCAAATGGACAACTGCTTCCTCAGAGCAGAGGCCAAAACTTACCCTCAGAACCATGGAATGTATTTGGAGTTTACAGGGGAGAAAAACAAAACCCCAAGCTGTCCAATACTTAGCATAAGTATACTATGAAAACGAAGTCATGAAATTGCTAAGGGTTGATTCTCTCATATAGGAGCAGGAGCTGCCAGCACTGCTGGCTGCCCAGTTGCTCTTCTGCGCGTCTGACACTGGGTAGGTGCTAACTCTTATCTGAGCTCAGAGGCAGAACAAGACACTTGGGATGACCTCATTGTTCCTCACAAGTCTTCTTTTCTTCCTGTGTCTGATAATAATTTGTTGTGTTCAGACCAATGACAATTTACTATGAATATACTCCATGACTTGGAAGATTTTCTTAAGATGTCAAAATTTTAGGCAGAGGGCCAGCACTGTGGTGTAGTGGGTAAAGCCACCGTCTGCAGTGCCCACATCCCATTGGGCACTGGTTCGAGTCCTGGCTGCTCCACTTCCAATCCAGCTCTCTGCTATGGCCTGGGAAAGCAGTGGAAGATGGACCAAGTGCTTGGGCCCCTGTACCTGTGTGGGAGACCTGGAGGAAGCTCCTGGCTCCTGGCTTCAGATCAGCCCAGCTCCGGCCGTGCAGCCAATTGGGGAGTGAACCAGCAAATGGAAGACCTCTCTTCCTCTCCCTCTCTCTGTCTCTTTGTCTCTCTCTCTGCCTCTCCTTCTCTCTGTGTGTAACTCTGACTTTCAAATAGATAAATAAATCTTTTAAAAAAATTTTAGGCGGCATCTTTGACTTTAGTGATTCCCTGTGTGACTTGTTCATAAAAGCATAGGAGCCTAAATGAAATAGAATAACACAACTATTAAAGGCCACCATGGTTAACCTAAGTGCCAGAATATCAAATAATTCAAGGAAAATTGCCAGTTTGATACAATCTAATTTTTTGTTCTTTGCTATATATCCATTCACTTTTATTAGATATTTATGGGTTGAAAAATTATGCTTTCCTGGTACTAATAATGCACTTTTTTTTTTGAGAGAGAGAGTGGATAGTGAGAGAGAGAGACAGAGAGAAAGGTCTTCCTTTGCCGTTGGTTCACCCTCCAATAGCCACTGCGGCCAGCGCGCTGCGGCCGGCACACCGCACTGATCCGATGGCAGGAGCCAGGTGCTTATCCTAGTCTCCCATGGGGTGCAGGGCCCAAGCACTTGGGCCATCCTCCACTGCACTCCCTGGCCACAGCAGAGAGCTGGCCTGGAAGAGGGGCAACCAGGACAGAATCTGGCGCCCCGACCTGGACTAGAACCCGGTGTGCCGGCGCCACAAGGTGGAGGATTAGCCTAGTGTGCCGCGGCGCCGGCCATGCACTTTCACTATATACATTAAGTGTCAAATTATTCCCCTACTTATTTAAATATTTAAAGTATTTTTTGTACATGCAATCAATAGTAACGGTCATCATTAATCATAGGAGTACATACAATAGGTATTTGCAACAATATGTGTGGAGTGCGTTTATTCTTCAACTGACCAGGATAATTTGGATACAAAGCTGTAAGAAGGGCCAGGCACTTGGCACAGCCGTCAGGAGGCCTCTGGGGATGCCCACATCCCCTGTCAGTGTGCCTGGCCCAAGTCTCATTCACTCCACTTCCAATCCAGCTTCTTGCTAATGTGCACCCTGGGAGGTGGCGGGGGATGGCTCAAGAATCTGGAATCCTGCCACCCACACTGGAGACCCGGGTTAAGTTCCTGGCCCCTAGCTTTGGCCTGAACTAACCCTGGCTGTTGGAAGCATTTAGGAACTAAATCAGTGAATGGAAGACTCCCACCCCATCTTTCAGACAAACAGCACACGAGGAAGCTTCACTCTGAATAAAATAATTACCTGTATTTTTTTTTTTTTTTTGACAGGCAGAGTGGACAGTGAGAGAGAGAGACAGAGAGAAAGGTCTTCCTTTGCTGTTGGTTCACCCTCCAATGGCCGCCGCGGCCGGCGCGCTGCGGCCGGCGCACCGCGCTGATCCGATGGCAGGAGCCAGGAGCCAGGTGCTTTTCCTGGTCTAGGCTAATTACCTGTATTTTAAAATGTTCCCCAGGGCCGGCTGGCATTGTGGCGTGGTGTGTTAAAATGCTGCCTGCAACACTGTCATCCCATGTGAGTGCTGGTTCGAGTCCCGGCTGTTCCACTTCTGATCCAGCTCTCTGCCATGGCCTGGGAAAGCTGTAGAAGATGGCTCAAGGCTTGGGACCCTGCACCCACGTGGGAGACCCAGAAGAAGCTCCTGGCTCCTGGCTTTGGCCTGGCCCAGCCTGGGTATTGCAACCATTTGGGAAGTGAACCAGTAGATGAAAAGACCTCTCTCTGTTTCTGCCTCACTCTGTAACTCTGCCTTTCAACTAAATAAAAATAAATCTTAAAAAAAAAAAAGTTCCCCAATGACTACAACTCTGTTTTTCTATATTACCAACATTGCTATTCTGATTATCGTAATCTCCAGAGATCCACTGGACCCTGCCCATCATCTTGGAAGTGCACCCAATCAGCTTGGATTATCCCTAGACAAGCTCTGGGTTAGCAGTCAGAGACCAGGTTACCAAAATTCTCTTCCCTTTGGTAGCCCTAAACAAATTGTAGCAATAGCTGAGAACCCCAGGTTAGACATGCCCCCAGATAGTGTTCACAGCATTTCGTGTGGATGGGTACTGGTCTTCCACCTCTGGGTAAGGCAGGGCTCTGGAATTACCATCTTCCCACCATCCCGAATCACTCACAATGGATAGAAAGGGCATGATGAGCCCTGTGGTCACTTTAGATGGTTCTCCCACACAAATTGTGCAGTTTGGAGTAGGGAAAGCCCTGGGGGCTAGGCGACAGCAAGGAGTGTTGGGAGGCTGTGAAAATCAGGTCCTGAGAGAGAGAGAGAGTGAGAGAGCCGCCAGCAGAACTTCTGCTAATGAGCCCCCAAGGGTTGCCACCTCCTAGAGGGGTAGCTCAGTCCTCTCTCTGTGCCATATTGTCCAGGGGCAGTGAACAGTGGCCATCAACTAGACGCAGCCAGTGCTATGATAAAGGAAACAGACTGACAGCAGATGATGTTGCGCCCTTCCCTTTGGAGGACCGGGAGCACTGCTCTATCATGTCGGTGATGGCATTTCAGGTCCTAGGGGACGGGAGTGAGCTGGGGAGTCCTGGTCTCCAGGGCGCCAGGGATCTCAGGATGAGATGCCACACAGGGACTTGGGTGGCAATAAGTAGCCGCATAACTGGGGCCACGAAACAACGGAATTACACCTTGCCAGATACAGCCCCCTGTTCCCTGTCATCACGCTACCCTAGGCCCTGCAACGTTGGCCTGGCTTCCTAGCTGGGAGGCAGCAGGTCAGCAAACTGTCAGCAAGGCCTGGCCTTTCCAGGCCCTCGCCCTCAGCTCCCCAGGGACGTTCTTCTCCTCACTTAGCACCCATTCCAGTGCCTGCCCCAGGCTTTGTCGCGAGCCGGGACTGCTCAAGGATAACACTCTGGACCATGACATGTGCCTTTCCAGTTGTCCATTCTCGGCCTCCTGTGCTGGACACGTCGTGTAACTTCACTGCCCTCTCCCTCGTCTGCAGCTTTTTCCTTCCCCCCTCCAACTGATCCAGGGAGGCACCAGGCCAGCCTTGCACTAATATCCCAAGCACCTTTGTTCCTTCATCCGAATCCCAGCCTTGGAAGGAACAGGGATCTGCTGTTCCTGTCACCAGAGCTCCAGGCGAAAACCCGTAAGATTAAACAGCTGGGCACCACCCTGAAGGTGTGGTTCTACCTTTAACAACGGGCGCTTACGGCCAGTTCACCCCTGCACCTGCCGTCCACTCCAGCTGCTGCCTACTCTTATCTTTCCTTTCTTTGGAAGGCAAATAAAATTTTCATTTGTCTTTAAAGTTGTTCATTTTAGTGTTTTTATTATTGTTATAAAAATATTATGTTGGGGCCGGCGCTGTGAAGTAGTGGGTAAAGCCACTGCCTAAAGTGCCGGCATCCCACATGGGCGCTGGTTTGAGTCCCGGCTGCTCCACTTCCAATCCAGCTCTCTGCTATGGCCTGGGAAAGCAGTAGAAGATGGTCCAAGTGATTGGGTCCCTGCATCCACGTTGGAGACCTGGAAGAAGCTCCTGGCTCCTGGCTTCGGATCAGCACAGCTCCGGCCGCTGCAGCCAACTGGGGAGTGAACCATGGAATGGAAGACCTCTCTCTCTCTGCTTCTCCTTCTCTCTCTGTGTAACCCAAATAAATGTAATTTCAAATAAATGAATAAATCTTTAAAAAATATTGTGTCATGTATCATTTCTATGTTAAATGTTAAAAACATGTTCAGATATAGTATAAAAATAGTACATAAGAGTAAAAAATGTCAAATGAATATTTTCTCTTCCTACCCAACCAAACACATAGCCCAGAGCTAGTGGTACTAAGATTATGTGCATATGTGCATGTAGTTACATGGATGTGGAAGAATTTCCAACACACATGGGGTCACGTGACAGATGCTGTTCTGTTGCATGCCTTTTTCCATTTTCTGCATTTCAGACTTCGTTCCACATGAGTGCAGGTAACTACACCTCATTCTCTTAAGACCTCATTCATCTGAGTCACTACATCCTGCAAATGTGGCTCATATTTTTCAGAATTTACTCTAGCAATGTATGGAAAAAGAAAGGTGAAGGAATTATATTAATATCAAAGTGTACCTGAGAACAAAGAACATTCTCAGAGATAAAGGCATCAAGTCATCAAGAACATGTACAAATTCTGAGCATCCAGGTCCCTAAGAAAAGGACTTTACAGGAAGCAAACACTAAAGACTCCACCCCTGTAATGTGGGCTTCAGGACCCCTCTGTCAATAACTGGGAGAACAGTAGGCAGACATGCAGCAAGGACAGAGAGGTCGGGAGCAATACCAGCGGTCAGCTTGACCTGATTAGGGTTTTTGGAAACACCACTCAGCAGTCATAAAATACAAGTTTTTTTGTTTGGTTGGTTTTTTGTTTTTATTTGACAGGTAGAGTTATAGACTGTGAGAGAGAGAGAGAGAGACAGAGAGAGAGAGGTCTTCCTTCCATAGGTTCACTCCCCAAATGGCTGCTACGGCCAGCGCCACACCAATCTGAAGCCAGGATACAGGTGCTTCTTCTTGGTCTTGCATGAGGGTGCAGGGGCCCAAGCACCTAGGCCAACCTCCACTGCCTTCCTGGGTCACAGCAGAGAGCTGGACTGGAAGAGGAGCAACCGGGACTAGGACCGGCGCCCATGTGGGATGCCGGTGCTGCAGGCGGAGGATTAACTCCAAGGGGAGTGGCTAAGCAAACACGAGGGGGATATCGGCTATGGAATCTAAAGTAGCACTTGGAAACAGGGAACATGACAATACGGACACGCACACCACCTGTGTGCACAGTTATCACACACGTGAGGGTCTATCCCTGGGGGTGTGAAGAGGGCCGTGGGGAACAGCCATCAAGAGACTAAGGAAGGAAAGGGAGAGGCGTGTTCCTACTGGCCAAGGATGACAGTCTCTTAGGAACTAGGGAATGCAATTGACCAAACTCTGCACCTGACATCCAGAGAGAGAGAGAATGGTGTGAACACTCTCATGTAACTCGGTGTCCTCCACAGCCACGGAGGAAAACTAGAAAAGAAGCTTAGCTAACTCTAGGAGGTGGACTAGTGCCGGGCATTCATAGTGCATGATGCAGACGTCCAAATGCGAATTAGGACAAGCTGATTTTTAATAGATAATTATTTATTCCAGATAGCCTGACAACTCCAGAAAACTAAAAACTTAGGCAGAGTGATAGTGATACACATTATCAATAATTCCTCGTTCTAGGATCACTCTCTATACCAGCAAGTTTCACCAGAGTTATTAACTGTAATGTATGATGAGCTGATGGAGCTGATAAACTAAAACTTTCCCTCCGGAACTATCCAGAAAGCACAGCTTTCCTCCATCCTCTTTGGGAAAGAGCTTTGTGTATTTAAATGTATTTAATGCCCTTGGCTCTCTCTTGCTCCAGTGTTTCAATCCTCAGAGATAGTTTGTGTAATTCCAGGGCCATTTTTGAGTCGCCGGGATCTGGGAGACACTCCAGGAGGTGTTGGCCCTCTAGGACTTCCTCATGTTCTAGGACTTCCTGAAAGAGAAAATAAAGAGGAGGTTTTTGTAAAGTTTGCCTTTTGTTGTAAAGGGAGCCTTGTTCTTTCAGGGAGCCTTATGACAGGAGGAGAATTGGAAAATGAAGAATAACCCAGAAGAGATGGGCAAGAAACTCCAGGAAAAGACTCTGGATCCTAGCAAAATCCAAGGGGTCTTCAAAAAGCTCATGGAAAATGTGTATTATGGCTGCTGGCACTGTGACACAGCAGGTTAAGCCACTGCCTGCAATGCTGGTATCCCATATGGGTGCCAGTTTGAGTCCTGGCTGCTCCTCTTCTGATCCAGCTCCTTGCTAATGGTCTGGGAAAGCACAGAAGATGGCCCAAGTGCTTGGGTCCCTGGCCCCAATGTGGGAGACCCGGAAGAAGCTCCTGGCTCCTGGCTTCCGCCTGCCCCAGCCCAGGCTGTTGTAGCCATCTGGGGAGTAAAGCAGCAGATGGAAGATCTCTCTGTCTCTCTCCCTCCCCCTGTAACTCTGAGTTTCAAATAAATAAATAAATCTTAAAAAAAAAAAAAAGAACTCACTGAAGGAGCAGTATTCACTCTCTTGCACTTGGGCACAGCTGGGATCCAAGATCTGTGCTGTGAACAGGAGATAACCTGGGAGCCAACCATCTTGTAGCCAGGGTCACACTGGATGGTGAGGGTGTCAGGAGTGATGTACTGGTCCCTCTCCACAGACAGCTTTCCATTTGGGATCCTTGGTTTTAGACAGAGGGCTGTAACCAAAGCAAATTATCTTAGCATCTTGTGGACTGCTACAAAGGCACATTTTGAGACGGGTAATTAATAAAAGCAGTAAGAAATACTGCTGACTTCTACTTGCTCTTTCTAATTGCCGCCATCATCACCACCTCTACCAACCCAACCACTGGCTAGTTTGGGTATCAAGCACTTGCTACCTATCAGCCTATGTGCTGAGCACATTATGAGTATTATTTCATGTAGCCTTCTGCAATGCCATGTACACCCATTGTAGAGATGAGGAAACCAAGGCAGGAAGAAGCCACGTGCCTCACCCCAGCTCACCCATCAGCTGTACTGTGGCAGCCCGGGTGTGCAGCCTGGGTATCTGGTCTCAGACGCTGCACTTTCTCCTTCTGTGCTACAGGGCTTCACTTCCTGTCTCCGTTTTCCTTTGTGTAAGATGAAGGTAACGGCAGAGACTTAGCTCCCCGAATGAGGAGTGAAATGATACAAGAACCTAGAAACATTTTCTTCTGTTGCCATCACAGCCACTGACCCACAGGGAGGTTCACCCCCTGGGTCAGCTGTCCTGTGAAAGGTGCTCCCTAAGGACCCAAGGTCCTCTTCCTTGGATAGGTGGGCTTCTGCCGTAACCGGCCACACTCAGGCTCAAGCCTGACCCCCGGATCTCTGCTCTGCCTGGGGGGACCCCTTCGCTCCCAGCCCCCCCGAGCCGCTCTGCAGGGGTTGCTGCTGGGGGGGTGAGTTACCTGCACACTGAGGAGCTGGAGAGGACCATCGAAAAAACTTGCAGGAGAGGGTGGCTGTGCCCACCAGTGCGTAGCCTTCCTGGCATTTATACTGCACCGTGGTGGGGAGCCCCAGAAACTTGGTGATAACTTTATAGCTTCCGTGTCGAATCCTGGGAGGTGAACTGCAACCTTGTTCAGAGAGAGACAGACAGGTTTTTCTGATTCATGAACGACAACCAAGGGGATTTATTGGAATACTGTTATCTTTCATAACTAATTTCATTTCCCATTGAAAAAAAAAAAAACCTGTCCAATTAACAAAATGGAGGTGTCTCCTCCCCCATATTACCCTATGGTGGAGAGATAAGGAAAGTAGGTTGTGTACAGGTATCTGGGGAAGATAGATGGCTCTTCATCTTATATAGATTATTTTCCCCGATAATTTAAAATATTTAACAAAATATATTAAGTGCTTAATACGGTAATGTTCGCAGCACTTAAAAAATGTAAACTCACTTTTAAGCTCCCTCTCCCCAAACAACCTGTTGAGGTAGGCATTCCTTCTATTATTTTTCTAAAGATATATTTATTTATTTGGAAGGCTGAGTGGCAGAGAGAGAAGGAGACAGAGAGAGACAGAGCTTCCATCTGTTGGTTCACTTCCCAAATGGCTACAATATCTAGGTTTGGGCCAGGCCAAGATCAGGAGCCAGAAACTCCATCTGGGTCTTTCAGGTGGATGGCAGGTCCCAAGGACTTGGTTCATCTTCTGCCATCTTCCCAGGGGCCTTAGCGGGAAAGTGGATGGGAAGCAGAGCAGCCAGGATGGACCCAGTGCTCCAGTATGAGATGCCCATTGCAAGCTGTGCCTTAACCCATTGTGCTACAACGTAGGCTCCAAGGCATTGTCATTATCAAGCACAGAGGGGTGAAGCGGTTTGCCCAAGGTCACACAGGTAGTGAGGAGCAGTCAAGGTAGGTTAGCGCCACATAGTCCATGCTGTGCCTTGCTGACAATGTGTGCTACTGGGGACAAAGAAGGAGCCGTGCTTATATTTAAAGCTCAGTCAGCAACAAAGGGTTTTTATTTTTTATTTTTTTTAACTGAAGTTGCTCACAGAACACTTGCGAGGCAGACATTTAGCTGGTGGTGGAGAGGCATCGCTTCTCTCACCCAGCAGAGCCTGGCTTGGATGCCTGCTAAAGCAGACTCCTTGGCCGCCCAGGCGGGAGACCTGGATTGTGTTCCTGGGTCCCAGCTTTGTCCCTGGTGTCGCCCCAGACATCTGGGGAGCAGACCCGCAGATAGGAGCTCTCTTCCTCTTGCTGTCTGTCTCTCTCAAATAAATTTTAGAAGGAAGGAAGGAAGGAAGGAAGGAAGGAAGGAAGGAAGGAAGGAAGGAAGGAAGGAAGGAAGGAAGGAAAGAAGGAGGAAGGAATAAGAGAGGGAGGTGGGAGGGGAGGGAGGGAGAGAGAGAGGGAGGAAGGGAGGAGGGAAGAAAGATATGTGATAGCAACATTGTTCTGTGAAAGCTTTAATGACTGCAAATCCAGAATCCCAGCACCCTCCCACCCTCCAACCCCAAGAATGCCCTGTGCTTCGAATCTTACAGAAAAGAATCACAGGGAAAATGTTTTTAATTACTTACTAAACTGCAAAAATCAAATCTTATATTTATTCAGCGTTTTATGGCTTGCAGAGAGCTTTTATATGCATACTTTGTGAATTTAGATTCGAGCTCATTTCCTCAGAATTTGTAACAACAATAACAGTCTCACTTTTGCCTTATGGGTGGTAAGACTATGACAACTGATTAGGAAACAAAACTATAGCGGGGAAAATGAACTCATTTTAAAAATAAAGGCATTTTGTCGGTGCCGCGGCTCAATAGGCTAATCCTCCGCCTAGCGGCGCCGGCACACCAGGTTCTAGTCCCGGTCAGGGCGCCAGATTCTGTCCCGGTTGCCCCTCTTCCAGGCCAGCTCTCTGCTGTGGCCCGGGAGTGCAGTGGAGGATGGCCCAAGTGCTTGGGCCCTGCACCCGCATGGAGGACCAGGAGAAGCACCTGGCTCCTGGCTTTGGATCAGCGCAGTGAGCCAGCTGCAGCGCGCAGGCCGCGGCGGCCTTTGGAGTGTGAACCAACGGCAAAGGAAGACCTTTCTCTCTGTCTCTCTCTCTCTCACTGTCCACTCTGCCTGTAAAAATAAATTAAAAAAAAAAAAAAAGGCATTTGGGAGGCCCGTGCTGTGGTGTAGCTGGAAAAGCCGCCGCCTGCAGTGCCCGCATCCCATGTGGGTGCTGGTTCAAGTCCCAGCTGCTCCACTTCCGATCCAGCTCTCTGCTATGGTCTGGGAAAGCAGTAAAAGATGGCCCAAGTCCTTGGGCCCCTGCACTCACGTGGGAGACCTGGAGGAAGCTCCTGGCTCCTGGCTTCAGATTGGCACAGCTTTGGCCATTGTGGCCATCTGGGGAGTGAGCCAGCAGATGGAAGACCTCGCTCTCTCTCTGCCTCTCTTTCTCTGTCTGTGTAACTCTGACTTTCAAATAAATAAATAAATCCTTTAAAAAAATTTTAAAAAAGCATTTTAAGTACAATTGCTTTCGTATTTGTGTAAGACAATGAAGTTACTTGCAACTTGTCATTATCTATTTACTAGACTAGATTTCTAGGAATTTATAGAAAGCCACTTTTTTATTAGTGCTAATAGTATTGACCTTAAAGCATCAAAATATTTAAAAATATTGTATAGTTAAAGCCTTCCATTTATAAAATATAAACTAAACCATGCATGGCACCAATTAATAAAAACAATGGATTTATTAACTTTAATAACCAACACTCATCAATTCACTATGTCTCCTACAAACTGACTTGAATTACTACAATTTGCCCACGCTTTATAAATCCCTGATACGGAGTACATTTATTTGCGATGCTCGGCTGAGCTCCCTTCTCTCTGCGGACTGCACAGTTCGCTTGTGCTTTCCTGGGGCCTCGTGCACCAGCGCTTGCCTTACTCACCGTGCAGGCTGGATGGGCAGAGGAGCAAGGTCAAAACTCCAAAGAGGCGCCCGCTTCGGGAGGTGCTGCCCGACGCAGGCCACATCGCACCTGGGGACAGTGCCAGCAGAAGCTTCAGGCTCGCGGATTCTACCTAGAAACACCTGGAGGAGCTGCCAAACCGCCAAGCTGAAGGCCAACCTCCCTCTACGCCGCGAACCCAAGGTTACCAGGATCAGCTGAGGATGCCGGGAGCCAGGATGGTAAAAGAAATCGCTATCCTGAAATGTAAGCAGTTCATTTCTGAGAAACAAAACAAACCAGAGAGAAGAAAAAGGACTTTGGCTTACAGTGGGCAGGCCCAGCACCCTGAAAACAAACTGATAAAGGCAGGAGTCTGGGCATTGGGACTGGGGGTGGGGGTGGAGGGATAGGGGGCCGCCCCTGAGAAGCACCACCTGCTGGAGAAAGGTTGTGAAGTCAGTTTTGAGTCAACAAAGGTGACAGAAAAACAATCAAGACAACTAGCAACAGGGAAAGTGAAGTTTCCTTGCAGATTCTAAAGAAGGGAAAGAGGAATATGAAAAAACTCAAGTAGGTCCAACAAAATGACTCCTTGTTGTCTTTCCTGATTATCTGAGTCACACGTTGATGCAGTTCTGGTCTGTTGAGGCAGGGAGCAGTGGCGCGTCAAGTCCTGGAAGCAGGCACCTGCACGCACGGGAGAGGCTGGCAGTGCGGCACCAGGAAGACAGAGATTCCACCAGGTCTTTGAGCGGATTTGCATGGTGCTCAGTCAGCCTTGTGTCAGATCTCTGAGCAGAGCTGTGAAAAAGTCGTTTAAGTGCCTAATTACGGTCTTTCAGAGATACGCTGATGCTAACTAAAGGAAGACAAGTTTGGAGAAGTGCCCAAAAATGACCTCACCCAGTTCAGCTTGAAAAACTCTTAACAGGAGTTCAAAATCCAAAGTACTTAGCGCTCACTTACCAGAACTGAGTGGGTTATGATGTAATATTGACTATGGCATGATTCAATTTCAACCTTCCAGAAAAGCAAGGAGAGCAAATACATCTATCATGTTTACTCAACTTTAGAAAGAGAATCCGAGACAGCAACTGAATATTAGGTAGAAAAAAGAAGCCATTGAAAGCACTCACTAGAAGACTATTTTGAATTATTCCTTCTACCTAGTATGTCCCTTCTGTGTTCTAAATACTTTCCATGAAAACCCAAAATGCTGAATATGAGTAAAAACAGAGAGAGCTGCATTTTCTGTATAGTGGTGTTTGCTTGCACCAGCACTACCCTCCCACTGGTAACGATTCTAGATTATCAACAAGACAGGGAAGGAAACAGAAATCCTACCTGAACATAGCAGACAGTGAATGGAAGTAGATCCATCCTAGACTGCTAACTCTTCCCCAGAAGCAGGAAGAGAGCCTCCCAGATTGTTATGTCTTCTAGCCTGCGAAGCGATCGCAGTTGGCGTGGGACAGAATAGCTAAAATTCTGATAGCAAACCAACAGCCTTTCTGGATGGAGAAACAGTGCTTGGGGCATCAACAACCCATGAAAATGACAGGGGACTTGGAAAGAGACAGCCCAAGAGAACAAGCACTCGTGCTGTGTACAAACCCTGCCCAGCTCTGTGGCTGGTCTCTGAGCTGCCCGTGGCTGAGACAGACTGAAAACAGCATGGCTAAGGAGAAGAGAATTGAACTGAAGCTTGAGCTGCTATCCAAGAGACACTCTTCAGTTTGGTTACAACCCAGTTAACTGCTTAACCGATAACAAACAAATAAGCCAACAAACCCATTTATTAAAAAGATTTATTTATTTGAAAGGCAGAGTTACAGAGAGGCAGAGGCAGAGGCAGAGATAGAGAGAGAGAGAGAGAGGCAGAGAGAGAGGTTTTTCATCCCTTGGTTCACTCCCCAGATGGCTGCAGTGGCTTGAGCTGCGCTGATCTGAAACCACGCGGCTGCAGGGGCCCAAGGACTTGGGCCATCTTCTACTGCTTTCCCAGGCCATAGCAGAGAGCTGGATCAGCTGTGACTTGAACCAGCGCCCATATGGGATTCCTGTACTGCAGACCAGGGCTTTAACCCACTGCGCCAGAGCACCAGCCCCAGTAAACTGAAACATTTTTAAGGAGAAAGAAAATCTATAGAGACTGTTCTTAAAATGATGCAAATGTTGGGATCAGCAGTTGAGAGTTTTAAAACAACTGTAACTGTACTCAGTGAAGTAAGAAGTATGTGCTTGTTAATAAAATGGAAAGTAATGAATTTCAGTAGAAAATTGAACTCAAAAAAAGATCAAAAGGAAATTGCAGGACTTAAAATTACAACTTTCGAAATTAAAAAATGTCACTGGAAGAATTTAGCAGCAGATTGGAAATGGCAGAGAAAAGTCATGGCATTCGGGGGTCAACCAACAATAGGAAGTCCACAGTCTGACACCTGGGTCTAGAACCTGGGTCTAGGGACACCTAGAACACATTCTTACAGAAATCCTCAGGAGCGCACAAGACAACATCAAATGATCTAATGCACATGTAACTGGAGCCCCACAAAGATGGGAAAGAAACGGGCAACATAAAATCTGAAAAAAATCATGATCCAAAATTTCTCAAATCTAGAGAAAGGGGGTCCCTTTACAGATACAAGTTGTTCCATGACCCCCAAGCAGGACAAATGTGAAGCCAGCCATGCGAACACACTCCACAGTCAAACTACTAAAATCCAAGATAAGGAGAAAAATCTCAAACGAAGCTGGAGAAAAACAGCTCTGCCCTACAGAAAATACTGTGAATGATAACTAACTTCTCATCAGAAGGAACAGTCAGGAGACAGTGCACCCACATCTTCCACGTGTGAGAGATGAACTGTGTGAGTGGGGCAGAGAGAGGTGGAAGGTGCTGGAGTGATCACGGAGGTGAGACCACATGGGGCCTTCCACGCCGTGATCGGAGCTTTGAGTTAGTCTGTGAAGGAAACCAATCAAGAATCTTGTACAGAGGAACAGCCACATGAGCCCTCGTGGCTGCTCTGGGAGGCAGGGACAGAGAAAGAGGTCTTCCATTTGCTCTGGTTCACACACCAAATCCTGCAATGGCCAGGGCTGGGCCAGGCCAAAGCCACCAGCCAGGAGCTACTTTCAGGTCTCCCACTTGGGTGCAGGGCCCCAAGCACTTTCCCAGGTGCATTAGCAGGGAGCTGGATCAGAAATGGAATATCTGGGACTCGAACCGGCCACCCGTATTGGAAGCCAGCATCACAGGAGGCGGTTTTACTATTCTGAAACTTGAAATGGTACACATGTGCTGGCACTGCAGACAATGGCTTACCCTGCTGTGCCACAGAACCAGCCCCAAAGCAAAAATGTTTTATGCTAGGGTGAGAATGATAGATGTGATTGTAAAGGACACAATTCAGGATATATTTGGATTCCATTGTTTGTCTCTATAGTCATTTATTTGCATGCACTTTCAACCTCCCTTCTTTAACCACTCTTGAACATTCTTGCTTGAAAAGACTTCTAATCCTGCTTGGGAAAGAGGGAGGTGAGGCTGGCATGGTGACACAGCAGGTTACGCTGCAGCATCCAACACCTGCAGCCCTGAACCACTTCCAGTCCAGCCACAGCAGAAGATGACTCGAGTCCTTGGGTCCCTGCTACCCACATGGGAGACCCAGATGGGTTCCTGCTTCCTAGCCTTGGCTTGGCCCAGATCTGGCTGTTGCAGCCATTTGGGGAGCAAACCAGCAGATGGAAGATCTCTATGTCTCTCTCCCTCTCTGTCACCATGCCTTTCAAATAAATAAATAATTTTTTATATAAAGAGAGAGGTGAGGAATAATAGAACTAAGAGTCAAAGGACTAGATGGAGATCTATTTTGGGTTAAAGAATTGTTGAAATCTGTGTCGTTTAAATTTCAAATGCACAGCATGTTGTAGAAATAATCCCACAATTCTAACACAGTTTTTCCATTTTCCCACAAACATTTCAAAGCAGGAAGTTGAATGAATTACGTGACTGATTTGACACACAGCACAACGGAATAGAGAAGAGATAAGCCTATGGTCTTGAGCTTTGGAGAAGACGGTCCTAGTTAAGAAAAATATGACTCAGGTGCAAACAGTAAACACGGGATAGGCCCTGTGGCCTGTGAATCTGGGGCCAGGGAATGTCTGAGCCGCCGCACCTTGCTGCAGTTCAGGAATGCGTTAGGGTTGGGCTGAGCGCTTACTGTGTGTTGATAAAGTCCACTTGCCCAGGATGTACCAGGCTTGGCCTAGATCAAAAGAAGTCAGCCTGTTGAACTGGCGCAGCCTTGAAGGTGACATGTCTAAGGGAGCACTAGGACTTCCAGAGCTCTCACGGGGCTCACATCCAGCCAGATGGAATCATCCCAGTTGTGCCTCTGCTGTGAGGATTTTGAAGGCTGGAGACTCACCCTCTGCCTAACCTGGAAAATGTGACCAATCTCTCTGAGTGCACTTTAGCAGGGAGCTGGAATCAGGAGAGGAGCCAAGAACCCAGGCTCTCCCATACGGGATGTGCGTGTTCAGGCAGCATTTTTTTTTTAAATGCTTCACCAAATAAGTTTAACAAGTAAAAAGCAAAAGTACCCTAGTTTAGTGGGAATATAGAAAATGGCTATAAACAATAACCGAATAGAAAAATGACCATTTAACCGATTTACAATAATTTTGAAGTAATCACACATCATTGAAATTATAGTCGTATAACATGCTTCACCATTGCTTTGACAAAGGTATAAAATAAAGTTTTACAGAATTGTATTTGCAACAGTACTTGATAAAAACAGGTATTTCTCTCTTTCTTGATTCTGTTTTATTTATTTATTTAATTTTAGCTTCCACAAGTAAGGCAGAACACGTGGTATTTGTCTTTCTGTGTTCTGCTTATTTTACTCAACAGCATGTCATCCAGTTGTATCCATTTCAGGCCGGCATTTTTTTTAATGATTTATTTATTTATTTATTTGAAAGTCAGAGTTACAGAGGGTCAGAGGGTTCGCTTCCCAAATGGCCACAATGGCCAGTGCTGGGCTGATCCGAAGCCAGAAGCCAGGAGCTTCTTCCAAGTCTCCCACATGGGTGCAAGGGCCCAAGCACTAGGGCCATCCTGTGCTGCTTTCCCAGGCCATTAACAGGGAGCTGGATCGGAAGTGGAGAAGCCAGGACTCGAACCGGTGCCCATATGGGACGCTGGTGCTGCAGAGAGCAGCTTTATCCGCTACTCCATAGCACAAACCTCTCTGGGCTCATCTTAATGGCTGTTCTAAATGCCATCCCTCCTATAATTTTTAGATATAAAATTAATCTGATTAATTAAATTCCAAGCACCTGAACTTCCCATCCATTAACGCCTCTTCTTGACATATGTCAACACTGTAAATACTATCATTGGGTAGACAGTAGGGTTGATCCAAATATCCCACACCCATTATGTATAAGCCTCTGGGAGGAAAAAGTTGGGACAGTGAAGGGGAGAGAGATGCTATTATAAAGTCTAGGTAATCTTATCATCAGAGTTTGAGATAGCTGAAACCTCCTGATGTATAATAGGGAGAAGACCTTCCCATGGAGGCAAGAAAGCTCCACCTTAACTCGTAAGGATCTGGTCCAGTGAAATAATATTGGAATAATACAGACAACAACCACCACCACCACAAAATCAAATACCCTCTGCATGGTTTGCTGACACGGTGAACATCAGTGGGCCAACAGAGGGAGCCAGAGCGGCAGAAATGGAACCTCTGGGCTCTAGGACTAACAGGTGTTCTACAGAACTAGTGACAAAGTAACCTTGGTGATGGCAGATGTAGCAAAACATGACAGCCAACAGGCACATTGGAAAGATGGATTCAAGGGTGAGGAGACGTGATTTGCCCTATATAGAAATGTGTTATTGTTAAGAGTATTCTAAGTAAATGAGAAAAACTTTCATTACTTCCCAGATCACTGGAGTGTGGAAGATCAACTTTACTTTCCAATCTTCTAATTTATTTTTTATTGAAGTATATTATGCTTACAAAAAAAGTGTGATATCTTTTTTTTTTTTTTTTTGACAGGCAGAGTGGACAGTGAGAGAGAGAGAGACAGAGAGAAAGGTCTTCCTTTGCCGTTGGTTCACCCTCCAATGGCCGCCGCGGCCAGCGCGCTGCAGCCGGCGCACCGTGCTGATCCGATGGCAGGAGCCAGGAGCCAGGAGCCAGGTGCTTTTCCTGGTCTCCCATGGGGTGCAGGGCCCAAGCACCTGGGCCATCCTCCACTGCACTCCCTGGCCACAGCAGAGAGCTGGCCTGGAAGAGGGGCAACCGGGACAGAATCCGGCGCCCCGACCGGGACTAGAACCCGGTGTGCCGGCGCCGCTAGGCGGAGGATTAGCCTAGTGAGCCGCAGCACCGGCCAAAAGTGTGACATCTTAAATGAACAGCTAGCTGACTTCTCATAGACTGAGCACACCCTTGTAACACCACCCAGAGGAAGAAGCGAAGCATTGCTGGCATCTCCAATGGCTTGCTCATGCCCCAGCCCAAGGGGAATTGCTATTCTGACTATGAATACTGAGGATCACTTTGGCTTGCTTTTGTGCATTACAAAAATGAGACAAAGCACTTGGTACTATTTTGTGTCTGGCATCAGTTACGTTTTGAAAGGCACCCATCTAATCATTCATGTCCCTGTTTTGGTGCCTGTCACCTGTGGTGCACCACATCTGATTGTCTTGGGCAATGTCTCTGCGTGTCTCTCCTTTGGAGATGCCCAGTGTCTGCCAGAAGAATGTCTGTGCTTTCTCCTGTTGGTCTCTCTGCCATGATTTTTCTGTTGAGTTTTTACCACTTATCTGGGCTATGTAAGATAAAGAAATTAGTGTTTCTAGGTTTATGTCCAACTTACTTCCCTTTCCATATGTCAGCCTCTACCTAAATCCTGTTCATGGCTGGCGCCATGGCTCAATAGGCTAATCCTCTGCCTGCAGCACTGGCACCCCGGGTTCTAGTCCTGGTCGGGGCGCCGGATTCTGTCCCGGTTGCCCCTCTTCCAGGCCAGCTCTCTGCTGTGGCCCGGGAAGGCAGTGGAGGATGGCCCAAGTCCTTGGGCCTTGCACCCGCATGGGAGACCAGGAGAAGGACCTGGCTCCTGGCTTCAGATCAGCGGGGTGCGCTGGCTGCAGCGCACCGCCCACAGCGGCCATTGAGGGGTGAACCAATGGAAAGAGGAAGACCTTTCTCTCTGTCTCTCTCTCTCTCTCACTGTCCACTCTGCCTGTCAAAAAAATTAAAAAAGTAAATAAATAAAAATAAATCCTGTTCATTTTATGCTGCATCCTTTATAGCACTGTGATTCTATTACATATCTATGGTGACTGCTAGTTGATGGTGGAACTGGCTTCCACCATACACCACACACACCATTCTACTCACGCATCTTGTCCACAGAAAGTGCTCAGTAGTCAGGTCATTAAGGGATGCTTGAATTTCCATGAGCTTAGCACAAAAACCGATTTAAACAGCTCGGTGGTGGATCAGTTCCTGCCCATACCACCACAAACCCTAACAGGTGGTGTGTTCCTTTCCAGGTTTAATAGGAGGATCTAGGCCCATGAAAGCACCAATCAAAATCAAAACCATCTCAAAACAGAGCAAAGCTGGAGTACTAATGCTACCAGATTTCAAGACTAATTACAAAGCTAAGACAGTGTGGAATGGGCACAAGTAAAATGAAGGTGACAAATGCAACTGAATAGAGAATCCAGAAATACCTGTGTATACATTTATATTTATTATACATTACATTATTTTTTTATTTTTTTGACAGGCAGAGTGGACAGTGAGAGAGAGAGAGACAGAGAGAAAGGTCTTCCTTTGCTGTTGGTTCACCCTCCAATGGCCGCCGCGGCCAGCGCGCTGCGGCCGGCGTCCTGTGCTGATCCAATGGCAGGAGCCAGGTACTCATCCTGGTCTCCCATGGGGTGCAGGGCCCAAGTATTTGGGCCATCCTCCACTGCACTCCCGGGCCATAGCAGAGAGCTGGCCTGGAAGAGGGGCAACCAGGACAGAATCCGGCACCCCGACCGGGACTAGAACCTGGTGTGCCGGCGCCGCAAGGTGGAGGATTAGCCTAGTGAGCCACGGCACCGGCCTATACATTACATTATATACATAGATATAGGACATATATATTAGAAATATATAAATATACTTGTAATAATTAAATTTTAGAAATACATTAGAAGTATATTATATGTAAATATATATGTAGATTTAATTATTTTAACCTTAATTGTGATAGCTTTGACTTTAGTGTGGTGCAAGGGCTCTTTTTTCAATGTACATCTCCTTAGTTAATTGGAGAGCTATGGAGAAAAATTGTATCTTGACCCCTACATTACACCTGCCCAAAAGAAAACCAGTGGATTCCAGATCTGTATGAGAAAGGTAAATCCTTTCAATAACCCAAAGAGGAGACTATCTTCCTGATATTGATCTTGAAATACAGAACTGTGTCTTATACAAGGGTCCTTTACAAAGATCATGGAAAATGTGGTCAACAGACAAAGGCTTGGGGGCCAGTGCTGTGGCGCAGTGGGCAAAGCTGCCGCCTGCAATGCTGGCAGCCCATGTGGCTGCTCCACTTCTGATCAAGCTCTCTGCTGTGGTCTGGGAAAGTAGTAGCAGATGGCTCAAGTGCTTGGGCCCCTGAACCCATGTGGGAGACCCAGAAGAAGCCCCTGGCTCCTGGCTTCAGATCAGTCCAGCTCAAGACATTGTGGCCATTTGAGGAGTGAACCAGTGGATAGAAGATCTCTCTCTTTTCTTTTCTTTTTTTTTTTTAAAGATTTTATTTATTTATTTGACAGGTAGAGTTACAGACAGCGAGAGAGAGAGACAGAGAGAAAGGTCTTCCTTCCATTGGTTCACTCCCCAAATGGCCACAACAGCCGGAACTGTGCCAATCTGAAGCCAGGAGCCAGGAGCTTCCTCCAGGTCTCCCACGTGGGTGCAGGGGCCCTAGCACTTGGGCCATCCTCCACTGCTATCCCAGGCCATAGCAGAGACCTGGACTGGACGAGGAGCAACAGGGACTAGAACCGGCGCCATATGGGATGCTGGCGCCCCACGCAGAGGGTTAACCTAGTGCACCACAGCACCAGCCCCGGAACTCATTTTCATGCTGCTGGCGAGGAGGAGCAGATGCCACAGTGCTACAGTTTGGATAGGGTTTGGATGTCCCCAGGGACCTGTTGATAGAGACTTGGTCCCAGGGAGGTGGTATTGGGAGGCTGTGGAACCCTTGAGGGGTGAGGCCTCGTGGGAGTCCTAAGGTTGCTGGGGGCATGAGGTAGTTCTCACCCACCCCTTGGCGGTTCTTGCGAGTGGGTTGTTATAAAAAGAGAAAGCCCAGACTCCACCCTTCCACCCACCCGGCCCTGGTTCCTTGCTCCCACAGACGTCCCCACCACTGCCATCCTCCATCTGCCATGGGTCCCTCTCCAGATCTGCGCCGATGCAGGAACCATGCCCTGGAACCTCCAAAGCTGTGAGCTGAACAAATCGCTGGTTCTGCTCTATCTAAAAGAGAGAGAGAAGTCTGGATTCATACTGAACAGCAGGAGCCAGCCACAGGGAAGAACATGCAGGCCGGAAAGCATGGGGCAGGTGGCCTGAAGACCACATGTCCAAAGGCGCAGCGGCAGCAAGCAGGTCCAGGGAAAAAGAGAAAAAGGGCTGGGCCCACCATGTCTCAATCCTTTAATCCACTTCCAAAGCGGAGGGGTTAATTAGCCTGACGGACAGGTGGGCACAGAGGTGTGGTCAGGTAGGGGTAAGAGCTCACACAGGGCATGGTGAAGGCGTGGTCTTCCAGCTCACAAACCTGATCAATTTTATCCTGTATACCGGCCTATATCATTCCTCCCTCAGAGACTCCATTCCCTTAATCTTAAGGGTGTAAAATCATCACATTTTCTATAGCTGCTTCCTGCTTATGAGGGACATAGTGCAGGCCCTGCCTGTCCTGGGTCTGGAAGTCTGTCTATCTTAGCTAACAAATTTGCTTTGTGAGCTGGAGCAGTCTCAGTCACCGCCAATGTCTGTGTCCCCTGCATGGTCAGTTATTGCCAGAAGTCGAGTTCTGAAACATGTAAGTTTGTTAATTAGCATAAGCAAAACTGGAACAAGACCAGTTGTGAGGAGAGTGGCCCATGAGATGGAAAAAACACATCTTACAGTGGGTGGTGATAGATTACAAACCCATTTAGCTTAGGGAATTATAATAGAAAATAATAGGAGATTTATTATCAATAACGGTTCCCAGAGACGATCAAAAGAGGCAGGTGCCGCACGTCTGCCTTCCGGTGCAGCAGCCTTGCTATAACGAAGGCAAAGGCTTTACTTACCTTTTTTGTTTTGATGAAGAGCTTAATAAGGTCTCAGGTTGGCTTACAGGAATAATCAGGCGTGTCTTTTGAGTTCGCCTGTGAAGATCAAGGTTATTATTATTGGGTGAGGGGATGGCGTGAGACGTTACCCCACAGAGGTACTACTTGGGCAAGTCAGGTGAAACGTCATGCGGGGGAGGCGCCACGTTTGTCCTGAGTCAGGCTGAGTAGGAAGCGAAGATGCAGGAAAAGAGACAGTCGAGGGCCCCCCAGTGTATTTTTGAGGACTGTGTATGTCCTGCAATATAGTAAAATAGACAAAAAGTTAGCCAGAGATCTTAGGAAGTGATTCCTCACGCTATAGCACTCATGGTGAAAGCAAAGACAATCTGATTTTTCACAGAGGATTATTTCTGTCCGTCTGTCCACCAAATTCAAGACAGCAGGAACTGAAAACCGAGCTAAGATAGAAATTGTCCTACTTCCGCATCACCAGTGCCACTAAGAACATTAACAGATTCTCCCTAACGCGACATTCTTTCCCCTCCCAGTGAAGGATGTACTAGAAGCAGTAACATTGCTAAAGCAGGAGAGGTCCCCAGTTCTCCGCTCTGGGGAAACAGATGTTGTCTCACTCGCGTTCCAGCTCTGTCATCGTTCAAGACAGCTACTCCATCCCCTCTGGGTCTGGGGCGCACTGTGTGAGTTTCCTGTCTGCGCATTTGACTGGAAGCTTTCAGGGATCTTCTAAAAGAAAAGATGGTTTGGGAGAGGCTTCTCTCCAAACGGAATCTAAAGATCTAAGATTCCTTCAGCGTGTATCACGATTGGAGCATCAAAGCCCCCTGCGGTCTGCTGGGGGAAATCCACATGGTCTCTCTGTATCCCCCCGCCCCGCCCGCCCCGAGGGTCTAGGCCAGCTCTGCTCATGCGCAGAACGGAACACCTGCGTGGCAGCTGGAGAGCGCAGCTGGAGGGGAGGCTCTGATGGCCCATCGGAAAGGGAGCAAACGACGGCGTTTGCTATGGCAACTGCCAGGGCATCCTCATCTAGGAGATCCTCTTAACTTAGGGCTTTGGTCCTTCTTGCTATAAACGAGAGAATCAGACATCGCCTTAGCAAAATCACCAGCGAGTCCCAAGGGTGACAGTGTTAATTCTGTGAGTGAGGTGAGAGAAGTGAATCCCGACACAAGTCAGATCTCATGGACGCTCTCTGGGATGGTGCTCGGAATGATGCTATCATTTTTAAAACACGACAGGACCCCTTGAATTGTGCCACCCACCTGCTCGCACTTGGGCACTCCTGGGTACCATGTTTTGTCCTCTGAGCAGGGGATGCTTTGGGGACTGACCATGCCATAGCCATAGTCACACTACCTGGTGGCATGTTCATGCCCAGCGAACAGATCCTTGTCCACTGATGGCCATCCAGACACAGCTTCTACAGAAACATAATTTTGATCGTCCTTGATTCCAAGAATAAGATTCTACAATACCAAGGAATAATGAGGGTGCGAAGCACTGATAAATTATACCCGGATGTTGAGAGTTGCCCTTTGCCTCCATCTATTTTTATGACTGTAATAATAAGATTAATAAAAAGATATGCACACATTACATAGCAGTGTATGCACTGATGTGAAACACTGTTATCTCCATTTTGCTTGAGAAATATCAGTTAGAGATAGCTTCTGTGGCATGACTAGGTGACTTGACTTTCAGGTGGCATGGCTATGAGATAAACCCAGGACTAAGGTCCTACATTCCGAGTTCTCAAAACTCCTGTATCTCAAAACCTTGATCGTTTTTATGATTTATCTTCAGTATATAATTTTTGTTCTCATATCCTTGATATCTTCCTGTGTTAAACAGAAAAATTACTTCCTTGGGTTGCCGTTGGCAGAGTGGGAGAGAAGGCAGACTTAGTCTCAATGGTCAACCGCAATTCTCCTACCAGGTCAGCTTCTTCATGAGAAGATGGCATGCAGGGGCTCTCCCAGAGAAACGGGGCCTCTAACGATGTTCTGAATTTTCCCTTAAGGGTCCTCATCAGAAATGAAATATGTGCTTACAAAATTTTACTGAATTCTTACTGTTATTTGCAAATTAAATTGTTATTGCTAAGTCCAGAAATAGGATCTTATATGGGTGAATATCTGAATTATTACAAAGATAGCTCTACAGAGCAATGTGGAAACTCTGGTCTATTTAATATATAGGGCAAAGTTAACTGAATAGCTATTGGAAAAACAAGCCCTGACCCCTACTTTCCACCACAAACACAGAGAAATCACAAACGATTTGGAGATACTAATGTGAAAGCTGAAACAACAAAATAACGTAGGATATTTTTGTGACTTTGTTGTAGGCAACTGATTCATAAACAGGACCCAAAATGCACTGACATCAAGGGAAAAATGATGAATTGAACTAAATCAGATTGTAGAACTTCTGCTTATCCAAACTAGAACACTCACACACTCATATGCTACTGGTAGAAATACAGACATTCGCAATCATCTTTGAACACAGTCTGGCATCCTGTCCTAAAAGTGAGTATGTGAATACTCAAGCAGTAGCAATTCCACTCCTGAATTTATTCCCGACAGAAATGTTTGCCCGTTTATACTGAGAGATACACACAAGAGTGTTCAAAAGAACATTATTCAAAATAGCCTAAGACGTGAGACACCCACGCTTCCATGTAAACGGCAGTATGTCCATCCAAAGGAATCATATACAGCAATGACAGTGGCCAAACTATCACCGCACGCAAGAACATCCGTGACTTTCAAAGACATACACCTCAGGAAAGAAGCCAGACACAAGAGAACACACACATGGTTTCCTTTATATGATGTTCAAGAGTTGACAAAACTAACCCCTCGTGTTACAAGTCAGAACAGCTGGGAGAGGATGCGTGGACCGCTTGGGTGCTGCTAACCATGGAGCATCTTGTTGACTGGGAGCTCTCGTCGGGGGGTTTCCTTTGTGAGAATCATTGAGTCTGAGGTTTGCACACAGGTCTGTAGTGTATTTATATTACAAAGCAAGAAGTGCCCCCCCCCACATGACCTTCAGAAAGGCACGCATTGGTCACGGTGGAACGGTAACCTGTGTCATGCTTTGCCCTCTTGAAATATTATCCCATGTGCACGTACTGATTATACAAATTTGGTAAACAAATGAAGTGCAGGCTTCTACATGCTGCCACCGTCGGGACTTCCTGGTGGGTCTGCCTTCTTCCCAGGGTTGGAGTTCCCGTCACGCGGAGGGGCTGGATGACCGGTGCATTTCTGCTGCTGACCTCAGCTCCCCACCCAGAGCATGCCCACCACCACATTCAGAGAACCAAACAGTAGCGAAGGGTAGGCATGCACTCCCATCTTGATGGGACCCATGGGAGTACGAGGAGGCACTCTGCACCCTTGGATGCTGAGAGAGGAGGGTGGGAGAGACCAAGGCAGGGTTTCATGTAACAGTTCAGACTGAGGGACCCTTCCCATTACATAGAACTAGATCATGAAATTATTGCATCATTTTCCTGTAGTTCACATCCTGGACAAAATCACTGACATTTGACACCGCTCATGGACTTTTTGAATTAGGAACACTAATTCAGCCACAGGGAGTCGCTCTGAAGCAGAATCATATTCAGTAATCACAAGATGAAAGACGATGCCTACAGGGGCTGGCATTGTGGGCTGTGGGTTTTGCCACTGCCTAGGATGCTGGTATCTCACTCAGGTGAGTGCTGGTTCGAGTCCCGGCTGCTTTACTTCTTATCCAGCTCCCTGCAAATGAGCCTGGGAAAGCAGCGGAAGATGACTGAAGTGCTTGGGCCCTTGTCACCTACGTGAGAGACCTGGAGTAAGCTCCTATCTCCTGGCTTCAGCCTGGCCCAGCCTTAGCTGTTGCAGCCACTTAGGGAGCAAGCCAGCAGATGGAAGATTCTCTGTCTCTATTTCTTCCTTTCTCTCTGCAACTCTCAAAATTAAAAAAGAATGCCTACAAATTAGGTCAGGATTTGCCCCCAAATTATTCCAATTCTCCATTTTGGTACTATAATAGCTATTCCAGGGTGTAGGTTGCTAAATATTTTTAACGTGTTAGACAATTAATTCAGGGGGCTGACGCTGCGGCATAGTGGGTAAAGCCGCCTGCAGTGCCGGCATCCCATATGGGTGCTGGTTCGAGATCCAGCGGCTCCACTTCCGATCCAGCTCTGGGAAAGCAGTAGAAGATGGCTCAAGTGCTTGGGCCCGTGCACTCCCTTGGAAAGATCTGGAGGAAGCTCCTGGCTTTAGATCGGTGCAGTTCCAGCCGTAGCGGCCAACTGGGGAGTGAACCAGCAGATGGAAGACCTCTCTCTCTCTCTCTGCCTCTTCTCTGTGTAACTTTGACTTTAAAATAAATAATCTTAAAAAAATAAAATTAATTCAGATATGAAATAATGTTTAATGAGAGAGAAAAAAACATCACTTTTCTAAAAGGACATTTCCATTTCATTAATTTAACAGTAATTAATTCCCATCGTGAGAATGCTTCAACCAGCTTAGCCAGCTCACTCAAACCCATACATTTCCTTCATTTATAAAAATTTCTTGTACCTTTTTAAAGATATATATTTATTTAGTTGAAAGGCAGAGTTACAGAGAGAGAGAGACAGAGAGAGGTCTTCCATCTGCTGGTTTACTCCCCAAATGGCTGCAACAGCTGGAACTGGGCAGATCTGAAGCCAGGAGCCAGGAGCCAGGAGCTTCTTCCAGGTCTCCACCTGGGTGCAGGGGCCCAAGCACTTGAGCCATCCTCCACTGTTTTCCCAGCCATTAGCAGGGAGCTGGATCGGAAGTGGAGCAGCCGGGACTCAAACCAGCGCCTGTAAGACATGTCGGCACCACAGGCGTCAGCTTGACCCACTACCCCATAGCACTGGCCCCAGTTCACAGAGTGCTCTGTATTCTCACTACATGAAATGTATTCAACATTTGTTGTAACAGAAAATATTCCTGTTTATGGCCGTAAATGTTTCCAGTGTTTAGGAAGGAGGGACACTTCTCCACAGACACCTGACTGTACGAGCCACGGGAGCAGGAGTGACCCACGCAGTTCCGTGCGGGGAAGCTCCCGGGCGGAAGGAGTGACTGTGTTAGAGGGGGCGCCTTCAGAGCCCGCGGAGGGACACCGGCCTTGCCTTTCCTGCCCGGACTCAGACCAGCAAAACCGTCCCCGTGTTAAATGCCAAAGGGGGAAGAACTCAGCCAATGGCTGGGGCGAAGACGCTCCGCCCCTGACCAGAGTGGGACCTGAGAGTGCCGTCCTCAGGGAGGGGCTTCCTGTGCCCACTCCTTCCCGCGCACGCGGTGCCACAGCTGGGCACTCGGGGAGGGCAGCTTGGGAACATGGCCTGGGAGCCGGTAGCGTGTGTGCAGGTGATCCCAGCCAGAGGAAGCCAGGGACCGGTGAGGGCAGGGAGGCGGGGAAAAGCTGACGGTTACAAGCAGCAGAGCCTCAATTCTTTGGGACCACTGAGAAGTGTGCAGAATGCCTGGCAAAATTATCTGTGCGATGGACGGGGAACCGGGCTATTTATGCATTGGTTTTTAGTCCCCACTGGTTTGAGATTGCCCAGAAGGCCAGTAACTGCTCCTCAATTCCAGCTGTGCTCCTGCAGCTCAGAGAACGCCCAGAGGCAGATAAAATGACAGATCCAATACTCTCTCCAGAGCACCATCATTATAAATCTAAGTATGGGGGCCAGTGCAGTGGCGTAGCAGCTCAGGCATCCCTATGCGTAGCGGTTTGAGTCCCAGCTGTTCCACTTCTGATCCAGCTCTCTGCTATGGCCTGGGAAAGCAGTGGAAGATGGCCCAAGAGCTTCGACCCTTGCACCCACGTGGGAGACCCGGAAGAAGCTCCTGGCTCCTGGCTCCTGGCTCCTGGCTCCTGGCTTCAGATCTGCCCAGTTCCAGCTGTTGCAGCCATTTGGGGAGTGAACCAGCAAATGGAAGACCTCTCTCTCTCTCTCTCTCTCTCTCTGCCTCTGCCTGTCACTCTGCCTTTCAAATAAATAAATCTTTTTAAAAAAGAAAAAGAATTGCTTTCTGTGCTAAGGATAAAAGCATGAATGAAATGTATGTGTTTAAGAAAAAAAGAAGAGAGTTTAAAGAGAATACAGAAGCGGTAACATCTTCCTGTTGCATGGCAGGAATTCAAGCAAATAAACAAGCAAACAATGGACTGGGACTCTTCACAATTGCAACATCTGCAGGACACTGCACCCCTCTTCGTGGCAGAAACTGACCAGCACCTTGTCAGCATTTTGGCCCCCAGCAGGAGGAAGTAGTGGGCAAGTGATTTCCTTCTTAAGGAAGTGATCAGGAAATTGCTCCAAGAGAGGGCCTAGCTGAGCAGCCACGTTTCCTGCTGATACCTAAAGGAGTGAGGGGGTAACTTAGTTAGCCTTGGGGCCCGTTCTGTGGTGTAGCGGGTAAGCTGCCGCCTGCAGCGCTGGCAGCTCATATCGGTGCCGATTCCAGTCCCGGCTGCTTCACTTCCGCTCTCTTCTGTTTTTCCCGCTATGGCTTGGAAAAGCAGTGGAAAGTGGCCCATGTCCTTGGGCCCCTGTAATCGCCTTGGAGACCTGGAGGAAGCTCCTGGGTCTCGGCTTCAGATCGGAGTAGCTCTGGCCATTGTGGCCATCTGGAGAATGAAGTAGTGAATGGAAGACCTCTCTCTCTCTCTCTCTCTCTCTGCCTTCTGTAACTCTTTCAAATAAATAAATAAATCTTAAAAAAAAAAAAAAGTTAGCCTTAAGGCCACCTGGTCTTGTTTTTATTTGTTGGAAAGTTTTTAATCAATTACTCAATGTATTTATTTATTATTGGTTTGTTTAGATCTTGATACGTCATATTTGTATAGGAATTCATGCATTTCTTCTGTTGTATCCAATCTGTGGCATGTAACTACTCTTAATTGTACCTTAAGATTATTTTATGGCTGAGTTATCTGTCGTAATGTCTTCACTTTCATTTTATTTTGTCTGAATCTTCTCTCTTATTTTCTTAGTTACCTTAGTTAGAGGTTTGCTGATTTTGTTTATGCTTTCAAACAATCAATTCCTGGTTTTATTGAATTTGCTATAGTGCTTTGTGTCCTCTATTTGATTTATTTATGTTCTGGTCCTTGTTATCTCCTCCCTTCCTCTAAATTTGAACTCAGTTTGTTCTTTTTTTTTTTTTTTAATTTTTGTTTTTTGCCAGACAGAGAGAGTTATAGATAGTGAGAAAGAGACAGAGAGAAAGGTCTTCCTTCTGTTGGTTCACTCCCCTAATGGCCACTATCACCGGTGTTGCGCTGATTCGAAGCCAGGAGCCGGGTATTTCCTCCTGGTCTCCCACGCGGGTGCAGGGCCCAAGCACTTGGGCCATCCTCCACTGCCTTCCTGGGGCACAGCAGAGAGCTGGACTGGAAGAGGAGCAACCGGACAGAATCCGGCACCCCAACCTGGGGTGCCAGCGCCGCAGGCGGAGGATTAGCCAAGTGCGCCATGGTGCCGGCCAGTTTGTTCTTTTTATAGTTCCTTGAGGCTTAATGCTAGGCTATTTGTTTGGGATCTTTCTGTTTTCCTTAATGTAGGCCTTGCTTGCTATCAATTTCCCTCTTACAACTGCTTTTTCTGCATAGGTTTTGTTATGTTCCTTTTCAGTTGTCATTTATCTCAAGATATTTTTAAATCTCCCTTTTGATTTCTTCTTTGATCTGTTGGTTGTTTGGAGCATATTTTAATTTTCATGATTGTGAATTTCCCAAGATCCCTCTTATTCTTGATGTTTAGTTTCATGTCATTGCAGCTGGAAACAATACTAGATATGATTTTAAGACTTGTTAAGACTTGTGTTGTGGGACAACATATCACCTATCCAGGAAAAGTTTCCATTTGTGCTAGAAAATTATAATTGTATTTGGTACTTTTGAATAGAACATTCTATTTCAATCTTTTAGTATTATTTGATCTAAAGTACAGCTCAAGCCCAGTCTTTCCATCTTAACTTACTGTCTGGTAGATTGATCAATTATTGAAAGCAAGAATATTGATGTCTCCTACTATCATTGGACAGCTATTAGTTCTTTTTCATTTCTATCAATATTTGCTTTATGTAGTTAGTTAGATGCTCCAGTGTTGGGTGCATATATGTTTATAATTTTAGGATGACTGTATTCTCATCATGAATTGGCTGCTTTAAAATTAGGGAATGACCACCTTTGCCTTTTGACAACAACTTTTGAATGGTTCTATTTTTTTAATATAAAAAATCACTACTGCTCTCTTTTGATTGATTGTTATTTTCATGGACTATCTTATGGCCCTTCACTTTCGATCTATTTGCATATGAGAACTTAAAGTTTAAATGAATTTTTTCAAGGCAACATAGAGCTCAATCTTATTTTTTAATCCATTCAGCCACCATATGTCATTTGATTGGAGAGTTTAATTCATTTGTATTCAAGATTATCATTGACTACCATGAAGATTGGTGCCAGAGAGACCCCGAGCTGCGGGGCTGACCTGACCCCATTGCGCTGAACGCAGCAGGAGGCTTTCACTCCCCCCTCTGTGGGGAAAAGTCACAGCGGTGTCTGCACAGAGGATTTCCTTGCCTTGTCCCTCTGCAGTTCCAGGAGTTCAATCTCCAGAGACAGCTTGTACACCTCCAGGGCCATCTTCACCTCGTTTGGATCTGCGAGACACTGCATGAGTCTCCTGCCTGCCTGCACCTGCTCACAGCCTTCAGGGACCTCCTGGAAGAGACACAGGCGGTGTGGCTGAGTGGTTTCTCTTCACCTCGGGCAGGAGGGTGCACCCTGACTATGGCAGGACCACAGGGTCAGGACCCAGACCACCCTCAGCCTGGGAAAACCAGCGATCCTCTAAGTCCCACCAAAGCCTTCCTCAGTGGTCATGGATGTGCTCTGGCCCACTGCCCAGAGGCCTCCAAGGGGCAGAGGCGATTTCTGCTGAGGTGCACAGAGAGCAGGATCTGTGCAGACCACAGGACCTCAGCGTGGCTCTGGGACCCCTGGGTCTAGGGGACCCTGCTCTCCGTGGGGCTCAGCATTTCTTGATCTCGAGTGAAGGCGGGAAAACCTGCCACCCCCCCTCACCCGAGTGCTTCAAGGCAAACACGGAGAGTGTCTCTGAATGGCTCAGACATGACTCTTGGCAAAGTCAGCGTCCCCATTGCTGGCCGGGACAGAGCTCTGTGGGGAGGCCATCAGGCTGAGGGGTGGACAGCACAGAACTCCCCTGAGTGTGTCACTCACCCACTCACACTTGGGCACCTCTGGCTGCCAGTTTCCGCTCTCTGCACAGGTGATGCTTGGGGAACCGACCACACCATAGCCAGAGTCGCACCGCACAGTGAGATTTTCCTTCTCATCATACTGGGCTTTAACCACAGACAGCTTTCCATTCGCTATTTCTGGTTTTGGACACAGAGCTATAATGGAAACAAATGTTAATCCATCAGTAAATCTAGGAAAAAAAGACACAGTAACAGTCTGGTAAGATTTAATGAAATCTATTTAGGTACTGCTAACTTTCCTATCCTTTTGGAAACAATAATATTGGTAATGGTTTTTCTATTTCCATGTGCCTAAGTCTCACAGGCCCGATGATGTAGGTACTGTTATTTTTCCTATTTTATCTAACGGAAAGCTGAGATATACAGAGGTTAAGGAAGTTACCCAAGGTCTTAAAGGTTGTCAGCCAAATGCCAGGATGTGAAGGTGTGTGACCCCCAGGTTGCTAGCCATCAAAGCCCCCTTCTCTCACCATTTGGATTGCTGCCAGGATCTCAGTAGGAAACTCTCCCTTTTTATTATTATTCTCTTGTGTGCAACAGACAATGGCAGCTGATGAATCCTGAAGCTATTGTCAGTAAAATTATATCTTAGCTGGATGCTTGTAGAAATTAGATCGGATCGGGACTCCTCCTGTCCCTGCTACAGCCTGCGAGTCCCTCGCACATACACACGCCTGCAGCATGGCAGGTGGCGGCCTGCACGAGGCTCCGCCCGAAGCAGCTCTCCCTTCCTGCTGCGTGGCTTTAGCCCAGGAGAGCCTACGTTCATCCCACAGCAGGTTTCCATGAAGATTTGGCCACAGGCCCACACGAACAACATGCGTGTAACAGGTAAGGACTCCAGACTCTGTCTGGAAAAACATACAAAAAACTGGGACTGAGAATGGCTTTCTGAAGGCTGAATTTTGTAACTGACAGAAAGGAGATGAAGGATTGCACATGACCTTTGCACTTTTTGCATTGGGTACCCTCTGCAAATATGAATTATTTCAAATGAACCAAGTTCAGTGTGTTCCTCCTGCCTCTGGGAGGGAGGAATGAGCTAGCGCCCGCCCACCGAGACAGGGCCGATGCAGGGGCTGTAGTTACCTTTACACACGGGGGCTCTGGGAAACCAGCGTGAATAAATGCAGGACAGTTTCCTCTCTCCGACCAGAGTGTAGCCTTCCTCACACTCATACATAATCTCCTCTTTGGAAGGAGTCCTAGAAAGAACTCTGTGGCGCCCATGGGCGACGCTAGGCGGCTGTAGGCAATCTTCATGGTGAGACAGAAAAGACAGCGTGAGCGCATAGAACTTGTCGCGTTGTGCATCCCAGAATTTGTGTGCTTTGTAGAAGGCTTCCTTCTGTTTTTCCTCCTCTGCCCGTAAGCTCCCCCGGCCTAATCCCTGCACCCGTGCTACCCTCCTGTGAGCCTTGGGCTGAGGAAAGCCTCCAACAGCGAGCCCTTAAGCTCTGCTTCACTTCACCGACAAGTTCGCTCCACTCGGCCTCGTGCAAGGACCATTGGCATGAGAGCTGGAATCAGCCCTACGTCGTATCGTTCTCATGCTATGCTCAGTTGAGTTCGGGCTGCATAGCTGAGTTGCCCATCTCTGAGAAACTGGAAAGAAACTGGAAAGAAACTGAGTTCTTACACCCAATCAAAATCGCCCAACTTCTCATCAAGAAAACATCGACTGTATTTTGAAAATATTTCAGAAGAGAGTTTATAGGAAGAATAAACTTGATGATTTGCATATTGGAATAATAAACAGGGCACAATGTGGGGCGCCTCTCTGACAGGGACTGCAGCCAGGGCCCACTAACACCCAGTGGGAAAGTGAAATAAAATAAAGCCACTGGAATGTCAGACGGAGGCCTCTGCTCGTTGCCTCCTGGTTGAAGTGAAGAACTATAGCTTCAGAAGTGTGTGTTCACCACAACCAGAAGTTTTAACACATTGACTGAGGCACCGGTGTTTACTCAGAAAACTCTCTCCTCGATGTCCTCCTGGGGATGGGGACTCCACTTTTTTCTTACCAGAATCCTGTTCATAAGTCAATTAATCAGTTCATTAATCTGCCTCCCAGCTGGTCTCCAGCTACGGCACACACATTGTGTAGACCTGTGCTCCTAGATCTCGGACCTAGAATGCCAAATGCCCTCTCACTTCTCTGCCTGCTCAAGTCGCATCTGCCCCGTGTGCGTTTCTCTCGCTTCCCCAGCAGTCATCATTTATTTTTCTGAGTGCCTATGGTAATTATTACGAGAAAAGTTTCAATCATATGCAACTATTCTTGAATTCTTACTGTAATCTAGACATCATGCATAGCATACATAATGTATATAAATATGTAGTATATGTACTTTTATAGTCTATATATTTTAGTGGACAATATCCTATGGCAAGATGTATATCCACATATGTATAAATGACTTTAAATATATTATGGATACAAGGTATCCATAATCTAGACTCTCTCTCTCTCCCTCTCTCTCTCTCCCTGACTTTTTTTTTTAAGAATTATTTTATTTTATTTTATTTTTTATTTATTTATTTTTTTGACAGGCAGAGTGGACAGTGAGAGAGAGAGACAGAGAGAAAGGTCTTCCTTTGCCGTTGGTTCACCCTCCAATGGCCGCCGCGGCCGGCGCGCTGCGGCCGGCGCACCGCGCTGATCCGATGGCAGGAGCCAAGAGCCAGGTGCTTTTCCTGGTCTCCCATGGGGTGCAGGGCCCAAGCACCTGGGCCATCCTCCACTGCACTCCCTGGCCACAGCAGAGGGCTGGCCTGGAAGAGGGGCAACCGGGACAGAATCCGGCGCCCCGACCGGGACTAGAACCCGGTGTGCCGGCGCCGCTAGGCGGAGGATTAGCCTAGTGAGCCGCGGCGCCGGCCAAGAATTATTTTATTTATTTATTTGAAAGAGAGAGTTACAGAGAGAGGTAGAGCCAGAGAGAGAGAGGTCTTCCATTCACTGGTTCACTCCCCAAATGACTGCAATGGCCAGAGCTGAGCTGATCCAAAGCCAGGAGCCAGGAGCTTCTCCCAGGTCTCCCACGCAGGTGCAGGGGCCCAAAGACTTGGGCCATCTTCTACTGCTTTCCCAGGCCACAGCAGAGAGCTGGATCGAAGAGGAGTAGCCAGGACTCAAACATATGGGATGCCGGCACTTCAGGCCAGGACTTTAACCCACTGTGCCACAGCACCGGCCCCTCTCTCTCTGAAATTTTTTTAAAAAATCTAAAAAATAAGAAAAGCAACTCTGCAATCATCACCAAGTGATATCAAGAAAGTTCAAAGTCTGAACTACCTGGGATCATTCTGGAGCTCTGGAAACTAATCTTGACAAATTGTCTCAATGTCCTTGTGAGATGACAGAGTGGCATGTGGGGCTCCACACTCCACCTGCTTGGCTCATAACCCTTGCATTGTTAGAATGGAGAATTACTCCGTATCACATGAACAGGAGACACAGACTCCACAGAAACCAGCTGAGCTCCTGGTGAAATCTTTTCTTCTCTGTTGAGTGAGTTAGGAATTCTGCATAGAATATTCTATTATAAATGCTCCGACACACGGTGTAAGCCCAGGCAGGGGTAGCGAACCTCCAGCCTAAAGCTGTATGAGGCCCACAGAAGCATTTGGTCTGGCCTTCTCAAGCCAGGTCAGGCAGCACTCAACATCAAATACATCGAGAGCAGGCTAATTTTTAAGTCAACCATTTTGGAAGGCCATGAATGATGTTACAAATACCCAAATGGTCCTTGGCAGAAAAAAGGTTCCCCACCCGTGGGAGGGATGTGTGTGTAAATATCTTTAAAATATTCTTAGGAAGATTTTCTCTTGCAAAATGTACCAGGAGAATAAGAAAGGATACTTTTGTTAGCATTTCCATTTACAAATTAAAATAATTATTCTCATCAACATTTATGAGCAGCACACCTGCAGGTCCTCGCAAGTCCTTTCGGTACTAGGGTACTAGTTGTCTGGGGACAGTAACTTCCCCAGTTGCAATGCGACTCCTCACACTTGCACGGCATTTTCAGTGAATATACTGCTTTGCAATTTTACTCTGGGAAATTCACTCGTTATATACAACAACATAAAATTTTGCTTTCTTGATGGCAAACATGTTCTACCCAATCATTAATGCAACAAAAACAATTAGGCTAATAGAAGAATTAGTTGCCTAAATATTTAGGAGTACCCACTTAAATTTTATACCTGAATATAAAAATTAAGCATATTTTTGATCTTTCAGTTTCTCAAGGATTGGTAATATTTTGTTTCCATGTAATTATACCCTCCATTGAAAGGACTAAAGCTATTTTAAGGCATTTTTTAATAATGTGTTCCAATGTATTTTTTCAAAATTGAACTGAATCACATCTATTTGATTCTACTTAACTAATTCTTAATCAAAATTTTCTCTCCTATCTAGGTTTACATTCTTCCCTCTTCTCCATTAACCTGCATACTCACCACAAAGGCCAGGTGGAGCCCACAGGAGGCACAGGACCTGGAGGAGGCACAGAGCTGGGAAAACTTCCTGCAATTTGGGGGTCATGGTACAGAATCTCAGAGCAAAGCACCAAGGTTCAGGATTTTCGGGTGCCCCGAACCAGGCTAAAGTTGAGGCTCCAAGGCAGTAGCAAAGCAACACCCAAACTGAGGAAGTAAGTCGTGGCAAGAGCACAGCTTTCAGTCACCAGAGAGGAGGGGCCTGGCTGTCGACCAGAACCAGGACCCAATGGGAGCCGTCCAGTAACGCGCCCAGTCTCCAGGAGAATGAGATGAGCTGGACAAGAAGGCTCCCTGGGATTCTGTGGGTGTTTTATTTATTTATTTATTTTACAGGTAGAGTTTACAGAGAGAGAGAGAGAGAGAGAGGTCTTCCATTCCGCTGGTTCACTCCCCAATTGGCCGCAACGGCTGGAGCTAAGCTGATCTGAAGCCAGGAGCCAGGAGTTTCTTCCTGGTCTCCCATGCGGGTGCAGGGGCCCAAGGACTCAGGCCATCCTCCACTGCCTTCCCGGGCCACAGCAGAGAGCGGGACTGGAAGAGGAACAACCAGGACTAGAACCCGGCACTCATATGGGATGCCGGCGCCGCAGGCGGAGGATTAACCTAGTGCACCATGGCACCAGCCCTCTGCGGGTGTTTGCAGTGAGAACCCCAGGACTTGTTCGCCATCTCTTTTCCACCGGTAGCAGGGGAACCAGCTGGCTGCCTGTGTCCATATATACGTCGTTCGCCTGTGAGTTAGTGAGGTACAGCTGTACAGCAGGTTCTTCAGGGGTCAGGGCGAGATGCTGAGGCATGCTCTATACCATGTCCCTGAGGTGCCGCTTGCATGACTTCCCAACTTGAAAGTGAAAGTTAGAAAGATCTATAGGTGGGGCCGGCGCTATGGCGCAGCAGGTGAATGCCCTTGCCTGAAGCACTGGCATCCCATATGGGCGCTGGGTTCGAGACCTATCTGTTCCACTTCCAATCCAGCTCTCTGCTGTGGCCTGGGAAAGCAGTGGAAGATGCCCAAGTTCTTGGGCCCTTGCACCCACATGGGAGACCTGGAAGAAGCTCCTGGCTCCTGGCTTCTGATCGGCACAACTCCGGCTGTTGCGGCCATTTGGGGAATGAACCAGGAGATGGAAGACCTCTCTCTCTCTCTGCCTCTCCTCTCTCTGTATAACTTTCAGTTTCAAATAAATAAATAAATCTTTAAAAAAAATAGAAAGAAAGATCTATGGGTAAGTTTTCTTCCCAGACACGTCACAGGCTAGCTGGAACAGGAAACGCGTGGAAGTCTATGACTGTGAAAAGACAAAAATACAGACCAAGCAACAACTCTTTCCACAGGTATGGGTGTTGTCGCTGTTTCTGCAATGCCAAATGAATCATCTTCAGTGCTACACCCGTTGGAAAGCAGAGGTAAATTTCTCAGGGCAGTGTTCACAGCACAGATAAAAGTGCGTGGAAACTGAGTGGTAGACAAATGAGGCGTTACTGATGGACAATGTTTCAGCACAATGTTAACACATTTTCAAAGATGCTGGGTCAGAGCGAGGCACCTTGCTCCCCAATATCATAAGTCGGATAAAAGCACTAAAAGATGTTATAGACAGCCCACATTTTAATCTAAGACTTGGTTCATTAATAACTGTCTCAGTGGCTATTGACCCATTAATAATTACCTGGGTCTTATGCGAGGATTACTTAGTCTCCATGAAGGAGACAGATAAAGTTGTCAACGTGCTTCTCCACATCTTTTACCCTCTGGACCAGCTATGACTGTCTGTGACTTGAAGATACAGAGATATTGTGCCGCAAACACACAGACATGCTTGAAAATGACCTTCACCACAGAGCTGAGCTCTTGTGAGTGCAATAGGCAGAGAACAGCAAAGTGCTTAGCTCTCAAAAATAAAGAGGAACACTTTACAGAACAGTGATGACAGCACAGCTAAATTTCAACCGTGCTAGAGAAAAAGGAAAGCAAATAAGCCTACCATGTGTTTTCTTCCTTTTACAAAGAAGACCTCAGATGCAATCTATGTTGGATCATGGAGGTCACTGAAATAATTAAATAATGATCACTGAATTAACACCATTCTCAGAAGTTTGTGCTTATTAATCATGTTCCAAACTTCCACATACACTGTAGCTATTCATTTCTTTTTGAAAAAGATTTATTTATTTATCTGGAAGGCAGAGATACAGAGAGAGGTAGAGATAGAGACATAGATATCTTCCATCTGCTGGTTCACTCTCGAAATGGCCGCAATGGTCAGGGCTGGGCCAGGCCAAAGCCAGGAGCCAAGAGCTTCCTCCTGGTCTCCCACATGGGTGCAAGGGCCCAAGCATTTGGGCCATCTTTCTTTGCTTTCCCAGGTGCATTTTCAGGGAGATGGATCAGAGGAGGAGCAGCTGGGACTCAAACTGGCACCCATATGGGACGCCCGCAATGCAGGTGGACCTGCTACACCCTACTGCCGGCCCTGCTATTAATTTCTTGAAGCAAAGCTATCGTGGCCATAGTTGTGGCACAGCAGGTAAAGCCACTGCCTGCGATGCCTGCATCCCATAAGGACACCAGCCCATGTCAGTGCTACTCCACCTCTAATCCAGCTCCTTGTTAATGGCCAGGGAACAGCAGCACAGGATGGTCCAGGCTGTTGTCTCCAGCTTCTGTGAGCCTTCCCAGCTCAGGCCCCAGACACGTGGCTGAGCAAGTCTTCAGCTGATTCCAGCTCCCAGTCTTTCAGCTGCCCCAGTTGATGCCGAGCAGAGCAAAGCCACCCTCCCCCCCAACCCCAAATCCTGCATGCAGGATGTGTGAACAAAATGAACATTGCCCTTAGAAGCCACAAGTTGTAGGATAGGTTATTATGTAGCAATCAGTGGCATTAGACTTCTCTACATTAACAAAAAAAATGTTTTTGATCATTTTAATGAATGCAGAAAAAATAATTTGATAAAACTAAGTATAGATTTCTTTAGTGGGGTGCAGAAAAGCAGGAATCAACAGGGAACCACTTGATATACAGTATATTTAGGGATTGGTTCCAGAACTCATGCAAATAGCAAAATCTACACGATGCTCAAGTCTCTTTTAAAAGTGTAGTGTCTGGATATTAACCCAAGTACATCTTCCTGTGTACTTCAATTTTTATTTATTTATTTTCATTTTATTGAAAGGCAGAGAGAGACAGAGAAATCTTCCATCTACTAGTTCATTCCTCAAATGTCCCCAACATCTGGAGCTGGGCCAAGTTGAAGGCAGGAGCTGGGAAGCCCATCTGAGTTTCCCCCTGGAGTGCCAAGGGCCCAAGTACTTGGTCATAGCTGCTTCTGCATGGGTGTGCATTGGCAGGAAGCTGGATCAGAAGCAAGGTCAGCAGGACTCAAACGAGGCACTCTGATAGGCAATTCAGGCATCTCAAACAGCAGTTTAACCATTGTGCCACATGCCTGCCCCGTTCTGTGTACTTACAATCCTCTCCATATTATTTTTTGAAAGTTTATTTTTTATTTATTTTGAAAGACAGAGTTACACAAAGGTAGAGAGAGAGAGAATCTTCCATCCTCTGGTTCACTCCCCAGATGGCTGCAATGGCAGGAGCTGAGCCCATCCAAAGCCAGGAGCTTCTTCCAGGTCTCCCATGTGGATGCAGGGGCCCAAGGATTTGGGCCACCCTCCACTGCTTTCCCAGGTGCATTAGCAGAGAGCTGGATGGGAAGTGGAGCAGCCAGCACTTGAACTGGTGCCCACATGAGAGGCCAGCGCTGCAGGCTGGGGCTTTAACCCACTATACCACAGCATCAGCCCCTCCATATTATTTTAAATATCTACTACAATGTGAATCTATAATCAGTTATACTTTATTGTTTATAGAATAATGATAAGAATAAGAAGCGTGTTTACTACAGATGAAATTTTTGTTTTAAATAGTATCTACCCATAGGTGGATGAATCCACAGATGCAGAACCCACACCTTCAGCCAGCCAACTGTATTGTATTAGTAATACAGAAGGCGATACTTCATTAAAATTAACAATTTATGTTTATGAAAAGACACCTTATGAAGCCTTACTGAAGTTAAAAGGCAGGCCCTAAATCAGAAAAAAAAGATAATCGAATACATATCTCACAAAGGACTTTCATGCAGAATATATTAAAATGCCTACAACTAAATTAAAATTAGGTAGATGACCCAATGAGAAAATGGCATAAAAGGCTTGCAACAGCACTACATAAAAATCTAAATGGAAAATAAGCATATGAAAAGTAGCTCAATCTCAGTAACCACCAGGAAAGAACAAAACTAAAAGCACAAGGTGATATCCCCTCACACTCAGCAGAATTTCTCAAAAGGAAAAGACATAATCAATAGCAGGTGTTGTTCAGAAGGCTCATGCTTTCAAAATGGAAGTGTGGCTGGATTCAACCACTTTGGAAAATCACCGACCAGGTACACAGACACCGCCTCTGAGCCAGCAACCCCACCCTTAGGTGGAGCTGCACACTGAACGAAAATGCATGTGTTCAGCCAAAGACCTGAACAACACGTTTATACCAACGTTGTTCGGAATTGCTGGAAAACTGAAAAACAAAACAAAACAAAGAACAAGTACCATTATCAGTAGACTAGAGAAACCAATCACGTGTGTTCTGCGTGCTAGGATGCAAAGCAGTCATGAAAATGTGTGAACCTCAGCCACATGCGACACCAATGTAAATTTAGGAGAAAAGCTCCCGAGGGAGAGACTGTGGAAGGTGTGATTCTGTTCCTACAGAGTTGAGTCACAAGAGAAATGGCTCTGGGCAGTGAAAATCAAGGAAAGAAGAGTTGTTTGGCAAGGGTAGGGTGCGGAGTCAGTGCCTGGAAGAGAGCTCCGAAGGGCTTTTGCAGCCTGCAGCACACCCTGGTTTCCCGCTATCCAGGTATGTTTGCTTTGAAAATTCTTGAACTTGTTTCTCTTTCTATAGGTAAAGGGTAGGTAAGTTTTGAATATGGGAGGTATGGAGTGAAGACATTCAGGAAAAGGGAATGTCCTGGCTTCCATTCTTTCTGAGGTACACAAGAGGGGAGATGCTGTGAATTACACACTTTTTAGGCTGTGAATTTGTGGACTGGGGGCGTGTCACATTGACAGAACAGGCTGATGAAGACGACAACACAGACAAGCTGATATGTGGTAGATTTTTATTTATTACCCAGCACTTCAAGTCCAGGAAAATAGACAACTCAGGCATCCAAGGCTGGATTCTTGATAATTACTCGCTTTCTGTAGCAATTATCATAACCTGCTTATCAGAGCCCAGACACTTACTAACAGGAATGCTGGTGCTTAAAGAGGAGTAGGGTTGCTGAACGGAGATTCTGCATATTAATTTAGGGGCAAAAATGACCCCTTACTTTTCTTTCCTTTGGAGAATTTCTGATTGCTGTTTTGCGTGTTCTCTTGCTCCAGGCGCTCGATCTCCAGCGACAGTTTGTACACACTCAGGGCCATTTTCACATCCTCCGGCGTGGGGAGACACTGCAGGAGTTTTCTGCCCACCATCACCTGCTCACATTCTTCAGCCATCTCCTAAAAGTGATGGAAAGAAACAAGCATGGGACGGGGTGGTGCCTTCGAGAGATTGATTCCCGGGAAAAGTGAGGTTGCCCTGAGGACTGATGGGAGAGGAGATCAGGAGAACACTCGCAGGCTAAGCCCAGATCTTCTCCCGGGCAGCAGCCACGCACAGCTGCAGCAGGCAAGAGACAAAGCTGCCAGGGAGCCCCAGAGCTCCTCCACCTGCACGCTGAGGAATGGGCTTATTGACCAACCAGAGACAAGGGTGCAGCGTTTGTTGTAGAAAACGTAGAGCGGGACGTCAGGACGTCTGGGACTATGGAGCCCTTTTTTCCAGAGTCTGGGCTCTAGCAGGAAACTCGCCTCTCCCGACTCACCGCTGGTCTAATTTTTAAACTTACACATCCTGAAAAAGTCAGATGTCACCATTGCTGGCTGGGACACAACCTCTGGGGAGGCCATCAAGTTTAGGGGTGGACAGCACAGGACTTCCCCAAACTCTGCCACTTACCCATTCACACTTGGGCACCTCTGGGTACCATGTTCTGTTTTCTAAGCAAATGATATTTGGGGGACCAACCACCGCATAGCCAAAGTCACACTGGATGGTGATATTTTCAAATTCCGTATACTCATCCTTATCCACGGACAGCTTTGCATTTTTTATGTATGGCTTCAAACACCGCGCTGCAAGGGAAACAATTTTAAGCATGCTCTGTTTTTCAGAAAAAGGCATCCTGACAGCACTGGATAATAACAATGATGAGAATTTTTGTTCATAATTACATTTAGATCCCACAGGCTGTCCTATACCCTTTCAATTAATGGCCATTGTAATAGTGATAACATTCAGTGAGCTAACACTACATGTCCCTCTATGTGCTAATCTTTTTGGTTTGCACTTTCTCACTTAACCCTCAGCACAAGCCCATAAGCTACGTGCTGTTATTATCAGCATTTTTCCAATAAGGAAACTGAAATGTTAATTTCCTTGGTATCCCTTAGCTCTCAAATGGCAGAATTTGTGCTCTTAATTCCTACCCTCAAAATCCTCTCTCTGGGTATGATCCTGAGTGAGTTCTTCTCACTGTCTTTGTCTCATTGTCTTCATGGGTTAGCTAGAGACAGTGGTGATTGTTAGCAAAAGGACAAAGCACCTTGAGCAAGGAAGAGACAGACAGGTTCCTGGCCCATCTTGTCTCTACAACAGGTTGACCAACCAGCATCACTTCCAGTTCATCCAAAGTGAAGATGGAAAAGTCATAAAATAATGATGCCTTCATGAAGCTTTTGTGGAGATTTCCAACAATTCATGACTTGGGAATTAGCACTTGAGATTCCTTTTTCTTGGATAGTTGGGTTTCACTCAAGAGACTCAAGTAAACTTACTGAAGTTGCCAAGACATCATCTCTAGATAACATGGGAAGATACCTAAGAACTTGGCATGATTGGCTGCCCATGTGTGGGGTAGGTTGTGGCTGTGAAGGGCTGAAGTGGAAAGTAAAGTTCATTTTCATTGTCTCTGTCAATGACTTGATGTTTACTGGTGTGATTTAAATAGTCAATGTAAATAAATACACAAAAATTTATGTCATCCTTGTTCTCCACATTTTTAACTGTCTCTTCACAATGGTGTGTATGGAGCTGGAGTTAGCTCCACCCGTAGCCAAGGTGATAATCTGCAGAGCGCAGCAATCCTACCAAGTTACATCCCTCACAATTTTTCATTTTTAACTTTATTTGAAAGGCAGAGACAGAGACAAAACAGAGTGACACAGACAGAATGAGCTCCCATCTGCTCAAATGCCCAAGAACTGGAGCCAGGAACTCAGTCTGGGTCTCCTTGTAGGTGGCAGGGACCCAACTACTCGAAACCTCCCTGCCCTCTCTCAGCATCTGAATTCACAGTCATCTGGAGTCCAAGGCAAACCCAGGCATCAGACCCAGGCGTTCAGACATCCGAGGCAGGCATCTCAGTCATTAGGCTCCACACCCAGCCCAGTCACTTCCAGAGTTAGCTTTGTAATAAGCAAGTGCCTTAGTCTGCTTTCTGTTGCCATGGGAGAATATCACAGACTGTGTAATTCTTACAGAACACAAGTTTATTTAACCCGTAGTTCTGGGGACCGGCAAGTCCAAGGGCATAGCTCCTGCATCTGGTGAGTGTCTTCATGTTGTTTCATAACATGGTGGAAGGTGGAAGGACGAGAGGAAGCCAGGATGAAAAAGCGAGACTCATGGACATTGGGATGAAAGCCTCCACTGGCCTTTTAGTCAGATCCTTCAAATTCATCCAGCATTTTTTCTATTTAAACAAACTAGTTAAATCATCTTGTCTAATATACCCTATGTGTTTCTATTACATACTTCCTCCTGTGATTTTTCCTTATTAGAATTCTCTTGGGGGCCGGCACTGTGGTGTAGCAGGTGAAGTCACTGCCTGCAGTGCCAGCAACCCATATGGGCACTGGTTCGAGTCCCAGCTACTCCACTTCAGATCCAGCTCTCTGCTATGGCCTGGTAGCAGATGAAGATGGCCCAAGTCCTTGGGCCCCTGCACTCGCTTAGGAGACCTGAAAGAAGCTCTTGGCTCCTGGCTTCAGATCAGTGCAGCTCCAGCCATAGCGGCCAATTTGAGAGTGAACCAGCGGATGGGAGATCTCTCTCTCTCTCTCTTTCCCTCTCCCTCTCCCTCTCTCTCTCTACCTCTTCTCTCTCTGTGTAACTCTGACTTTCGAATAAATAAATAAATAAATAATCTTTTTAAAAAACGAATTCTTTTGTATCTATTCGTGAACTCAAATTTCACTTTCTCTGTGAAGCACATTTTGACTACAATGTCTACTTTCCTTTTACAGCAGTTGTTAGCAATCGATTACTTGTGACTACTTATTGAGTTCTCACCATGTGCCAAATACTTTGCTAAGCTCTTTCAGGCAGGATCCCAGTGAAACTTCACAATGACCTTGGAGTTGGATATCATCCTCATCCTTTTCCGTGTAATGGAAGAGAAGCTTAAAGGAGTTAGAACATTGCCCCAGGAGCACAACTATCGGGCACGTAGGGCAGGACTGGATTCAGATCTGTCGCCATTCACAGTCTTTTGCTTCAACTACATTCTATTTTTTTTGTAGTATCTGTTTAACAGCTGTCTTATAGTACCCATCACATTCCTTTCTCTCTGCTTTGATATCAAGGGCCATGCCTTGTAAGAGTCTATGTCCCTAGCAACCAATTTCTTTCTTTAAACATTGATTGTGGACATGACATTTTCACCTATAGTTAAGTCTAGAGCTCATGTATAATCTTTAGCAAAATTCATTTCAAATACTCCATAAAAGGTAACTTTTAATTTTTACTAACACAAAAATAAATTTACATGCTCAGCATTGAACTATGCTGTGGAGGAAAATAAACCTAAACAATGTGAATGGTTGACATCTGTAACAGCCAGTTGATGATAAAGCACCAAAAAGCTCATACAGAGAGTAAATTCAGTAGAGAAGGGAGACACAGCGTCAGCTAGAGTATTAAAGGAACATTTTTTTATAGAAGGATGGAGAAGAGATTGGAAAGTTGGGTAGAAAGCTTGGATTGGTAGATGAGAAGTAGGAGAACATTTTCCATGGAGTAACAGTAAAGAAAAAGCTTAAGGCTCCAAAGACTGTTAACAGAGAAGAGATGACAAGGGGAAAAAAGTTTGAGACTGGCTTTTCCTGCTGAATGTATTACCCAAAAGGAGATAACATAAGAAATCACTGGGTTAATGACACTTTGCACTATGGGGACACTGTCTTTCAGGATGCAGTAGACATTGAACTATTTGCCAATACCTGTTCACCCAATAGCCAGAATACACAGAGCCAGCAACCAAACAGGTTGGTTGGCATAACTAATGGCAGTTGGCCACATCTAGGATGTATTTTTCCTACTTCCAACTTTGGACTCTTCTAGACCGGAAGTCCTCCTTCCCAGAGACTGGGTGGGGGAGGGGATAATTCAACAAGGAAACACTGAAGCACCCTACTAAGCTTGAAGCAGTGGTCCTCACAAGATTGCAGTGGGCTCTTCACACAGGTGAGAAAACTTGGGGGCAGGGAAACCAGCACTACATGGGTATTGCATTAGATTGTAGTCACCACGAAGAGCCTGAATGATTGTGACATTATCGCGTGAGGAAAGACTATATCCGGAATCCAGTGTCTCTTGATGCTCCCATACCTGGAGGCAACAGTGAACGGACAGTTACGAGACACCAAGCTGTCTTCTTTGTGAGGGATGACAACCAGGGTGAGCTCATCTGTCAGGCAACCTGCACCAACTCAAGCACTGGCTAAAGGGGAGAAGAATCCAGAATGGGTAGCACAGCAGATATTACCAGTACCCACAATAGCCTCAAGGTCAGAGACAACTTAAGGCACTCACCCTCCCTTAGAGTGACTTTTAAGGGCTGGGGCCAGAGTTACTTTGAAGAGTCGGTGACTCTGCACAATTAATGTGAAGTAGGAGCAGAACCGAGTTAGACAAGGGGTTTGTGGTGGAGCAGATGTCACGGCCATGTCACAGCGTTTTGGGCCACCTTGGATTACAGAGTCAGGTGGAGTATACTTAGATTTTTTTCTTAAGTTTATTTCATTTCATTTGAAAGGCAGAGTTAGAGAGAGAGAGAGGAGGGGGAGCAGAGAGAGAGCTCTATCTTCCATTTGCAGCTTCACTCCCTAAATGGCTGCAATGGCCAAAACTGTGCCAACACAAAGCCAGGAGCCAGGAGATTCCTCCAGGTCTCCCATGTGCGTGCAGGGGGCCAAGCACTTGAGACATGGTCCATTGCCTTCTCGGGCACATTAACAGGGAGCTGGATTGGAAATGGAACAGCTGGGACTCGAATTGGTGCCTATATGGGATGCCGGCACTGCAGGCGGTGGCTTTACCTGCTACGCCACTGCACTGGCCCCCATACTTAGATTTATAATGATGGTGTTCTGGAGAGTATTGGATCTGTCATTTTATCTGCCTCTGGGCGTTCTCTGAGCTGACGGAGCACAGCAGGAATTGAGGAGCAGTTACTGGCCTTCTGGGCAATCTCAAACCAGTGGGGACTAAAAACCAATGCATAAATAGCCCGGTCCCCCGTCCATCGCACAGGTAATTTTGCCAGGCATTCTGCACACTTCTCAGTGGTCCCAAAGAATTGAGGCCCTGCTGCTTGTAACCGTCAGCTTTTCCCCGCCTCCCTGCCCTCACGGGTCCCTGGCTTCCTCTGGCTGGAATCACCTGCACACACGCTACCGGCTCCCAGGCCATGTTCTTAAGCTGCCCTCCCGGAGCAGCCCAGCTGTGGCACCGCGTGCGTGGGAAGGAGTGGGCGGAGGAAGCCCCTCCCTGAGGACGGCACTCTCAGGTCCCACTCTGGTCAGGGGCGGAGCGTCTTCACCCCAGCCATTGGCTGAGTTCTTCCCCCTTTGGCATTTTAACACGGGGACGGTTTTGCTGGCCTGAGTCCGGGCGGGAAAGGCAGGGCCGGTGTCCCTCCGCGGGCTGTGAAGGTGCCCCCTCTAACACAGTCACTCCTTCTGCCCGGGAGCTTCCCCGCACGGAACTGCGTGGGTCACTCCTGCTCCCGTGACTCGTACAGTCAGGTGTCCGTGGAGAAGTGCAAACAACGTGTACAGGAGAAATGAGAAAACGAGACAGCGGGATTTCGCCAGCTCCACTGTTTGCTCTCATAAGACAAGTCCTGCTGTAAGGTTTTCCTCCCGATGTCCTTGGTCCTTGAGCTGCCTTGCGAGCAGCCAGTGCTATGCATCTGTGACTCTGCTTGCACCACGCATCTCAGGAGAAAAGCCTCACACTCACCTGGCTTTAAGCAGCTTGATCATTCAGGAAGCTAAATGACATCACTGGGGATCTGGGAAGTAACAATGACAAATACTCTTGACATTCTCACCTGGCTCACACTTGGGCATTTTAGGATTCCACGTGCCGTCCACCTGGCAGGAGCTCCTTCCATCAGGAGAGATCGGGTAATAGCCTTTATCACACATGAATGACACGTAGTCTCCATAGGCATAGACGCATATCCCAGTGAAGTCTCTCCTGTCGCTTATGATAATGATCTTCTCCATGTCTGGTGTTGGGCAGCATACCCCTGACAGATGAAAACAATGCTTAGGTTAACAAAATCGCTCCGTGGATACACCTATAGCTGAAGCCCCGACGGCCTCCTGTAGATCTTTGTAATGAAACGCATGCAAGCCGAGAACAGAGTGGGGGTTGACAGGGGCTGAGGGGAGAGGAGGACATGGGAAGTTGTTCAACAAGTACAGAGCTGCAGTTGTGTGAGACGGTTAAGTTCTGGAAATAAGCTGAATGACGTAGTGTCTATAATTAACAAAAGGATAGATTTCATGGTAAGTGTTTTTATTACGATTTAAAAAGAGAAAGAGAGGGGTGGATATCTGGCACAGCAGTTAAGATCCCACTTGGAACACTCATATCCCATACCAGAGTGCCTAGGTCAAGTCCCAGCTCTGCTTCCAATTCCAGTTTTCTGCTAACGTGCGCTCTGGGAGATAGAAGGTAAAGGCTCCAGTACTTGGGTCTCTCCCCACTGGTGGGAGACCCGGATGGTATTCGAAACGTCTGGCTTTAGCCGGCCGAGCCCTGGCTTTTGTGAGTATTTGAGAAGTAAGCCAGCAGATCTCTTTCTCTCTGTGTCTACTTGTGTGTCTCTGTCTCTGCCTTTCAAACAAATAAAAAAAATCATTTTTTAAAAGGTAAAAACAGAGGGAGAGGAAGCACAAGATGTGAGAATAAGACCATCCACAGATGCATAAATCTGAAAAACTACTCGGATGAAAGTGCTGTCCAAGGACTGGAATAAACAGCTAATTTACCTTTCTCAGACGTTGATGCACACCCACAAGCAGCAAGAACATCCACGAAACCATGACTGCCTAACAGAATGAACAAGGTGCTAGAGACTGACCATGAAGCAATGGATGTGTGTGACAGCAGAGGACTGAGAAGACCTATTTTAATGAAATTTAGCAAACTTCAAGAAAACACAGAAGCAACTCAGAGACTTGACAGAAAAAGTTAACAGAGAAAATGAAAAAAAAAAAGATTACATCAAGCAGAAATCTCAAAGCTGAGTACAATAAATGAAATGGAAAATGCTATAGAAAATGCCAGTAACAGAACTGATCAAATGAAAGGACTAATGGGTTTAAAGATGGGCTATTTGAAAATACACTTAGGTAGAAGAAAATTGAAAAAGAGAATTAAGGAAGCTATAGAAACTATGGGACGGTGTTAAAAGAGTAAATTTTGGGGGCTACCATGGTTCAAAATAGCCATGAGAATGCCTGTGTTGTAGAAAGTTTATTAAAGTAGATAACAGAAAACTTCTCATACCTAGAGAAGGACGGAGACACCAGGTCTGTGAAGGTCAAAGGTCAGCAGTGAGATGCGATTCAACCAAGTCTATCACAAGTCTTAGTTTGGTTTCATTTTATTATTTATTAATTTGAAAGACAGAGTTACAGAGAGAGAGAGAGAGAGAGAGAGAGAGGTCTTCCATCTGCTGGTTCACTCCCCAAGTGGCTGCAACGGCCAGAGCTGGGCCAATCTAAAGCCAGAAGCCAGGAGTTCTTCTGGGTCTCTCACACGGGTGCAGGGGCCCAAGCACTTGGGTCATCTTCCACTGCTTCCCCAGGCCATTTCAGAGAGCTTGATCTGAAGAGGAGCAGGCAGGACTCGACCCAGTGCCCATGAGGGATGCCAGCACCACAGGAAGAGGCTTATCTTACTATACCACAGCACCAGTCCCTAGGTGTATTGCTTTTAAAGGTTTATTTTATTTCTTTGAAAGGCAGAATCACAGAGAGACAGGAAGTGATGATAGAGAGACAGAGATGAGGTTAGAGAGAGAGATGGGGGGAAGAGACAGAGAGAGAGATATCTTCCATTTACTGATTCACTCCCCAAATGACCCCAACATCAGGAACTGGGCCAGACCAAAGCCAGGAGCCTAGAACTCCGTCTGGGTCTCCCACATGGATGGATGGCAGAGGCGCAAGTCCCTGGGTCATCTTCTGCTGTTTTTCCAGGTGCATTAGAAGGGATTGGAAGTGGAGCAGCCAGGGCAAACTAGTGTCCATATGGGATGCCAGCACCACAGGGAGTGGATTAAACCACTGTGCCACAACACTAACTTCTGCAAGTGTATTTCATTATTGCTTTTGCTTCTTTGTTTCTTTTCATTTCTTTACAATGAAAAGTTCAGTTGCTATCAGTTCAGGACAACTTGATATAATAATCAAAATATTTTTGGTAAGCCTAAAGTAACCACAAAGCAAAAATCTATAATGTTAAATAATAAATAATACCATTTTTTCTCAAATTATTCCAAAAAAGAGGGTGAAATTCCCCTAAATTCATTAATAATGAATACCAGATTATACACAAGTAAAAAATGAACTTTTTATTGTTAATAAAATATTGGGAGACAAAAAGTTCAAAAACACAGATAAGAGCATGGGAAATATGGGAGATCTTGTAGGAAGGCTTAACATGAACGTAGCTGAGGCACCAGGAGGAGGGGGAAAGAAAAGTGGTCTGAGGGGCCGGTGTTGTGGTGTAGTGGGTAAAGCCGCTGCCTACAGTGCCAGCATCCCATATGGGCACTGGTTCAAGTCCTGGCTGCTCCACGTCCCATCCAGCTCTCTGCTATGGCCGGGGAAAGCAGATGAAGATGGCCCAAGTCCTTGGGCCCCTACACCGGCGCAGGAGACCCGAGGAAGCTCCTGGGCTCCTGGCTTTGTATTGGCACAGCTCTGGCCACTGTGACCAATTAGGGAGTGAACCAGCAGATGGAAGATCTCCCTTTTTCTCTCTCCCTCTCTGTCTCTTCTTTCTCTGTGCAACTCTGACTTCCAAAATAATAAATCTTTAAAAAAAAAAAGTGGTCTGAAATTAAAATTGAAGAGAATATTTGAAATAATCAATGTTTTAAGTTGAAATTTTTCAAAATCAATGAAAGGCATCCAATACTGCATTCCATGAGCACTCTGAAGCACAAGCAGGATAAACATAAAAAATCCAACCATATCTGATCGAACAGCTGCAGTGGGCGGACGTGTGGTGCAGAGGTCGGGTTGCAGCCTGTATTGGAGTGCCTGGTTTGAGTCCCAGCTACCCCACTTCCTATCCAGCTTCCTGTTGATGCACATCTTGAGAGGCAGCAGAAGATGGCTCAATCACATGTATCCCTGCTACTCATGTAGGAGCCTTGTATAGAGTTTTTGGCTCCTGGTTTTGGCCTGGCTAGCGTGGGTATCTGGGGAGTGAACCAGCTGATGAAAGAGCTCTCTCCATCTGATCTTTCTTTATGTCTCTCTGACTTTCAAATAAAGGGAAAATAAATAAAGTGATTTTTTTAGAAAAGAGAAAAACTGCTAAAAACCCAAAGACAAGGAGAACATTTGAAAAATAAAGAAAACAGATAACTCTCAAAGGATCAACAGTATAAGGCTAACAGCAAAATTCTCAACAGAAATCATTGAAGACAGAAGACAGTAGAATGAAATATTTCACATGTCAACCTAGAATTCAATAGATGGCAACCTAGAATTTTATACCTAGCAATTATAGCTTTAGATATTAAGATGAAATACAGGCACATTGAAGCAAACAATTCATCAGCAACATACCACACTTAAAGAAACTAGAGTATTCACCAGGCACAGAGACACAAAACTGAAGAATCAGCAGAGAATAAAAAACAGTAATCATCATTATGTGAACGACTCAACTAATGTGCTTTATTAAAATAATAATAATAATAGTAATGATAATATGGAGTGTAAGATATGAATATGAGCTGTAATACTCACAGAATTGAAATACACAGAAGCAGTAAGGAGTAAGTCAAGTTAAAGGTACTAAGGTTTTGCATTGCCTCAGAAGAGACAAAACAATAAGCTTAAAAAGTAGAGGAACCGGCACTGTGGTGAAATGGGCTAAGCCTCCACCTGTAGTGCCAGCATCCCATATGGGCACCAGCTCAAGTCCTGGCTGCTCCTCTTCCAATCCATCTCTTTGCTTATGGCCTGGGAAAGCAGTAGAAGATGGCCCAAGTGCTTGGATTCCTACACCCATGTGGGAGACCAGGATGAAGTTCTTGGCTCCTGGCTTTGGACTGACCCAGCTTCTGCCTTTGCAACCATTTTGGGGGGTGAATCAGTGGATGGAAGACGTCTCTCTCTCTCTCTCTCTGTGTGTCTCTCTCTGTCTGTCTGTAACTCTGCCTCTCAAATAAATAAATAAAATCTTTTTTAAAAAAGTAAAAATTGTATACAATAACTTTTAGTGGAAACAACATTAAAAGTGAAAAGTAGATAAATACCAATCAAATTTCAGGTGAAAATGGGAAAGACAACAAATAATAAATTCCAAAGAAGTCAAGAAAAAATAATGTAAAACAGGCAGAAAATGTAGTAAATATTAAAACAACAAACTCAAATATATCAATAATTACATGATCTGCACACAGCTTACATACATCAATTAGATCATAGAAATTTTCAGGTAAGATTAGAGTAGCCAACATTATCCTGCTTCTAAGATACCATACAAAATTAGAGAAAGTTTGAATGTAAGAAACTTCAAGAGGATTTACCATGCAAACATTAATTCAAATGGAGGTACATTAATATAAAGTAAAATTTGAACGTGAAGCAATTACAGAAATAAAGAGGGCCATTTCATAATAATAAAAGGGTAAATTCATCAGGAAAACATCATTCTAAATTTAGCATGCAGCTTCAAATTTTCAAATGTCATCTCAAAATAAAAAATGGAAAAATGCTTTTTTAAAAAGTAAAAAGATGAAAGAGAAACCCACAATCTGATCAACATTTGTCAGCAATTTAAAGAAAAAGCAGATGAGAAAGCAGCATAGATATAAAATATTTTCACCATAATTAAAAAATTAGATTTAATTGATATCTGTACATTACAACCAACAACTGCAAAATATGCATTTTTTCTGAAGCACACTGAAGATTTACAGTAATTAATTGCATGCTGTTCAGTGAAGCAACTTGCAGCAACTTATTAGGATTGAACTCGGTATTTTCAATAGAAAATTGATGCATATACATAGACATGGGATGAAGTTCAAGTTCACTTACTCTCACACCCTTTGGAAGGTGACCATGTCAGATTTTCCTGACACTTCACAGTCAGAGACTCAGCTGGAATAGCTCTATAGCCAGGGTCGCACTTAAATTTCAACTCAGTTCCAACTTCAAATATTTCCGGACTCCTTGAGGTGTAGGCAGTTTTCTCCCAGGAAGCAAAGGGAAGTTCTGGTAAGTCAATACAACTATCTGATCATGAAGAAAGCACAGAGCAAAGGAAAATTATTACTGGGGTGGACAGAGTATCCCAAGATCCTGAACGGTAAAAAGATGTCATACATCCATTCAGAAGGGACCAGATGGTAAGAACTAAATGGAAATTCTAGGAACATACGTGGCAGCATCATGGCCCAATAAACTAAAGCTAATGCCAAGGCTAAACATGTGCAGTACTAGCGAGGCTGTCACAGTACAGAAAGGGGACAAGTTTCCAGGTGTTGGGCAAACCGTATGGGAGCTTAGCTCTCCTTCTAGTTTACTGCACTTCGGAATGGTCCATCTTAAGGGGAAGACTTAGCATCACTGTCTGAGACAAGGCCAACTGTGAGTGATCTCCTCCCTATCGAGGAATTAAAATGAGAAACATCTCCTTGGGTGACGACACTATCGCCTGGAAGTTCACGGTTTGGCCTCAGATCAAACCCCACTCAAATTTTGCAGCGGAGCCTCAGACTTGTGTGTTGTTCTTTCTATCTGAACTCATGCAGAAGGGCCATGTGGATTGAAGAAGGGTTGCATGAGTGCCACGTTGCATATTTACCTACTTCTACGACTACACATTTGGAATGATACCTAAGTCCTTGTGATGGCAGAAGGGAATACACAAACCACAATATAGCAGTGGTTTCCACTCCTGAGTAAGCATGTGAACTTGGCTGAGAAATGTCTAAAGAGAAGGTTATTTCCATTTTCCAAAGATACTCATAATATGTTGATTTTGTTAGGATAAGAAACTTCACTATTCACTGATGTAAAATGTGCATAACAGATATATAACCATAATTACAAAGTCATTGGCATCACAATTATATAATACATACGAAATCCTTTCAATAACACTAAGAGATTACCAACAAGAAAATCTTCCTTTTAAAAAGAAAACTATGTAATTTATGTGATTGTTGGGATTAAACTGGGATTTTGCCTATAAGCATGCTACACTCACACTCCTGGATAACTGCAGATGCCAAATACTGAAACTCCTCTGTGGTCCATACTCACTGAGTTCACAGGTGGGAACAGAAGGGTGCCACTCATTGTTAGCTTCACAGTGGATTCTGCTGCTGCCTCTGAGGGCATAACCTTTCTTGCATTTAATGACAATGACGTCCTTGTAAGTATGAAGGGATCCAAATCCAGAGACAAAAATTCCATTTGGAATCTGTGGCTGATAACAGAGAATTTCTGTAAAGAAACATACAAAAGATATCTGTGTTATAAAGGAGAAATAACAATAAAAATATGAATGCAGTTGATGGTTGTGGCTCCAAGGAGGTCTGATGCAAGTTTATATCAAGTAGATACAAAAGAAATAATGGACAAGTGAACATCCACTTCACTACACTGATGATGAACTCTTCATTACACTAATGGATGTACTTGTATGTGTATGTGTGTATATATAGATCAAGTAGATACAATAATTTTATGCATATACTTTTGTGTGTGTGTATATACATACACACATACACATACATACACATACACACACATTTCATTTTTTAGGAATTTCAATACAATGAGGTCCCATGTTGGTCATGTGGATGAAGGTCTCCAAACTTCTCATCAATATAATCTAATAATATCTAAACCCTAAAATCTAGATCTCAAAGTTCTCAAATCCTTCTATTATCAGAACTTCATTTGATTGTGTGTCAGTGGTTTGCTAGAGTTGAGTATTAGTTTGTGTTCCCCAAAGATTCCTGTGTTGAAAGCTTGATTCTACAAAGTCTCTTGTTAATGATTAATAGATTAATATTAATGGTTAATGAATTAAATGCAGAGACTTACTCCAGTTACGGTGTCTAAGAGATGAGTCTGGTTGGGGAAGGGTTGTCTTTCAGTCACTGGAGGTGTGCCCTTAAGAGAAGATTGGCTATAAAAGCCGAGCTGAGCCTAGCTTATCTCTTTCCTTCCTGGTTCATGTCATCCTCCTGTAATCGTTCCACCATCCAGTGCTTCATCAGATGCCGGATGGGTGAGGCCACATGATTTTAGACTGTCAACCTCCAAAACCACGAGCTGAAATAGGCCTTCTTCCTTCCTGAGTAGCTTCTCTCATGTAGTTGATACAGTGATGAGAAGGTGACTGAAACAGTGCCAAATGGTAGTGATATGGTGGCCATGAAGAGGCAGCCAGAGCGCTAGAGACCTACAGCCCCACAAGCAGAGAGCAGTCCCTGTCACCCATGGGGTCCCATCAGCCCTGCCCCCGGCTCCCTCTCCCTTCTCTGCAGGTCCGCTTGCCTCCAGCTGAGCGCATCTTTCCTTCTTGGCTGGATGGTTCCAACAGGCACTCACCAGGTACACTTTGCCCCACTTCACATTGTCCTTTTTGGGGCTCCCTTTCACCTCCCATCCAAACCCCTCCAGAGTGACATATGAGGTCCTTCATCATCTGGTCCTTGTCAATCTTTCCAGCTCAGCTCTTGTCTTTTCCACCTCTCAAAGCCCTGTCTCCAGGCTTTTGAACTCTTTGCTATTACGCTCACTCATGTACCTGTGCTGGTATGAGTCAAAGCAACAGACGAGCATGCGCTTTTAAGGCACTTCAATTGCAGGAAAGAAAGGTTCCCTAGACCAGCAAGCTGAGTCATTCCTAATAGTGACATAACCTCTCTTCTGGCTTCCCTAGAGGGGGCAGAGTGAAGAATCCTCTTTGGCTTTCCTTTATGATTAACCTACTGATGTTGGCACAGTTCTGTCTACTCCATAGGCATACTGAGTTGAGATTTTTAGTGTACACCCAGATTTCCAATTCTTCCAGAATAAACAAAAGAAGATGATTACCCAGTTCCTTGGCACTAGGCAGAAACAAGGAGCTAGTTCTGGCCAAAAGGCTCTGATAACAAGGTCAAACAATTTAAGAGTTGGAATTGACCCTCCTTGCTTTCTTCCCCTGCTTAACTAGTTGTGGAGCTTTGGACAGGAGGTGTCAGAAGGTCTAAGTCATTTGGATTGAATATACATGACCATTGCCATAGGAAGTCTCCCAGGCGAGCAGGGGGAGCTTGACAAAAGCTTTTTCTATAAAAAGTCTTTGGGATTTGGGTGTGGATTATTTCCACAGTATAGCCTCCACCATCCTGCTTCGTATAACACGCGATGATATTAGACGGACAAGTGAACATCCTCTTCATTACACTGATGACTTCTCTCCAAATCTTTCCATCCCCCCCCCCCACTAAATATATTTTTCTTTTAAACAAAAGAGAACAAACCGAATTCATGCCTGTGACTTACTTTTGCAGGTAGGAGGGTTTGGGCTCCAAACACCCGTTGTGGTGTTCTCCATTACACAAGAAATGGAAGCCTGGCCCAAGAGCGAGTAGTGGAGATCACAGCTGTAGGTGACCACAGAGCCGTACGTGTACACAGCTTCCATCCCATTGTGCTTCCCATTGCTGATTGTAGGAGGCGCCTCGCACTTGACAACTGCGATGAGTGAGCGCAGAGGAAGAAGCAGGCAAGGCATTGTTACAAATCTAAAACGCACGCTAGGGGCCAGCACTGTGGCATAGCTGGTAAAGCCTCTGCCTGCAGTGCCGGCATCCCATATGGGCGCCGGTTCAAGTCCTGGCTGCTCCACTTCCAATCCAGCTCTTTGCTATGGCCTGGGAAAGCAGTGGAGGATGACCCGAGTTCTTGGGCTCCTACACCCACATGGAAAGACCCAGAGGAAGCTCCTGGCTCCTGGCTTCGGGTTGGCTCAGCTCTGGCCGTTGCAGCCAATTGGGGAGTGAACCAGGGAATGGAAGATCTCTCTCTCTCTCTCTCTCTCTCTCTCTCTCTCTCACTGCCTCTCCTTCTCTCTCTGTGTAACTCTGACTTTCAAATAAAAATAAAATAAAATAAATAAATAAAATGCATTCTAACCCTAATGCAGGATGTAAGAAACAGTGACATTTTGGCCGGTGCTGCGGCTCACTAGGCTAATCCTCCACCTAGCGGCGCCGGCACACCTGGTTCTAGTCCCGGTCGGGGCGCCGGATTCTGTCCCGGTTGCCCCTCTTCCAGGCCAGCTCTCTGCTGTGGCCCGGGAGTACAGTGGAAGTTGGCCCAAGTGCTTGGGCGCTGCACCCTCTGGGAGACCAGGAGAAGCACCTGGCTCCTGCCTTCGGATCAGCGCAGTGCACTGGCCGCAGTGCGCCGGCCGCAGCGGCCATTGGAGGGTGAACCAACGGCAAAGGAAGACCTTTCTCTCTGTCTCTCTATCTCACTGTCCACTCTGCCTGTCTTTCAAAAAAAAAGTGTGTAGTTATTTTAAAAAAATTCTTTACTTACTTACACATTCTGGGATATGATCACTCCAGCTAACTCCTTTCCCGTGGACTTCACAGCGACTAGTTGCTGAGCCAACTAAGATATATCTGAAGAAGAGAAGTCAAGGTCATCTTACATAGATTGCTGCTAAGATTTCAGATACATGGGCTCCTCATTCATACTGTAAGATGCAAAGTAATGCTCTCACCTTGATTACTATTCAGATCGACTGCAGTTAAATATCATCACATCAAGCAGAATCCTTATCAAAATTCTCTCATTCACTTAAACCACATGACAAAGCTTTCTCTTGGAGTGAGATAGTGCTGTGACCATAGCCAAAGTGGACTTTTTTCCCTCTCTTTTCGTATTCTGCTAAGCAAAAGTAGGCTTTGTGGCTAAATCAGACCTATGTTTAACTCAACAGATAAATAATGCCGGCTGAAGAATCCCAGGGACTAAGTGCAGGGAAGTGGCTAGAATTATGAGGTCTTGGGAAAGGAGGAGGTCTGCAACCTCCAAGCCTGAGCGCCCACTGTAAATGGTCAAGCCTTAGCCCACAGGGCCCACCACCCCAGGGGTTTCACGCTGACCACAGACACTTGCCTGACCACCACCCCCATCGTCCTCCCTCCCTCTCCCAATGCCCCTTTCCTTCTTTCAAAAGTTCTGCTAAATGGTAAATTGGAAAAACCCCTTTGAGACTGGGTTGTGCACTTTTCGCCCAGGATTGTTGGCCTCCTCAATAAGCCTAACTTCCTCACATCAACTCTTGTCTCTGGGAAGTGGTTTCTGTGGGGAGCAGCTCGGACTAGACTGTTACTGGAATTGAGACTTATTCTATGCATCTGCTCTCCCACAATATGGCGCTGGGAGAGAAGTAAACAGCTTCCGCACAGCTGCCTCCAGTTCAACCAATTAACTGTAGGACTTGCTCCTGATTGGAGGAGAGCAGCGTACTCGGCGTGTGGGCAGCCGAGTTGGGATTGGCGGAGGAGGACTATAAAGGAGGAGAGAGACGGCATGCACCAGGAACATCTATGGGGAACATCTAA